>NW_012101920.1:5800620-5814635 GCF_000951045.1 Mandrillus leucophaeus
CCCGACCCTGATCCCGGGGGATGTCCAGGTCCCCAGACGTCCGCAGGGCCGCGCCCGGGGCCGGCCGCCTCCGCCAAGAACGCCTTTGCACTTGTAGCTGCCCGAGACCGAGCCCTTCCAGGGTCCCCGAAACCCCAAATCCCTACAAGCCAAGGAAGCATTCCTCCTAGTTGACAGCCAGAGAAACTGAGGCTCGGGAAGGTATGGCGCTCTACGCAAGGTCGCTCAGTCTTCGGCCGAGCCCCAGGTCTGCAGAGCCTCAGCCAGGCTGGGGCGCAGCCAACTGAGTTGCAGATGGGCCTGGACTTGGTCTGAACTTCCTCACGTTGCCCGCGGGGTCGTTGTCCAGGCCTTCTGGCTGGGTCTGGCTGCGTCTCGCTGTGTTTTGAACACCTCCCGACGCTCGCAGCTCCTCCCTTTTGATCTAACTGGAAGAGCAGGCGTCCCCAGGGAAGCCGCGGCCAAGGAACCCACAGTGCTGTTTGTTATGTTTCATTTCTGTCACCTTCCATGGGTGCTAAGTGAAGACTGATTTTCATTCAGAGCAGTCATACCAGCTTTCCTTTCAAGAAATCTATCACTTTCTTCCAAGTGGGTCTTTTTCAGTAAAAATAGTAGTAAATAATGAAGTCTGGCGGTCCAGGAATGGCAAACCCATACGCGCGGAGCCGGCGTCTAGCCCGGAGCGCGTCCAGCCTCGCGGTCTGGAGCCTCTTTGTTTGCCTGGGTGCAGACAGGGCCCTCCATTGACCACCGGGTGACCTCAGACCGAGCCCTGAAGGCTTTTGAGCTTGTTTTCTGACCTTTTAGAGGGCCAAAAATAGCGCCTTCCTAGCAAGAGTTTGGAAGACAACTCCGTGAGCTGGTGCGGGCCTCAGCGTAGTGCCGCCGGCCCAGCGAGCATCTCCTGAGCATTCCCTAGCTTTTCAGTGAGGAGCGGATGGGGATTGGACCCAGGCTTTCACCAGGCCTCCTGCCCACATCGGCTTCCTTCCTTGCCTTCTCCAGCCCGACAGGTGGCACACAGGTCTTGGGGGTCCTCTCCAGAGGGGCACCTTCTTCACACACCGTGCCACCTCCTGGTGATTCTTCAGGGCCCAGCCCAGCTGTTCCTGCCTCCAGGAAGCCCTCTCTAACCACCTGTGAGGCCTCCGATGCCTCCACTGGGCCTCCTTCCACCCCATGGCTGTGAGTCTTCTCTGCACTCATCTGGAATGGCCTCTTGTCCTGCTTGTCTGTCAGCCACATTGACCTTGTCCCCAGCTCGGGCCCTGGCACTGGAGCGCCGTGTGTGTATACAGTGGCGAAGAGTTGGCCTCAGACTCCCTGGATTCCTCTCTCTACTCATTTGTGTGACCTTGATCAAATTCCCTTCTCTCTGTCTCAGTCCCCTCGTATGTAAAATGGGATGTTAATAATTCAGACTTCATAGAATGTGAGTGTAAAATGAGATATGTTCATACCTAGCATCTGGTGTGTCCTAAATTAAGGTTAGAAATGGTTATCATTGCAGTAAATATATACGGTCACAAGGCCCCCGTGAGCTGTCCTCGTTTCTTCTGCACCATGGTAAAATCCGCAGAATCCAAGTGGGATCAGAACTCAAAGGAGATTAGGACAAAAGATAACTCATCTGCCTGAGAAAATGCGTCCCCAGCAGGGCCTGGGAGCCGTGCAGGGAGGGTCTGAGCTTGGCCAGAGCCCAGCACCTCCCCTGTGGGCTGTTCTGGCCACCCTCGTTGGGAGGTAGGCGTGTGCTGCCCAGCTGGGAGCTCCAGGTTTGCCAGGTGTTTAATTAAGAGCCAAAGAGGCCCACCCACCTCTGCCTTGGCAGGGGGTCTGTGTAAGAGGGGTAGGGAAAGCCACAGAAGAGACCCGCCTTTTTGTTTTAACGTGATTCCATGTCCTGTAAACCGCCTAGCAGCCGCGCCTGCCTGTGCCACTTACCCCTTCCAGGGAGGTAGGGGGAACTCAGGCAGATGACTTCCTCTCCCAGAGCCCCAGTGTCCTTTTGTCTCCATCAGTTCTGGTTCAGTGCCACCTTTTCAGGGACACTTTCCCCGATGGCCTTATTTAAACTTGCAACGTTCCTCCTACTCCCTGTCTCCCCCGTGACTGGTGTTTCTCTATGGCGCTTGTCACAAGTAGCAGCCCTGGTATTTTACTTTTCTGTTTATTGTCCCTGCCCTCCCATAAGACCATAAGCTCATTGAGGATGGGGTTTTGTCAGTTTTTTCCATTGCTCTGTCCCCTACACTTAGAACAGTGCCAGGCACAGAGGGGACACTCATGAATCCACAAGAAGTAACATAGCATGGTTGTTCAGAGCAAAGGCCTTGGACCCAGACTCAGTGAGTTTGGATCCCAGCTCTGATGGTAATCCCTGTGTGATCCTTGGTAAATTACTCAACCTCTCTGGGCTTCTCAGATCCTCTTCTGTTAAGTGGGATTGACAGTATTAAAGGTTGTTGTGAGGATTATATACATTAATATTTCCTTTTTTTAAAATTAGAGACAAGGCGGGCACGGTGGCTCACTCCTGTAATCCCAGCACTTTGGGAGGCCAAGGCGGGTGGATCACCTGAGTTCAGGAGCTCGAGACCAGCCTGGCTAACATAGTGAAACCCCGTCTCTACTAAAAATACAAATATTAGCCAGGCATGGTGGCACGTGCCTGTAGTCCCAGCTACTCGGGAGGCTGAGGCAGGAGAATCGCTTGAACCTGGGAGCCTGAGGTTGCAGTGAGCCAAGGTCGTATCACTCCACTCCAGCCTGGACAACAGAGCAAGAATCTGTCTCAAAAATGTAAAATAATAAAATAAAAGATATGTTGGCCAGGTTGGTCTTGAACTCCTGGCCTCAAGCAGTCCTCCTACACCTCAGCTTCCCAAAGTGTTAGGATTATAAGCATGAGCCACCGCGCCCAGCCAATAGTTTCAAAGTACTCAGAACAGTGCCTAGTACAAAATATACACAATACGGTGTTTATTAATATGATTTATCAAGTGAAAGAAAACAGGTGACCCTCCAAACACTGTGATCGACTTGGCAAGGTCCTTGGCTCATTCTTTAAACTTTCCTACCCCTTCTCTATTACAGGTTTTTGTACTTTAAAAAATGTTGAGGAGAGGCAGAAGGGGCATCACACACACACACACTCGCACACACACTCACACACATGCGCATGCACGTTGAGTGCAGACAGAAGATGTGTCACGTCGTCCTGTGCATTCAGTACAGTGCCTAACACATCCCGGGTACTTAAGGCAGTGTTTCACGAAGAAATGAATGTCTAAAAATTTTCCATTGCCTGCAAGTCACACCCTCATAAATTCTTTTATTTTAGCTTCTTTAGTCTCCCCAAAGATTAGGAAGAAAATGCGTGGTTCACAGTGCTTACAGACGGGTGTTTTTACCAAAACAAAAGGAAGAAAATTGTCCAGTAACCGGATGTTCTCTAGAATGTCAGAAACCAGCCATGGTGCCAGCTAACCCGAGATTGTCCCTGTGTCCGAATGTCTTGCCCCTACCACAGTCTTGCAGTAGATGCTGCTCATTCTATAGTTGGAATCCTGGCTGCCTTTTTATTTTTATTTTTTGGCCAAAAGGCCTTTTGCCAAAATAAAGACCACAAAGAAAAGGGCCCTCTCAGAGATAGCTGCACTCGGTCCACTGAATGGACAGAGTGGGGCCAGGTGTCAAGGGCATGGGTGTTTGGCCCTGCGAGGGGCTGTAGGTGGCCTCCTATCAGTCCCCACCGCCTGGCTGCTCCCCCCTCTGCAGCCTCCCTCAGCAGCTGGAGGAGGGTGAGGGCTTGTTTATCAGGGAGAACCAATGCTCTCCACAGCCATCCTGGCCGGGGGTGGCAGGGCTAGTCAGAAGCCTTCGAGGAAACAGGAGGTCACATAAGCTGGCCAACGAAAGGGGCTGATGACATCTTCCCTCCTCCCCTCCAGAGCCTGGACGTTCTGGAAAAGTGCCTTCCTTTGAGAATGGTCATTCTGGCAGGACAGGAAAGGGGAGCCTGCTGAGTACCACAGAGGCTGAGGCCTAGTGGTCACCAGCCCAGTCACCAGTCCATGCTGCCAGTTAGCCATCCCTCCCTTCTGAGCCTCAGTCATCCATCTGCCAAAACAGGAGCGACAAAGTTTCCCGGGTCATGAGGCAGTGAGGGATTTATGAAATGACACCTTTGAAGTGTAAGCTCAGCTCCTGGCTCAGCAGAAAGGACCTGTCATCAGGACACTGAGGGTTTTCCTCCAATGTTCTAAAACATCTTATGCCTCTAAAAATAACAGGGTAAAAGTGGGCCAGCTGCAGAGCCCATAACAAGAGCTGACTTACAGCCAGGTGCTCGTCACCTGCCGGGGCCAGCCTCAGGACTGTCCTTAGAGAAGTCTTTTGATTAAAGTGCTCTCTTACTGAGAAGCGGTTTTTTTCCCTCCCCTAATCCGGGTGGTGTTGGGATTTTTGTTTCTCCCACACATTCCAGGCTTGGTGGGTGCTCAATAACTGTTAACAGATGTCCCATGCAATCCGTGATTTCTGTACAAGTCCTGGTAGAGTACTGTGCAAGAATCACCCCCACTTTGTGTGTTTCAGATGTCAGGTGTAAATCTTGATCGTAGGAGTACATCTGCCATCACTTTTGCTGCATTAATTTTGTGCACGCCGTCCTTTTTTGGTGGCGTATAACATGGTTGTCACATGTGCAGGCTGTGGACTTGGAGGGCTGGGCTCTAATCTTGGTGACTTCAGGCCGGTGACCTCACCTCATCAAGCCTGTGTTGCTCCTTTGTAAAGTGGGAAAAACAGTAGTATCTACCTCTGAAGGTTGGCGTGAGGATGGAAGGAGAAAGTGTCGGAGGACCACCTGGCTCAGAGAAAATGCTTGATAAAGGATCATTGTCCCCAAGCTTGTGAGCCCTGGTGTTTTAGTTACTATTGCTGCTGTGACAGATGAGCACACACCTGGTGGCGTAAAACAATCCACATTTATTATCTTACAGTTCTGGAGGCCAGAAGTCCACAATGGGTCTTAATGCACTAAAGTCAAGGTCTCAGCAGAGCTGGGTCCTTTTGGAGGCTCGAATCCATGTGCTGCGTTTTCTAGCTTCAAGCCGCTTGCATTCCTTGGCTCGTGCCCCTTGCCTCCATAAGCCAGTAGCAGCGGATCTTCGGATCTCTCACTCTGCTTCTGTCCTCACAACCCCCTCCCCGACACTGAGTTTCCTGCCTCCTTTTCTCTTATAAGGACCCTTGTGATGACATTGGTAATAATGTAGCCCAGGTAATCCGGGATCATCTCCCTATCTCAAGACCCTTAATCACATCTGCAAAGTCCTTCTGCCATGTAAGGTGACATATTCACAGATCCTGGGATTGGGACATCTTTGGAGCCATCATTCTGCCAGCCATACCTAGTTCCAGGCTTGCATTGCACTTCGTGACTAAGTTGGCTCAAACTCGGCTCACTGAGTAAGAAAGGGGTAACTGATCCACGCCTGTAATCCCAGCACTTTGGCAGGCTGAGGTGGGTGGATCACGACGAGGTCAGGAGATCAAGACCAACCTGGCTAACACCGTGAAACCCCATCTCTACTAAAAATACAAAAAATTAGCTGGGTGTGGTGGTGTGCGCCTGTAATCCCAGCTACTTGGGAAGCTGAGGCAAAAGAATCCCTTGAACCAGGGAGGCAGAGGTTGCAGTGAGCCTCAGTTGCACCACTGCACTCCAGCCTGGACGACAGAGCGAGACTCCATCTCAAAAAAAAAAAAAGGAAAGGGGTAACTGATCTTTCATCCAGCAGGAAAGAGTATAACATTGCATGCTCGTATAAAACCCAGTAATGACTGCCCATGCCTGCCCTAAAGCATCCCCTCTTCTCTGATTTGTACACAGGATCCCAGCCAGGCCACAGAAACAACAGGCAGCAGCGTCAGTTGCACAGAGGAGAAAAAGCAAAGCAAGTCACAGCAACTGAAAAAGATTTTTCAAGAGTATGGCACTGTCGGCGTGTCGCTGCACATTGGAATCTCATTAATCTCCTTGGGCATATTTTACATGGTTGTGTCAAGGTAAGATTTTTGACAGTAATTAATATTTGTTTTTACCGTCATGTAAGATTCTAGGTGAATAAGAACGTGTTTGCTAAGACTTTTTTTTAAAGACAGGGTCTCACTCTGCTGCCCAGGCTGGAGTGCAGTGGCACGATCACAGCTTAGTGCAGTCTCGACCTCCCTGGACTCAAGTGATCCTCCCACCTCAGCCTCCCAAGTAGCTGAGACTACAGGCATGCACCACTGCACCCAGCTGATTTTATGGGGTTTTTGTTGTTGTTGTTGTTGTTGTTTTCTGAGACGGAGTCTCGCTCTGTTGCCAGGCTGGAATGCAGTGGCGCTATCTATCTCAGTTCACTGCAAGCTCCGCCTCCTGGGGTCAAGTGATTCTCCTGCCTCAGCCTCCCAAGTAGCTGGAACTACAGTCGCACACCACCAAGCCCAGCTGATTTTTGTCTTTTTAGTAGAGCCAGGGTTTCACCATATTAGCCAGGATGGTCTCAATCTTTTGATCTCATGATCCACGCCCCCCGGCCACCCAAAGTGCTGGGATTACAGGCATGAGCCACCGCGCCAGGCCGATTTTATGTTTTTTGTTGTTGTTGTTGAGACAGGGGTCTTGCTATGTTGCCCAGACTGGTCTTGAACTCCGGAGCTCAAGTGATCCTCCCATCTCCGCCTCCCAAAGTGCTAGGATTATAGGCCTGAGCCACTGCACCTGGACACTAAGACTTTTATTCATTCAGCTACTTCATTACATTTTTAAAAATACTGTAAATCTTATAATCAAACCAATTTCTTCGTTTAATCCTTTGCCGTAACAATTGTTTTCTTTGCTTCTTCCCCCCTAGTGGTGTGGACATGTCTGCAGTCCTGCTGAAACTCGGATTTAAAGAGTCCCTGGTACAGTCAAAAATGGCAGCAGGCACAAGTACCTTTGTGGTGGCCTATGCAATCCACAAGCTGTTTGCGCCAGTGAGAATCAGCATGACGCTGGTCTCTGTGCCCTTGATTGTCAGATATTTTCGAAAAGTGGGATTTTTTAAACCTCCAGCTGCAAAACCTTAATGAACTCTTCAGTCGTACACACTGAAAACCTATTTCTTCTAAATTACACAGTTTGGATTGGTTTTAGGGTTGTAGGGTTTCTTTTGGAGAGGCAACGGGCTAATTGCTATGTTCTCATGGATAAACGTTGCCAGCAAAAATTAGGCTTTTGAACAATTTTAAATTTTTGCCTCATAAATTTTGTGAATGCTATTCATTATAGGGCTTGTATATATAATCTAAAATGTCAGCAAGACATCACAGATGGGTTAACATCTCAAAACAAAATAGCCTACAAATGTTCCTTGTGGGAGATTTTGGCGAGGGTCTGTCTGTAAAAGCTCCAGGGGGTTAATCTTGGCTCAGTTTCCTAAAAAGCAATGATTAATTTAACTGGCTTTTAAATACCCCCTTCCACTGATATTTGTTGTCAGCTGCCTACAGTTTAATATGCAGTGTTCTGCAAAACAGCTGCCAGTGCTACGATTAATGAAGCAAAACTTAATATGTAATCACAATCTAAATTAGCATCAATACTTTGACATTCATTACATTTGTTTTTGGGGGAAGAAGAGTATTTCTGGTATGTTTCATTGATCCCCAAACACCTTCCAATCTGGACATGATGGGGCTGATTCCAGATGGTTTTTCTGAAATTTCATTAAAGTAGGTCAGCGTCATTTGTCTCTGTTTAGGTAAAATATGAAAACTCTGCCCAGTAGCAGGGGCATCGCTTGGTTCCTGATGCCCATGTTCCAGAGGAATTTGGATACCACACATAAACAGCTAAGACCATCTTAGCTTTCCTTAGACAATCTTTATCTCAAACTTCAGACATTCCAGAATTGTCGTGATGTTTACACTGTCTCATTGAGTTAAAAATCCTGTTCAAGAAAAAAAAACATTTTGTATCACTTCCTAAAAAGGAATATTCGTGGCACTTGTCACAAATGGAAGGCAACTATGAGATAATACAAGCCAGGGAGGGTCTTGTATTACACGGCAGGTGTAATTAGTCTACTGAGCCAGCTTTACCCAATGAAGGGCATGTATGTTAGAGAGATTAGCTAAGAGTAGAAATTCAAGCATAGAGGCAGTGGTTTACGCCTGTAATCCCAGCACTTTGGGAGGTGGAGGCAGGCGGGTCACTTGAGGCCAGGAGTTCGAGACCAGCCTGACCAACATGGTGAAACCCCGTCTCTACTATAAATACAAAAGTTAGTCGGGCATGGTGGCACACGCCTGTAGTCCCAGCTACTGGGGAGGCTGAGGCAGAATTGTTTGAACCCAGGAGGTGGAGGTTGCAGTGAGCCAAGATCACACCACTGCACTCCAGCCTGGGTGACAGAGGGAGACTCTGTCTCCAAAAGAAAGAAAGAAATCCAAGCGTAGATCCAAACTGAGACACTGAGACTTCCTCCTTACAGTAGTCAGGAGCAGGCGATTGAAGTAATTCTGTCCTGTGAGGTTCGGCATCATGCACGTTCCCCCTGGGCCATTCTCTGATGCAGAGCACTTGCTCCACATTCCGGGAACCCAGATTAACCAGTCTGCCCTGTCACATAGTTGAAGGAGTTGCATTTATCTTTCTGGCTCCCAATTCCTTTAAAATTACATTTGTTGCAGAACTTCTACAAGGCTAAATAAAATTACATTTGTGACCATCAGAGAACTGAAGGAACTATTAACTGGCTGTCCTGGTTTTGCTGAGATCAGGCTGTTGACAGTTCCTGGTTGGCCCACACCTACCCATGTCAGTTATCTCCACTAACATTTCCAAGAATCTTTGTAGGACAGTTTCTCCACCTGCAAGGTCTTTCAAGTAGAACTCTTCTTTCCTTTAAGGCAATTAGCCCATTGCCAAAAGGTTTTACTGTCTTAAAGCTGGAACTGTCTGAGATCTAATTCCAAGGACTTCTCCACAGCTAAGTGAGATGCCTCACACCAGTATTAGATGATTCTTTGTGTGGACAGAACAGAGCATTTTCATCTTGTGTTTAAAGCAATTTGTTGGCTTCGGCTCACCACTTTCTGTACTAGTTTCCCATTCACGTCCCTAGTAATACCTATGCAAAAAAAAAAAAATGCAAAAGCTGATGATGAAACCTACAGGTTTAAGGGCTTAAATCTCAAACTTTGTGTTAGGAGTAACAGGAGTGTGCTGAGAGGGCAAGCAATAAAACAAGTCATACCAAAAAGCCACATTGCTCTCTCCTAAGCCCCAACCCCACTCCACTCCTGTGGCCGGTGGTCCAAACAGAAAATAACTGAGGACGAGGAGGTCAAAGGATCAGGGAACTAAGCATTATGTGAATTCACCAGCAAGATGTACAGAACACTTGTGTTTACATTGTTCTTATGGAACTAGCAGAATAAAACTGATCTATTTTAAAAATGAAAGCCATTGTTTCTCTAATTTATCTGACAAACTGAGCAGCTTAAATTCTGTGAAACATCTTTATGAACTTTTTAATATTCCTTCTGGTAAGCCATGGTTGTTGATGAAGTGGCACTGTGACCAGTGTATTAATGTGCTACTCCAACGAGCTTTTCTTTGCTTGTATGGGATTGTCTGCGGAAACATCCCAAGTCTCACTGGTAACACTGGGGAAGTTAGTCACGTGGTAGTAACTATAGCTTGGGAGGGTGGCACAAGAACTATTTGGGAATGTCAAAGTCAGTTCAGCTCAAGACTCCTTTGTCCCAAGAGGGCTGGCAACTGCAATTTTACTCAGTCGTGTTTTTAAGTTTCTCTATGTTGGCCACTTGGTTACGATATATCCTGATATACCTGCTGTCCAGTTTCTTGCACTGAGCATTGGCCGTGCAAGCAGATTTCTCTACTGGCTCTAAGTTCAGCACTTCTACTTTTCCTTCATCACGGTCACTTTCACTGTATCTTTAGTCGATGGACAGACGGCAAACATATAAACACTATATATAACGAAGTATTAGGAGTACGCCCAACAGGAGATACCAGAAGAGGCAGGACTAGAAGAGGGCGAGACCTGCTCCTCTCTGCCCCTGCTCATTTCCAGGCCAACAATGAACAGATGGTGGAAAGAATTACACAGTACTCCACACAGACACAGATACTTATTTATTTGCATATTTAAAGCTTACACACATGCCATGACTCCAATGTTTTAAAAAAAAATAAGCCCTTAACAGCTCTGAGACACACGGCCTCTTCTGTATCCCAAGCAAGTCTCTAAATGGAGGTAGAGCACATGTTCCTATTTTACACACTCTCATATGGGAAATAAGTGGTTAAGGAGGACTAGAAACCCAATCAGGCCTACCAGGGTGCTGGACAGACACAGAGCATTCCTAAGGGAATGCCACCAGAGAAAAAATACACGTCTGTACAAATATCTTTATTTTCATACTTAAAAAGAATCACATACTCATTCCAACAGCTTTACCAGGCGTGGCCAACCCAATAAGTTACACACTCACTCAGGGACTCAGAAGGTTATTGCACAGCTCCTTAACTGATCGGGTCAGGCAAAGTGGTCACTTTCCCCACAGCCAGACTCTGGATTTGCCTCCTGTGGGGACACCATGCCTGGCACAGGCTGACGGGGCGGCTGCAGTCGAACCTTGCCTCCAGATTATGAATCAGTGTAAGTAGCACAATTCTCGTGGCTACTTTCACTGCAGAGTGTCATGTTTATTGATGTGGAGCTTTCTGAATAGGGAGGTTAAGGCACACCTGCTCAGTAAAACAAGTATTTCTTGTAGCGTTCTAGATTGAGGGCAGCAGACAATGGTAAAATAAACTTCAGTAGCATGTTCCTGGTAAGTTCTACAGCAGCCCTGGCTCAAGGATTTCTCCCCCTGCACGATTCCTAAGACTGTTTGCTCGTTGACTCTTTGTTTTGGCAATTTGATGGTTTTGATGAATTTGCTGTGATCCAGGGGTGTTCAAGTACTTCTCTGAGCATTGGCCTCTGGCTGGGATTATGCTTCAACAGTCTTGAAATGAGGTCCCTGGCTCCCTCTGTTACAAAATCAGGGAATGTGAATTCAACCTGGAGTACAACAAATGATAAAACATCACAAAACACAGGTTAGAGAGATCAAACAGTACAGATATTCAGATCTTGGCCTGAAGTTCAGGCTGATCAGGAAAGAATTCCAGCAGACGCGCTGGGTCCTTTTCAGTTGCATCTTACCCGGGATATTCTTCTATAGGTCTCTTGGTATGTGTTTGCCTCAAAAGGAGGCTTCCCAACTAAAAACTCATAGCAAAGAACTCCAAGGCTCCAGAGATCCACCTTCTCATCATGCATCCGACCTTCAATCATTTCGGGGGGCAGGTAGTCCAGGGTGCCACAGAGAGTGGTCCTCCTAAAAAGAGGGAGGCTCAGGTTGATGTGCTTCTGGTTTTATGATCACAACAGCTGCTAAAATCATTGAAGATTCCACTAACACTGAAGACTTCCCCTGGGCCAGATCCTATGCCCTACGAAGTAGCTACTATTATAAATTCCCATAGGACACAGATGAAGGGAAGTGTGTAAGGTCACACAGCTAGCCACCAAGCTTAACCCCAAATCTGTCCAACGCCAGAACCTCCCTGAATGATCTAGAATGTAAGAAATTGAATGTATCACCACCATATAAAAGTTGCCATGCAGAGTTCTCTGCAAATACGATTTGGAGTTCTACATCTGCATGAGGATATTACAGATATGCTAAGAATCTTAAGAGCCTGGTCGCAATGACGAGACACTAGAAACCGTCCCGTTGTAACAGCACTGGGGTGGAGATGTAGATACATGCTGCCTTGTGATAGATCCTTGGTATGAGAGAGGCTGAAATTTTGAGGGTGGCCTATGAAGTACTCTTGCCAAAAATATTTAAGTTGGCCGGGCGCGGTGGCTCACGCCTGTAATCCCAGCACTTTGGGAGGCCGAGGTGGGGGGTCACGAGGTCAGGAGATAGAGACCATCCTGGCTAACATGGTGAAACCCCGTATCTACTAAAAATACAAAAAATTAGCTGGACGTGGTGGCATGCGCCTATAGTCCCAGCTACTTAGGAGGCTGAGGTAGGAGAATGGTGTGAACCCGGGAGGCAGAGCTTGCAGTGAGCCAAGATCGCGCCACCGCACTCCAGCCTGGGCGACACAGCGAGACTCCGTCTCAAAAAAAAAAAAAAAATGTTTAACTTGAATCTCTTCAGGCCCTGAGACCTCCATTCCAGTTTTCAGCAAATACGGGGAATAAAGGTCCAAGTTAAGTGGCAACACAATCAGAAAAGTCCTCTTTAAAGTGGGAGACTGGTCTGGCTTAAGACCACAGAGACAATCCAATACAAAGCATGGGCCTTGGTTGAGTTCTGATTTTACAAACCAGCTATAAGATGTCATAGACAATAGGAGAAATTTGAACGTGGACTAAATATTAGATACTGACAATGCTGTTAATTTTCTTAGGAGTGATCATGGTTCTAAGTACACAGGAGAATATCCTTATTTAGGAAATGCATGCCATTATAGTGCTTACGGTTGAAGCATCATGATGTTTGCAACGTATTTTCAAGTGTTCACCAAAAAAGTAGATGCAATCTGACTAAATGGGAAAAACTGCTGAACGCAGACACTGGATAGACAGATAGGCCAAACTACCAATTCCGCATTTCTGTTGGTTTAGGTTTTTGTAATGAAGGTTGGAAAAAAGCTGGGGACAGCAGACACCAAGCCAGAACAGTACGTGTGGTTTCGTATTGCTTTGTCACCAGCTCCTCTTCACCATAGATGCTTACGCTGTCACAGCCCTGGTGCTGTGTTCAGCCAGGCCTGGCACCCACTGAGCACACAGTCACCACTGAATTGTGATGTAGGATTAAGAAGCTACCACTTTGGTCATCTAACCCCTCCATCACCACCAACGGACTGAATCGGGGGTTCTCAAACTGAGGCAATAACCAGGAAATGATGATGATTAACATCTGGGATTTGGAGTGAAGTGACTATCGGTTATGTAAGTAATCTTTTCAAAAAGCAAGAAGCCATCTTTTCTATCACAATTCAACCGGTTAAAATAGTTTAACTCTGCAATTCCATGAAGCTTATAATTCTTTATTCTGGTTTGTCTTACCAGATAACAGCTCCCACTAATGACAACCAGTTTTTTAAAAAAAAAAGACTGCAATAGCAGATTCAATGCATTGCTGGGAACAGTTAGAAGTGCTCTGTAACAAAAGCAAAGGATTTCTCCCTCACATATAATCTGTTTTAGGCTATACTTTTTTTTTTAACTAGCTTGATTTTTAAGTCATCTGGCTATAATTTGAATCCTCCAAAGTTGACAAACCTTGATCGGTAGATGTATGTTTTAAAATGCCCCACTTCACGTGAAGTTTCAAAGCTTATTTAAACTCAAATTTAAAACAGTAAAGATATTGTAGTTCATGTGGAAAGCTCTTTAAGATTTGAATTGTTTTGAGATTGACATCTCTGCTTCAGCTGTGACAGGGGACAAGAAAGGACTATCCCTACTATTGACAGAGGCAGACCAAAGAGAATCTCTCACCACTGCCCTCAAAGCTCCACCAAACTAATTTAGTGTTTCAAGTTCCCTGATATGACCTGCAGTCTGAGCACTAGACCTTTGTCGGTGCTGTCCTCTGGAACATCTCCCCATCTCCTCATCCAGGAAGCAGCAGAGGTGAAGAGTTCCTCCCCCTCAACACATAGGCACGTCACCTCTGTCATATACTTGTCCTATCTGTTGACTCATTCATCCCCTCATTAGCCTCTAAGGACATTAAGCATCTTTAACCCTAGGCCTAGAACACTGTTAATAGCCCCAAATCACCACAGAATAAAATTTTCTTGCAAACCCTAGTTTATTATTAAGCCTAAATTACTCCAAGGTACTTCTGGGTTAGCTACCTAC
>NW_012101920.1:5814685-5816889 GCF_000951045.1 Mandrillus leucophaeus
TAGGCCAAACTACCAATTCCGCATTTCTGTTGGTTTAGGTTTTTGTAATGAAGGTTGGAAAAAAGCTGGGGACAGCAGACACCAAGCCAGAACAGTACGTGTGGTTTCGTATTGCTTTGTCACCAGCTCCTCTTCACCATAGATGCTTACGCTGTCACAGCCCTGGTGCTGTGTTCAGCCAGGCCTGGCACCCACTGAGCACACAGTCACCACTGAATTGTGATGTAGGATTAAGAAGCTACCACTTTGGTCATCTAACCCCTCCATCACCACCAACGGACTGAATCGGGGGTTCTCAAACTGAGGCAATAACCAGGAAATGATGATGATTAACATCTGGGATTCGGAGTGAAGTGACTATCGGTTATGTAAGTAATCTTTTCAAAAAGCAAGAAGCCATCTTTTCTATCACAATTCAACCGGTTAAAATAGTTTAACTCTGCAATTCCATGAAGCTTATAATTCTTTATTCTGGTTTGTCTTACCAGATAACAGCTCCCACTAATGACAACCAGTTTTTTAAAAAAAAAAGACTGCAATAGCAGATTCAATGCATTGCTGGGAACAGTTAGAAGTGCTCTGTAACAAAAGCAAAGGATTTCTCCCTCACATATAATCTGTTTTAGGCTATACTTTTTTTTTTAACTAGCTTGATTTTTAAGTCATCTGGCTATAATTTGAATCCTCCAAAGTTGACAAACCTTGATCGGTAGATGTATGTTTTAAAATGCCCCACTTCACGTGAAGTTTCAAAGCTTATTTAAACTCAAATTTAAAACAGTAAAGATATTGTAGTTCATGTGGAAAGCTCTTTAAGATTTGAATTGTTTTGAGATTGACATCTCTGTTTCAGCTGTGACAGGGGACAAGAAAGGACTATCCCTACTATTGACAGAGGCAGACCAAAGAGAATCTCTCACCACTGCCCTCAAAGCTCCACCAAACTAATTTAGTGTTTCAAGTTCCCTGATATGACCTGCAGTCTGAGCACTAGACCTTTGTCGGTGCTGTCCTCTGGAACATCTCCCCATCTCCTCATCCAGGAAGCAGCAGAGGTGAAGAGTTCCTCCCCCTCAACACATGGGCACGTCACCTCTGTCATATACTTGTCCTATCTGTTGACTCATTCATCCCCTCATTAGCCTCTAAGGACATTAAGCATCTTTAACCCTAGGCCTAGAACACTGTTAATAGCCCCAAATCACCACAGAATAAAATTTTCTTGCAAACCCTAGTTTATTATTAAGCCTAAATTACTCCAAGGTACTTCTGGGTTAGCTACCTACCCCTCTTATAGCACAAAATCTACACTAAAATATTTTATATTTGGCTCATGATTAGCTCCCAGGGCTTTGGTAAACCAAACAACTTCCACCTCTAAAGTTACATACCTGGAAGATGGAGCATGTACTGACCACCCAAAATCTGCAATTTTAAGCTCCCCAGCTGATCCAAGAAGTAAGTTCTCTGGCTTAATGTCTCTATGAATAACTCTCTTCGAATGACAGTAAGACAGGGCATTTGCCAATTCTGTTATATACTGTTAAAAAAAATATTGAAAGCCTGTGTTTTAGATTTTGTATAACACAAGTTAATATTAGATATCTCTTCTGAAAGGAACACAACATAGATTTAACATGGTTTGCAGGTTTTGGCCAAACACAGTGGCTCACACCTGTAATCCCAGCACTTTGGGGGACTGAGGTGGGAGGATCACTCGAGCCCAGGAATTCAAAGCCAGCCTGGGAAACACAGCAAGACTCCATCTCTGCAAAAAAAATTTAAAAATTAGCCAAGCATGATGGTGCATGCCTGTAGTCCCAGCTACTTGGGAAGCTGAGGCGGGAGGATCGCTTGAGCCCTGGAGGTCAAAGCTGCAGTGAGCCATGATCACACTTCAGCCTGGGTGACAGAGTGAGACCCTGTCTCAAAAAGGAAAAGACAAAACAAAAAACACATTTGCAGGTTTTGAAGCAAGCATCGTAGAAACTATACATGAGTCTACACACACACACACACACAGAATCAACTGAACCAATTTATAGTGGTTAGCATGAAGTGAAATTACCCAATGTTTAGTTATCTCTTTGCTAATACAGCTGGTGTGATGTTGAAAGACAGAAGACATTCAGCTAGTTAGAGCTAGCTCTTAGGTTGGTGCCATTTCAATGCAAAACACAGTTACTTCTGCACCAACCTAACAG
>NW_012101920.1:5818059-5819582 GCF_000951045.1 Mandrillus leucophaeus
TGTTGCCCAGGCTGGTCGCTAATTCCTGACTTCAGGTGATCCTCCCATCTTGGCCTCTCCAAGTGCTGAGATTACCAGTGTGAGCTACCATGCCTGGCCCAGAATTTATTTTATCATACAGATAACTGTTTGAATATTGAAAAAATATATTTAGCTCTGCCTAAAGTTTGAGTTTCCTTTCTAAAGCAATTGCTAGACAGGATTGAACATTATTTTACATTAAAAAGGTTTACTAAACAGATGAGTAAACACCAAATGTCACTGGCAGAAAAAACACTTTTCATTCTTTCAGTCCAAAGCCAGAGATCAAAATTCAGACCACGATAAACTGAAGGCAAATACAAGAAAGCTGCTCTTCTGACTACACCAACTTTGAGTTGCTGATGCTTTAATTGCACACATTAAAGTTCAAGAGGGCAATGGACTTCACTCCTCCAGTCATTTCCAGACAAGAAGCTATTAGTTTCGCCACGGCTCTCTGGCACTGCCACTCCCTCCACACCTCACATGTTGTTAGACTGCAGGTATGGATAGGTCACTGACATGTCACTACAATTAGTTTTATTTGAATTCATCTGAAAAGGAAAACAGGTACATGCGTATTCATTCTAACTGCAAAGGAATCTAGACAGAAATAATCTTTCATTTTCTTTCAAATAGCTAGCTGCTCACACCAAACCTCCATCTAGATTGAAGCCTTGGGTGTGAGGAGAGAAAACAGAGAAGTAGTATCATGTGTAATTTTATACTGTTGGTATAAGGTGAATCTTTTAAAGTAGAATATCAATATCAGAAACTGAAGAAAAAGATTAACTGACCCAAAACAACAAACTCCAACCCACCGTAATCAAGATGACAAGGAAAAAACCCAAGGGTATAATGTGAGCACCTGAGGCAGTCACTACCATGAATGAGCACAGATTTCCTTATTGAGCTGTAAGAGAAAGCTGGCCCAAAAGCTGAACTCATAAAGAAATATTAATTGCCAATTAAATAAGAAGCTGATTTGTTTAGCTAATATTTAAAAAGCAAATTAGAGATCTGTTTCTACTTAGGAGAAGCACAAACATTTAAGATTAAGTCTTTAAGTGTAAAACAGCATGTCATTGTTGCAGAGACAAGACCAAAGGGCCATATGTCCATAGTAGTGTGATTTCATCAGATACTGAAAGTAAAATTACTTGAATTTAAATGCCATGTACATCAATGCCAAAAACAAAGAAAACTAATGTCCACGCTACCCAGAGATCTCCACCAAGAAATGGGAAAAAAATCAAAGTAACCACCATCCAACATGCTTTATCAAGCTGTCAATCCAATAAGAAACGGCCCAAATTAAGACTCTTCAACTTCTTAAAACAAGTAATTTTAATCACTTAAAAAAGAAGAAGCATAAAAAGCACAATCATGAAAGAAAAAACTGACACATTTGGACTTTTATTAAAAATACAGCCTGGGAGGCTGGGTACAGTGGCTCACGCCTGCAATCCCAGCACTCTGGGAGGCCGAGGTGGGCAAATCAC
>NW_012101920.1:5820367-5824068 GCF_000951045.1 Mandrillus leucophaeus
AAAAAAAAAAAAAAAAGATGTTCAACATTGAATGTCGTTAGGAAACTAAATCAGAACAATGAGATACCGCCACATGCCCATTAGAATGACTAAAATGCAAAACACTAGGCCAGGTATAGTGGCTCACTCCTGTAATCCCAATATTTTGGAAGGCATGAATTACTTGAGACCAGGATTTCAAGTCCAACCTGGGCAACAAGGCAAAACCTTGTCTCTACAAAAAAATACAAAAATTAGCCAGGCACGGAAGCACATGCCTGTAGTCCTAGCCGCTTGGGAGGCTGAGCTGGGAGGATTGCTTGAGCCAGGGAGGTTGAGGTGGGTGATCACGCCACTGCACTCTAGTCTGAGTGACAGTGAAACCTTGTCTCAAAACAAACAAAAATCCAAAGCACTGACATCAAATGTTGGCAACTATGAGAAGCAATAGGGTCTCAATTCATTGGTTCTGATAACCGTATTGCCATTGTATAATGGTATCAGAATTGTTAACCGGCTGCCCTGTGGGAACCAACTGTATCAATTAGAGTGCTTATGTGAACTTCCTTTGGCCTTTGTCTTATAGAATCCACTCATTTCCAAAGCTGCTTGGATCAACACTTTACCCTCACACCCTTTAGTAAGGTGGTTTCCTACATGTGTAATGCAATGTAAAATAGAATGTAAAAATCATTTTGGAAGACAGTTCCTCACAAAGCAAAATAAAGTCTTACTGTATAAGCTGACAATAGCACTCCTAGATATGTGCCCAACTAATTTGAAGACTTATGTTTCACAAAAACCTGCATGCAAATGTTTATAGCCAAAACATAACTGCCAAAAACCAGAATCAGCCAAGATACCCTTCAGTAGATGAATAAACTGAGGTACTTCCATATATTGAAATAATGGAATATGATTTCGTGATAAAAAGAAATGAACAAGCTCTCATGCCTCCAAAAATATACAGATGAAATCTTCAATGCATACTGCTAAGTGCAAGAAGCCCATCTAAAAAGGCTACATACTGTTATGATTCCAATTATATGATATTCTGGAAAAGGCAATAGAGACTGTAAACAGATCAGTGGTTGCCAGAGATGGAAGGGTTGGGAGGGATGAGTAGCTGAGACACAGGATTATTTTTCAAGAGCAGTGAAACTATTCTGTATATCGTAATGGTGGATACATGGCATTGTGTATTTGTCAAAATTCATAGAACTTTACAGCAAACACACAAAAATCAATCTCAGGATATGAAAATGTAAATGATTCCATCCTGGGCATGCAGATTGTGACAAAAGAATCTCACTGCATTACAAATGTAGGAAACCATCTTACTAAAGGGTGTGAGGGTAAAGTGTTGATCCAAGCAGCTTTGGAAACTAGTGGAGTCTTTAAGACAAAGGCCAAAGGAAGTGCACATAAGCACTCTAATTGATAAAGTTGGCTCCCATGCAGCTGGTTAACAATTCCGATACCATTATACATGTATACTGGAATTGAATAATTAAGTAAAAGGATGGTGGGCAGTGAAATCCAGGTTTCTCACTTTTGGAGTGGGAGTTTACAGGTAAACAGGAGGAAGTTAGAATGAAACGTGGTAACGGATTCAACTTGAAGACATCGGTATGAATTCATGGTATGCTTAAAGAAGAGACAGATGGATAAATCTATACACAGATTACTACCCACAAATATTTCCTTGCTCTGTCAGCTGAAAGCCTAGAAGTAGTGACGCCACAGTAGCAATGAGTACAAGTGCCCAGATCTTGGTTTATAATAACATTCTCCAAGAAGAGGAACCAGGGCTCCTTGGAGAAATGGTTCGATTCTAGGACAGGAGCAGGAAATATACAAGATGAGGCTTCAGCATCTTGTATCAGAAAGTAAAGAAGTACAAGGCCAGGTGTGGTGGCTCACTCCTGTAATCCTAGCACTTTGGGAGGCTGAGGCAGGCAGATCACCTGAGGTCAGGAGTTCAAGACCAGCCTGGCCAATATGGTGAAACCCCATCTCTACTAAAAATACAAAAATTAGCCGGGTGTGGTGGTAGGTGCCGGTACCCCCAGCTACTTGGGAGGCTGAGGCAGGAGAATCCCTTGAACCCAGGAGGCGGAGGTTGCAGTGAGCAGAGATCGCGCCACTGCACTCCAACCTGGGCACCAGAGCGAGACTCCATCTCAAAAAGAAAAAAAAAAAAGAAAAAAAGCTCCCAGTGGCCAAAGTTGTAGCCATCTGAACCACAAAATAAAGTACTGGATTATAGCTCAAGGGATAAAATAAATACCCAGGACTCTACATCTTTAAATAAATAAATGATGAAATAAATAAGGGAGAACAGCCTTATTCTGGCACAGAATTCCAGATAATTTATGGAAATACTCCATCCACTCTCTACTCCTTAAGTGTGGGCTATTCATAGTAACTTCCTTTGAAGAAATACAGTATGGAAAGGAGGGAAAATAGTAACTTTACAGTGGAGAAACCAGACAAACACTCTCTCAGGCAGAAGATCAAGCTGACATCCACAGTTAAAAGTCGTAAGAGTTTACATCCCTGGTATGTGATAAGAATGCATTTTACCTCTGACCTCCCCTCAAAAACCCATAAGCCCAATTTAATCATGATAAAAACTAAGAAAATCTGAATAAAATGTGGACTTGAGTTAACAGTTATATATCAATATTGGTTCAACAATTGTGACAAATGTACCACATTAATGCAAGACGTTAGTGGGAAAATTAGCAGGAAATTCAGTGTGGGGTATATGGGAAGTCTCTGTACTGCCTTCACAATTTCTGTAAATCTAAAACTATCCTAGCCAGGCACAGTGGTGTGCACCTGTAGTCCCAGCTACTCGGGAGGCTGAAGTGGAGGATCACTTGAGTCCAAGAGTTCTAGTCCAGCCTGGGCAACATAACAAGACCCTGTCCCTTTAAAAACAAAAAAAAAGTAAAAACTATTCTAAAATTAAAAATCTATTAAAGAAAATGAGGGTGACTATCTATATACATTAGATACATTTCCATAGAAAACAGCTGTGCAAACTAGGCACAAAAGCAGACACAACATTCTGCCTGGTTCTAGACTTTATCTGTACATATGGTACAACTAAGCTCTTTTGATTTTTCCACTTCAAATATTTGATATTAAGCTATCCTTCCGTCAAGACAACACCCACTCTACTATAATGAAAGGTACACTGCTATGGAGGACAGGTATACAGGAAACACAATTAGCCTGGACAATAAATGAACACTTACAGTAGCAGTTCTCTGCTCATCAAACTTTGAAAGTTTCTGAAGTTCTCTATAGACTGTTCCAAGTGGTGCATATTCCAGAATTAGGTAGACTCTGGTAGCATCATGGAAATAACCATACAGTCTGAGAATATTAGGATGCCTGCAACAAAGGATAAACATTCTAACACCTGGTTTGGAGCTGACAGAAGACTATGTACTAAATGTCAAACAAACTCTTCATGTAAAACCAGTGGTGTTTACCATGAAACCACACTCCAAACTCCACTTGAGAATCTGAAACTGTAAACTCACTCCAAGAAAAATACATAGACCCACATTTCATTTTACAAGCATTTCAAAGTATTAATGGACCTCTGCTTTAGTTAAGACTATTTCCTTCCTTTAGGCACCTTTATTCTTAGGAGGAAAATTCAGCTGAATATTAATTATCTACATACTAAAAAAAAGCACATGGCC
>NW_012101920.1:5830031-5831685 GCF_000951045.1 Mandrillus leucophaeus
CTCACTGCAAGCTCCGCCTCCCAGGTTCACGCCATTCTCCTGCCTCAGCCTCCCGAGTAGCTGGGACTACAGGTGCCCGCCACCAGGCCCGGTTAATTTTTTGTATTTTTAGTAAAGACGGGGTTTCACCGTGTTAGCCAGGATGGTCTCGATCTCCTGACCTCATGATCCGCCCACCTTGGCCTCCCAAAGTGCTGGGATTACACGCATGAGCCACTGCACCAGGCCTTGAAAGCCATTTTTTAAAGCACTTGAGTCCCTAGCAAAATACCTCAATATACAAAATTCCTTTTTTTTTTAAGATTGGAAATCTGGAAACATTTATATCCTCTAAATGAAAACAAAGGCCTCATTTTTTTCCCCAAGAGTTCCCACAACTAAATTTGCAACAAAATGATATAATGTAGTAGAATAGTACAGAACTTCGTAAATAAGAAAGCTTACTTTTTTGATTCTTCATTTTTCTGTTTTGATGCCAGTTCCTCCTCAGGATTATTTTCTATATGGAATAAGTTAAAAACCTGTTTTTAGAATAACGATATAGGATAAGCTAAGCTGTGAATAGAGGTGAATCAAAGAATTGGTCACCAAAATATTAATGGTATGTCAAGAATGATAAACCGGGTTTTTTTTTTTTAAGTTTTCCTTATAGAAAAAAAGGACTACTACACCCTGACTTCCATCATGTGAAGTCTTTACAGAATTTCTAAAGACCAGCAGACGTATATATAGACGGGTCCCTCTCTGATAAATTAAAGGCAGACTATGAAGGTTCTTTTGAAGCCTCAGTTTCCAAATGAAGAACTTTTGTGGCAGAATTACCAATCTTCCCATACATGACAAGCTGCCACCTCGTCACCTTTTCTCCTTACTAGGTGGGCCAGCCAACAGTCTATACCCTATGTACAAATTATCACCAACATGTAGCAAAACATAAGCCAGCCACCCTCCATTATATTAGTTGCCAAGGAGAAATATAAAAATAAAAGCCACTAATTCGGCAAAATGCACAAGGAATAGTTGTGCAGCAGAGGACTGGGGTAACTATTTCATTAGCCACAAGAACATATGGAACATTTCCACCGGTCTGTCTCCAACATCGCCAACTCGAACAGCACATGATGGTCTGCTCAGATATTTGGATGCAGGTCCAAACTCTTCCTCCAGGTGCCCCTGTCACATGTGCACCCCGCAACCCCCAGTTCACTAACTCAGTTAATATCAATTTAATCACCATCCCTAACTCCTCTTTACTCATCTTTCAGGTACAATTTATTGCCCAGTTCTAATGAGTCTGCATCGTAAATGAGCTCTCAAATTTGTGTGCACCTCTCCATCCTGGCTAGTCTTTGGATAAGTTAACTGCTTCTGAGTCTTAGCTTCCTCCTCTGTAAAACTGAGTTAATAACTGGCTACCTTCAGGAAGTGGTTACAAGGATTGAATGAGATGACCCGGATGAAGCACGCACTTATCTCACAGCCCGCAGGGAATGAGCACTCGACAGTTGGTAAATAACAGCATCTACTCTGCTCCACACACAGCAGGTTATTGCCATCTCTGACCTCAACCTCCTTCCTGTCTGGTACTCCTAAATCCAGCGTTCTACTCCAATTTATTCAGTACTTCCACAGTCAACTTTTTTTTTTTTTTTTT
>NW_012101920.1:5833745-5835837 GCF_000951045.1 Mandrillus leucophaeus
GGGCTTGTTGGTGCACGCCTGTAATCCTAGCTACTCAGGAGGCTGAGGCAGGAGAATCGCTTTAACCTGGGAGGCAGAGGTTGCAGTGAGCTGAGATCACGCCACTACACTCCAGCCTGGGTGACAGAGCGAGACTCATCTCAAAAAAAAAAAAAAAAGGCATTGCCGCAGTAGCTTGATACCCAGACCCTGTGACAGATAAAAGCAGTGATCAGCAATGGCAGTAGATGGGTGCTGAGCAGACTGGGCAGGTGCAGACTGTGGCCAGTGGGAAGCAGGCAATGGGAATCACAGCCCATGTAAGATGCCTGCCCCTCCCAGCCCCAGCCAGGTATCGCCAGGTAGAGACACACCAGGCCTGATGTGGCCAGACTTGAAGTATTAGCATCTGATTCAAATCTGAAAAACACTGAAAGGAAAAAGAAAAAAAGGAAAAACAAAAACCCACCAGCCCCAGTCAACCTGCAGGTGGCTGCTCGGAACCCCTGCATACTTCAGAATAAGGGGTGCCGTTCCCCTTCATTATCCACCAAAAAGACTTGCCCATATAAACTATTCCATTAACAAAACATTAAATCCTCAAGTGATTTTTCAGGATCAGAGCACTTAAGTGCTCTTTGAAAGATGACAAGTTTAATCATTTTTTGTGGTACTATGAAAAGCAGGCCCTCTAAAAAGTAAATTTATACTTTAAAAAAAGAAAAGAAAAGAAAAGGAATACAATTTTATTTTAACATGAAGAGCATGGGAGAATCACAGGAGAATGATTATAACCCAGTGCAGCACAGAAGCTATCTAATCTTTTTCATAAGGGAGCAGGAGGTGAGGAACGGGGGCCATGCGTTTGAGGACAGTGCCTCATAAGAGGGAGTGCACGGACCTGGGCAGTGGGAGGCTGACATTACAGGAGGGGGAGGGGTGCAGCATGGGTGAATATTGCTTTGAACATGAACCTGAAAACTCACCGAAGGTGGGACTGTATTTCTACTTCTCTTCTGAGCTGATGCTCCACTCCGGCTTTCTCCAGCTGAGCTTTAAATAACACTTTAAGAGCCAGAATAAACTTGCTTTGTTTTTCTCTTGCCAAATAAACATTACCAAACTTTCCTTTACCCAGAGGGCGACCAATTTCAAAGTCTTCCAAAGCCCACTGCCTCCTAGGAAGGAATTTGAACATTTTAGAATGTGAGGAAAACAAAGCTTTTCTAACAAATTCTCAATGAGTAGTAGACACATTCTATAAATAATTTTATATTCCAACTTGTACTCAATATGTATCCTCAGCAAGAACCAAGGCAACAACCACTATCAAAGAGCTGCTGCAACACGAAACCCTGACGTCCCTAGCTGCCGTTAGGTGTGAAGAGTCAGTGACAAGGAACAGTCTCGGGTTTTAGATCTGAAGCACTCTATGGGAAATGTCCCAAGCCTGCACTATGCTCAGAGGAACAGGCCCATGACAATGCTGAAGACCATAAAAAGGATAAGTGACCAGAGAGGGAGGAATGCTTCCGGACCATCTGGGGGCCTGTTTCAAACTAACCACAGCCGCTCCCTCCAGTCCCAGAGGTGCTAATTCTCTCTGGGTGGAGAAGCACTCTGGTGGTGGACACTGAGCCACTGAGCCACTGAGCCACTGAGCCACTGTTACTAATGGAAGCAGGATGGAGCCCACAGGCTAGCTGGGGCATGAGTACCAGTGGATTTAGACTCTTAGCCTCTGTTAGGCCGCTAGAAGCCAAAGTCTGTGGGTTCATTCCTCGCTCCTCCTAGTATATTCTAGAGTCCAGACAGTTCAGAGACTAAGAGTAGGATTTTAGAAAAGCCCTGGGGAAGACATTACAGCCAACCTTTATAATAAAGAACTAAAACTATAACACTGTCAAAACCCTCAGTCGTATATGAGTATACAGTTCTGCAACATATTCTATTTGTAAAAAACTTGCAATTTTATACAATAAAAAAGCACAGACACATAAACCATATGTAGTGGTTACTTCTAAGGACAGAGAGGAACTTCCACACATTTCTGTAACAGATTCATACAAACTTTTTCTAAATTTGAAATGCATTTGTTGTTGTTGTTGTTGTT
>NW_012101920.1:5837722-5862532 GCF_000951045.1 Mandrillus leucophaeus
CCACCACGCCCGGCCTTCCACAGTAAACTTTCTAAAAGGCAAAGTTCCCTTCTAAGTTCAAAAAACCTTCAGTAGCTTCCAAATGCCCTAGAGATGAGGCCCCATTCCTTACCATGGCCAGCAATGCCCATGGTGACCTCACCGCAGCCTGCCTCAGTTCATCCACTTCTCTGGATTTCCCCCAAACTTTAGATCTCAGTCCCTCAAGTCACTTACTACAAACACCCTACATCCAGACCCACTAACAAGCAATCAAAAGGACACCAATTGGTGCTGTGTCCTCCCTGGGTGCCCCACTCTTCCAAGAGAGTGAGAATCAGGTCTGTATTTTTAGCACAGATCTGGCCCATGGGCAGACACTGTTACTTCAACCCAGACACCATATTTTCTCCCCATCCTCAACAGATATAAAAGCTAAGGCTCCAAACAGTAACTGCAAGTAATATACACTTGCTTTTTTAGCAACAACGACAAAGAATGACTATCCAATGAGTCTCAAAAGCTAGTTTACCAGGTGCCGACGGCAGGGGCTGCTTGCTCTTTGGGGTATGACTCGGTGGCCTGGAGACAGGATGAGGTACACTGGTTGCCTGCAATTGCTTCTGCTTCTGATTCTGAACCAGTTTGTGACTGGAAACAAGCTTTTGTGCTTGCAAAGGAACACGCTGGGAAGAATTTGAAGGACACAGGACCCGCTGAGCCTGGCCACTATTTGCAGGTAATGGATTCTGACAAGGAAATTGCTGAGTCACGAGAACACGTTTTGGACCTCCAACTGGAGCTGCAGGCTAGAATGGAAGAGAAAATAAACTTTCTGGTATTCGTGAACGCAAAAGATGAATATTTTGAGAATTTCACAAAGTTTGTTCTCTAGTATAGCAAAATAATGAATGTCACGGATAAGAGATGGAAGGGGAAAAGGTATTTTAATCAGTACTTCCAGAGGATAGTTAGTATGTGGCTAAGAATACCCGAATGATACTTTCTACCCCCTCCAACTCCTCACCCCTAAAAATCATGCTTTATTAACAAATATCCATTACTGAAGGAGACAAACACTTCCTAGAATTTCTCAATAATTTGGAAATAGACACTAAATTGTTATTTGGCAAAAAGCTATGATACAAAAACTTTATGACAAAATCTCAATTCCATTTAAATTTCTTTGATAATATACATTTAAGAAAAAGACCAAAAAAAAAAATCTGTCAAAACGTTCAACATTGGTTATCTTCATGAAGTTTTGGAAGAGTCTAAGTTTTCATATGGCCAGGATTTTCCACAATAAGCTTATTACTATACTATTAATTAACCAATGTTTCATTTTCCAAGTATTGACAAAATGGACTTGAGCAAAAAACTGTGACAAAAAGGAAACAAATGTAGGCACTTCAAAAAGTTATTACTAAAATGTGTTATTATTTTTGAGATGGAATCTTGCTCTGTCACGCAGGCTGGAGAGCAGTGGCATGATCTCAGCTCACTGCAACCTCCGCCTCCAAGGTTCAAGCAATTCTCTGCCTCAGCCTCCCAAGTAGCTGGGACTACAGGCGATACCACCACGCCTGGCTAATTTTTGGTATTTTCAGTAGAGACGGGGTTTCACCATCTTGGCCAGGCTGGTCTTGAACTCCTGACCTTGTGATCCACTTGCCTTGGTATCCCAAAGTGCTGGGATTACAGGCGTGAGCCTTGAAATGTATTATTTATACGCCTGTAAGTACTGTATTACAAGCTTAAATAGTTAAGTTAACTCTAACACCCTGAGCTAATCAAACTAAAAGGGGTAGGAGGGATGAGATTTCCTCCAGCTTCAACAGCTCATTGTAAGTGAGGGGCAAGTGCTAGAAATGAAAGCCTAAAAGTCCATCCCCAGCTCAATGGTATGAGTGCTCTACAAAGACAGGGTGTTAAGACTTCCAAATTCAAAGTCAGTTACTCCTGAAATTAGTACACTGTCCACAACATAGTAGGCATTCAAAGACAAATATAAAGAAACATTTTAAATGTAGAGCAATTTTTTAAATAGCCGTTATCATAGGAACTGAGAATCAAAAACAGTAATTCAAGGTAGCCTTTTCTAATTATTTTATATTTATGGCCAATTTTAAAAGTTTTGGACTCCTGCTGGATGCATTATTACTATTATCTTGCATACAACAGAGGGATATAGAAACTTAAGCAGCCAATTATAAGACAAAGCAGAACAAAAAAGCTACTCTAAGAATCAGCAAAATGTTACCGCACACAAGAAAAGTGACGAATTTATATCCAGGAGCACAGTAAGGGATCTAAATTTATAATCCAAAGTAAAGGTGGAAAGAATTCCCAACAAGACCAACCTCCATGTGGGTTTATAAATGTGAATGAGATTACAGATTATTCAGTTTACCTTAACAGGCCCTGAAATGCAGTTTTCTTTAGATCGGTCCATGATGCCTGAAAAGAAAAAGAAGAACCTTTAATTTGAACAAAGCCACCTGCTTAAAGTGCTGCTGCTTGATAGGCAGCGTTACAGTTCCCTGATCAAAAGGCCTCCACAACACACAGGATTTTACACTTTTTGTCCAAATGAAGCTAATGAGGGAGGGCCAGACGTGTGCTTTCCCCGCAAGGCCAACCTCCCCTTGGGCACTGCATCCCATCCTCTCTCACACGGAGTCTTCACTCCTGATGGTCTTGCGGCTCCATCATCTCTCTTCTAACGGATCACTTCCATCCCTGTGCAGCCTGCTGGCATACCTGCTACCTTAAAAAAGTCCTCTTTAGGCCGGACATGGTGACTCACGCCTGTAATCCCAGCACTTTTGGAGGCCGAGGCGGGCAGATCACCTGAGGTCAGGAGTTCGAGACCAGCCTGGCCAACATGGTGAAACCCCGTCTCTGCTAAAAATACAAAAATTAGCTGGGCGTGGTGGCGCACACCTGTAATCCCAGCTACTCGGGAGGCTGAGGCAGGAGAATCGCTTGAACCCAGGAGGCGGAGGTTGCAGTGAGCCGAGATCATGCCATTGCACTCCAGCCTGGGGGACAAGAGTGAGACTTTTTCTCAAAAAAAAATAAAATAAAATAAAATAGTCCTCTTTATTGTATTATCTTTGCTAACCATGACCCCCTCCTCTCCAACAGCAAAGCTCCAGAAGAACCATCCACACTTGCCACCTCTACTCCTCCTCTCCCCTCCCCTGAGCCCATCCCCACCCGGCTTTTTTGCCTCCACCACATTGTCAGGCTCATGGCTGACACCTACTGTTGCCAAACCCAAGGGTCAATTCCACCTTCCTCGTACTTGCATCCTCAGCAGAATCCGACAAGGTTGATCACATCTTACACCTTTTTCTTCACTTCACTTCCAGGTTTATCTACCACCTAGTCGTCCTATCTTTCCCTCCTTGCTGGGTCACTCTCGTTGTTGCCCGATCAAGGGTCTGGGGTGACTAAAGAATGAGTCCCTGGACCCTCCACTTCTCCATCTACACCTTCACAGGAATCCATATCACCGAGTGCCTCAGCTCTAAATGCCTTCATGAGGACCTCTCAAAGTGTATCTTTTGCCCGATCACCTTGGACTGTCAGACTTGGATATCCAAGAATTTGCCCAGGATCTCCCAGAAATGTCTGCCAGGCACCTCAATCCTAACATATCCAAAACCGAACCGCTTCCCTTCTCCACTTCTCACCTCCCTGTTCATGGGTGTGCCCTGAGCTCACGCCTAGAACGACTTCTCCATCTCCAATTACTCCCTAGCCAAGTACATCCAGTCTCTTTGCTTTCAATACCATCTACAGGCTGAGGACTCCCAAATATTCATTCTTCAGCCCAGACCTCTCCTCTGAACTCCTGATCTACATTTTCTACTTTCTATGCAACATCTGCACCTGATTATCTGAGAGGCATCTCCATTTTAACATGTCCCAAACAGAAGTCCTAATCCCTCTGCACTCTCACCTCCCTCAATCTAATCTCTAGATATCCTCAGCCCAGTTGATGGCAAATCCATCCTGCCAGTTGCTCAGGCCAAAAGCCTTGGCATAATAACCCTTTAAGAGGTTTCTCTCTCTCTCAAACCCCTCATCTAATCCACGAGCATATTCTGTAGGCTCTGCCTTCAAGATCACTGCTCACAACCTCTACCACTACCACCTGGTCAAACCGTAATTCTCCTTTGAATTTTTTGCAACGGCCTCCCAATGGCCTCCCGACTTCCAGCCTTACCCCATTATGGTCCATTCTCAACACTGAGGCCAACAATCTCATTAACAAGTCAGATGTGTTGGTCCTTGGTTCAGAAGACCCCCATGGCTCCCCAACTCAATCAAAACAATGCAAACTCCTAACCTGCATAGACAGGCCTATTGAAGTCTCACAGAACATGGACCCTAACTGCCTCTCTGACTTCATCTCTTCTTCTCGACTGTGCACCAGCCACACAAGGCTTCTTTCTTTCCTCAAACAAGTCCCCTGCCACAGGCATTTGCACTTCTTGCTCCCTTTATTAGGCTTTTCCCCCAGGTGTGTAGTTCAGTCTTCCATTTCACAGAGGTTTCTCTTTTTTTTGAGAGGGAGTTTTGCTCTTGTTGCCCAGGCTGGAGTGCAGTGGCGCAATCTCGGCTCACCCGCAACCTCCACCTCCCGGGTTCAAGCAATTCTCCTGCCTCAGCCTCCGGAGTAGCTGGGATTACGGGCATGTGCCACCACGCCCAGCTAATTTTGTATTTTTAGTAGAGACGGGGTTTCTCCATGTTGGTTGGGCTGGTCTGGAACTCCCCACCTCAGGTGATCCACCCGTCTCGGACTCCCAAAATGCTGGGATTACAGGCATGAGCCACCATGCGCAGCCTTCACTGAAGTTTCTTATCAAATGTCCCCACACTCCAGCCTGGGCAACGGAGTGAGACCCTGTCTCAAAAAAAAATTAAAATTGCCATTTTACAATTAAGCAAATAACTCCATGATGAAGCCAGGCCCAGACTACAGGCGGGAGCCCTTATAAAAAAACAGTGGGTAAGTTAAAGTTAATAAACAACAGCAAGGAAATGCCCACCTGTGTTAATCATTTAATTTCACACTGCTCTAATGCTTTACTTCCCTTACAATTACAAGTAGCAGTCTAATGAGATCACAGAGGCCTAACAACATTTATTTAACATTCTTCTGACAGAAGCTACAGGCGTTTGCTCCAATTTATTCCACTTTTCTTTCTAGGGAAATTGAGTAACAAGCAGAATGGAATAAGATTCTAATCCAGAATTCTGGAGACAACGCCAGTAAGACTGCCCTTCAGGTGACTCTAATCTGCAACCAGATGACTTTCACAGGATCTATTCAGTTCAAACCAGAAATCCTGCCAACTCTGAATAGAAAAGCTGTTAGGCTAATAGCACAGGAGGTTTATACGGGTTTATTCCTTCCTCCTTCAGACCTGTGCATGTCTCCAGAGATGAAGGGAAGGACGAATTGAGTAGGTTGCTGAAAAACGTTTAATTCAAGGGACAAGGAAGTTAAGGAAGAGGAAGAGACATTACGAGAGTTAACGACAGTGGCTACGTCTACCTCAGCCGGACGGATCTTAGAAATGGAGACTCTGAGGCCCAACCACAGGTCTAAGAAAACAGATTCTGCATTTTAACGTCCCCAGACGATTTGCATGCACCGGTCTGCATCCCTAGTTCTCAATGAAATCAAAGAATCATCTGGAGAGTTTGCTAATAACTAGACACCTGGGTCCTATCCCTCAGAGATTGAGATTTTCCGGGCTCTCAGTGGAGCTATATTTTTAACAAGGCTCTCCAAGTTATCCCGATATAACTACTCCAAGGTCTACGGTCTGAGAAGTACGGACTGGGAAGGCCTCTGCAAGGAGGTTCTCATTCATCAATTCACCCACTCATCCAGCCAGGACAAGGGCCTTTCCTAGGCTATTCTATCTAAAGCGGCCCCCGTTAAACCGCACTCCTGCTTTTCCTTTATAACACCCACCCGAGTTGCAAGTTCTCCGTACGCTTACCGTCTGACTCCCTACCCACTAGAACGTGAACTCCAACACAGCAGCGACCTTCTGTGCTTTTCTTACCCAGGTGATCTCCGAGAACAAAATCCAATCTGACGCTCACCCACCCCTCCCGCGCGTGTCAACACCACTCAACAAACCCCTTCTACCTCTAGCTGTAATAAGTAACAAGCAGTGTCTTACAGGGCGCCTCGGTGCCCAAGAGCGGATGCAAAGGCACTGGGCGGGCACAGGGTAGCGCCAAGGACACCCAGGGACGGAGGAACCGAGAGGGGACTTGACGCTCCGCCACTCCGGCCGGCCGCCCCTTGTCCCCGCCGCCCTCGTCGCCACTGAGATATCCCCCACGGTCTACCCACCCGTCGGCTCCCACCTGCGACCCAAGCACCCGAGTCTTCCAAGAGCTCAGCCGTTAGAATTCAAAGGTTCTTCTTTTTAAATAGGAGTTAAACCCTCTAGCCGGAAAGCCGATTGGCCTGCGCTCGAGCGAGGCTGCCTTGTGATTGGTTGACAACAAACCCGACGCCTTGAGTCGCGTTTAAGGCGCACACCGCGCGCAGGCGCACTTGCTCCTTGAGACCCCGGAAGTGGTGGAGCCAACGGCCAGCCAGACCCGTGGCAGTGCCAGCCCCAGGGTACTCTCTGGGGTCGGCCATTTATCGGTGAGGCAGCAGCCCCTTGACGTCAAGCTTGTCGCATTGGAGATAAAGTCCGAGGGGGTGAACTAACCTTTTGAACGTGCCAGTAAGTAAGATGGCGAGAAAAGCAAGCGAGAGTGCGACCGATCGATAGCGCAGCGGTCGGCTTGGCGCCCTTTCAGCGTGCGCAGTGAATGTGCGCTCGGAGCGGTCGATTGGGCAGGATTCGCGCCTCCATTTTTCCAGGAGAGAGCGGGATACCGAGAGAACCGGACCAGCTGGTACTGGGGCACGGGGAGAGTGGCTGGTGCGGTCGGCTGGGGCGTTTAGCGAAAACCACAGAAACGACTGGGGCGAGACCGGAAGAGTCCAGAGTTAGCAAGATGGCATGCGCCTCTACTTTGTGCTTCCTAAGTTGCCCGGCTTGGCCTGCGCCCCCTCCTCTTCCTCAAAGGGCCTCGCTTCCATTCCCACCCAGTCCTTAGTTCGCCTCTGCATCCAGATGGTCGCGGCGCATATAGTGAGGGGGCATCTGTGTTCTAGCCTTTCCAACTGCGATGTAACCGGTCCTGGATCGGGTTCTTGTCCTCGTGTCTCCGTGTGCTCACCTGCAAACTGGGGATAATTTGGCTTCTGTTTACCTGGCGAGTGAACGTTCTGTGGGAGTTGAGAAGTTAGGACTGGGCCACTTTAAAATATATATGTACACACATATATACACATACATACATGTATACATATATACACACAAATGTGTGTGTGTGTATATATATATTTGTACACCCGACATGTGCTCAGAAGTGAAGAGACCGGATAGAATAGTGGTGTAGGGGAGCCAAAAATGGCTTCCCTCCATCCTTCTAGGTACCTTGTTAAGACTAAGAGTTAAATTACCATAAGACAAATTAACAGATTACTGCAGGGTAAACAGGATGTGCATGTAAAGCATTGAACTGGCATACGGAAATTATTCAAGTCATATTAGCACGACATTAACAGTAGAATCTCTCATCAACTTTTCTTTGCCAGACTACCCACTTGTGATTTTCATTCTTTGTTGGTACTTAAGAATCTCCCATTTTTTTCGGGTAACTAAACATTGTCCGTAGGAGAAAAACGATATTTAATTATGTACAGGAGTCCCACAAAATACGAGACTAAGAAGTTGAAGTCAGATGATTAAAGCTTACATGGCATCCTGAGCTACTGAAAGGAATGAATAGAGGGTTGGGGGCGGGTGAGAGGATGGTAAGCAGCAGCTGTAACACAAGTTATGGGAGGGTGAACGGAGGACATGTATGGTGAATCAAGTTTGTTAATGCAGACAGAATAGGTGATCCTCTGGGTGGTGTCAACCTCTAATCTCTCGTAATCCGAGTTAATCTTCCCTGGTTCCTATGATCTGAGTGAATCTTCCCTGGTTAATCAGGATTCGTGACAATTGAGGTATTTTTGGAGCGTCAGACTTTAGGCAGGTAAGGAGAGCACAGGGAAAGCCTCTTCCCGCCTACTGTTCTCCAAGTGCCCTCAGTTCAAAGTAATCAGCCCGCCAAAGCATCTTGCTTTGGGCTGGCATTTCCTGAACTCCTTCAGGGGTTAAGCTCAGGGCTCTGGAGTTGGCAATTCTGGTGTGCTTTTAACCTTGGATAAGTAACTCAGCCACTTTTTACCTTGAGTAGGTGTTCTGACCTCCTTGAACCCATTTCATCATCTTTATTGTGTCCCAGGATTTTCTACTCAAGCATAGACTTATTATGTTCATGTACTACTTCATATACTTGAATACATTGAATGATTTTATTCAGTGAACTGATGCTTACAAAGTGCTTAGCATGACAGTATCTGGCATGCAGGAAGTGCTTAATGTTGTTGGTTAACACCATCAGTGTCGTACAGTGTATAAGAAATAGACTCTGGGCCGGGCGCAGTGGCTCATGCCCATAATTCCAGCACTTTGGGAGGCCGAGGCAGGCAGATCACAAGGTCAGGAGTTCAAGACCAGCCTGGCCAATATGGTGAAACCCCGTCTCTACTAAAAATACGAAAATTAGCCAGGCGTGGTGGCACGTGCCTGTAGTCCCAGCTACTTGGGAGGCCGAGGCAGGAGAATAGCTTGAACCTGGGAGGCAGAGGTTGCAGTGAGCCGAGACTGGGCCACTGCCCTCCAGCCTGGGCGACAGAACGAGACTCCATCTCAAAAAGAAAAAAAAGAAAAAAGAAATCAGGCTCTGAGGTCACTTTTATTCTTTATTGCTGTCCCCAGACACCTGTAGCCTTTTAATATTGGTTCAAACATACACATACATAAAGGCGTTGATTTTTAGTAAGCAGATTATCATGTTCAAGAGTTGGAGTTCTTTTTTGAATAAGCCAGAAACTATTTACAGTTTTTTTTTGTCTCTTAAGACTAAAGGAAAACTTAGACACTTGTAAATCAGTGCATGCACAGTCCTTCCAGATTTTTACTGTGTTTTTCATTTTTATTGTTTTGACCTTGATTGGCAGGATTTTATTGGGCAGCTCACCTTCGAGCCTTTCTAACGCATTTAACTCTGTTGAGTTTTTATAGTACAGTTGCTTTTTTTCCTTCATATTTTGATTTACTGTCGAATTAGATTATAGAATTACAGTCACAAGCTCAGTTGCCTTAAAACAGGTTTTGAGAATGAACATAAAAGATCTTAGTAAACATACAGCTCAGCTAGTGGAACCAGCAGTCTAGGCCTTGACAAAACAGCAGCTAGCTTGCATGTTGCAGGTGCTAGTCAATGTTTAATTAACAAAAGAAATGGAAGATTCTGGGATAGCAATAAAGAACAAAAATCATAGGTAGGTAGTTTGGTGGGGGAAGAAAAGTCGATGAGGGATTGTACCGTAAATATTGGCTAACATGACCTGAATAATTTCTGTATGCCAGGCACTGTGCTCAGGGCTCTATATGCACCACCTTGTTTAACTTCCAGTAACTTAACAGCTGAAGAACCTGAGGCTTAAGAGAAATGAGGTCAACGACCAAAGACAATGCAGCTGGTAGAGATGGGATTTGAGTCCTGCAAGATTAAGTCTGACCAAAGAGTCCTCTGTTCCTTCTGTGATTTGCTAGAGCCTCTACCCTTCACCATCCGTTTTCCCTTTTTGCAGCTGGCAGGGAAACTGTCTTCCTCTTCTCCAAGATGTACAGAACCAAAGTGGGCTTGAAGGACCGCCAGCAGCTCTACAAGCTGATCATTAGCCAGCTGCTATATGACGGCTACATCAGCATCGCCAATGGCCTCATCAATGAAATCAAGCCTCAGTCTGTCTGTGCACCCTCGGAGCAGCTCCTGCATCTCATCAAACTAGGTAGATTGTGAACACAATTCCATATATCCCATGGCAAGGTTTTAGATGTTTGCATATGGCAGAATTTTTCAAGATTATTCTTGTTTCGTTTTAGTGCCTAGTACGTGCCAGGTACTTCAGTAAGTAAGTAGTTCAGCGTGAGTTCAGGAAGTAGCTCAGTAAGTAAGGGGTAAGCAAAGTTCAGATTATGAAGACCTTAAGCTGGTTCTGGCCTGAGGGTCTTGGTACACATTATCTGGAACACTCTGTCATATTACTGACTTCCTTCAGACTTTACATCAAATGTCCTCTGAGTTCTCTTAACCCCTCCTAAAATAATCCGACCCTTTCCTGCATTTTCCCAGTTACTCTGCCATAGTGATCCCGTTTGTTTCATAACAGTCATTTTGAAATTTCCTTTATCATTTGGATTGTTTCCCATATGATCCTTACCTCCCCACTTCCCACCTACTGCCCCCTTGTCAAAAAAGACTACAAGTTCAGTAAAGATCAGGACCTTGTATTATTCAGCAGTATATCCTGGAGCCTACCTGGCTAATAATAGAAAGCACTCAATAAAATATTGAATTACCGAACAGGTTAATACCCTTTGACGTGGCAGTGCCAATTGTGAGCATTTCTCCTGGGGAAATAAAATGGACAAACTGCAATGCCCAACAACATGGAATTAGCTGTAAATTTTTCGATATCCATAAAATTGAATACTACAACATAATTATATAGATGAATATTTATTAGCCAAGACACACTTTTGCTCTGCTTGATTAAATGAACAAGTGAGTCACAACATGTTACACAGCATTTCTCTATTACTGTTTTGAAAGATAAAACAGCTGTGCATGGGGAAGGATTCCCTAAGAATTTATACCAATACATTAACAGTTACTATCTCTGGGTGGTAAAATTCAAGGTCATTTTTATTTTCTTGTTGATCCATAGTGTTAATTTTTCCTCTACTAATCAACATATTATTTGATTTGTCAAGTTATTTATACATTTTAAATGCATATTCTTGATAAACCTTTTTTTTTAAATATCGGCTTTCTTTCAAAAACATTTCAGTAGCATTCATGTTAACAATGGAGCTAACTTAATGAGCATCAGAGCTGCTGATACCTCTCAACCCTAAAAATATTAAAATTTGGAATGAAAAAATGGATAATTTAGCTACAGAACTGCTATTTTTTGAGTTTCTGTAGTTGTAGATAAAGTAGTAAACTCTGGAGGCAAGAACCTGGGAAAATGACTTTGTCTGTTGGAGCCTAACTTCCAGCAAGCCATGTGGCCTCACAGCGTGGTGAACTTTGAATAGCATGGGCAAAATACACAGTTTTGTAAAGCATTAGGTGTCACGCGACTCCAAGAAATAGGAAGTTGACGCTGGTGAGCATCTTTCCAGTTTGGATCTAGAATTTTATCTTGGCCTTTAAAAAAAAAAAAACACTTGTTTTGTTACGCCTTTAATTTTGATTTCTTTCAGGAATGGAAAATGATGACACCGCAGTTCAGTATGCAATTGGTCGTTCAGATACTGTTGCCCCTGGCACAGGCATTGACCTGGAATTTGATGCAGATGTTCAGACTATGTCCCCAGAGGCTTCTGAGTATGAAACATGCTATGTCACATCACATAAAGGACCATGCCGTGTAGCTACCTATAGTAGAGATGGACAGTTAATAGCTACTGGGTCTGCTGATGCTTCAATAAAGATACTTGACACAGAGAGGATGTTGGCCAAAAGTGCCATGCCAATAGAGGTAAAAATTCCAGTCACATGCTTACTGATTGCCTTCTGTTTTTCATTTTTGGAAAAATGAGAGTATGGTTCAAACCAGCTTTAGTTTGCTACAGTTGTGGATTGTGTACTTGGATTCAGACACATTCTGTACCTTGAGCATCTCTTCTTGTTGGTCTAGGTCATGATGAATGAGACCGCACAACAAAATATGGAAAACCACCCAGTGATTCGAACTCTTTATGACCATGTGGATGAAGTCACGTGCCTCGCTTTCCACCCCACAGAACAGATCCTGGCTTCTGGTTCAAGGGACTATACTCTTAAATTATTTGATTATTCCAAACCATCAGCAAAAAGAGCCTTCAAATACATTCAGGTAGGAATCTTTGGAAAGGAGCTTTACATTTTTTCTTAAATACAATGAGCTCTTGTACAACTGTTCTCGTTGTAAAAGTAGTCTCGGTGATCGTCCTGTGAGACAAGTACAGACCAGGATGCATGCCGGATGGCAGATGGATCAGATTTTGTTGGCACATAGGCCACATGCTGTCATGTACCTGCTCCTTCTGGCTGGTCAGAGTTTATAATCTGACCCTTTGGAGGGTTTGGAATCCGTATCACTCTTTAAAGATTGCAGATCCCTGCTATAAACAAAACATGACCGGCTTCACTAATGTATAACTTAGAGGAATAAAAAAAAAATTCAGTTGAAAGTATTAAGTGTTTCCTGGCAAGGTGACATTTGTTACCCTATTTTGAATATGCATTGCAGAAATACTAATGTTTTAGTTGTGGCTTCTGTCTGTTTGATAATTAAAGTAGGCTGGTTGCAGTGGCTCATGTCTGTAATCCCAGCACTTTGAGAAGCCAAAGTGGGAGGATCACTTGAGCCCAGAAGTGTAAGATCAGCCTGAGCAATGCAGTGAGACCTCATCTCTTCGAAAAAATTATTTTAATCAGCTGGGCATGGTGGCACACGCCTGTGGTCCCAGCTACTCAGGAGGTGGAGGCAAGGATGATCATTTGAGCCCAGAAGGTTGAGCATGCAGTGAGCCGTGACCGTGCCACTGCGCGGTCTGCCTGGGCGACAGAGCAAGACCGTGTCTGCAAAAAATAATAATAATAGTAACTTAAATAATAACAAAAAATAATAAAAACTTAATTTTTTACTCAATATTTGCAGCCCTAGAGCAAATGAAAGAAGCTTTTAGGTACAAGTTGTACTTCAGTAACCATGCATGAATGTGTCATTGTCTGATAATACTCCATCCTTAGTGGAGTGTTACTCGGTGTTCATTTGTAAATAATGAAGCTCACTTCTATAGTTTTTGGAATAATGTAACCAGCAAATATTTAGTTTTGGGAATCTATTCAAAAAATACTTTCATGTATTCCAAAAAGCACTTTTTTTCTTATGATACCTGTGTAATATCTAATAATTGTTTTATGGATTCTTTTCACCAGCCAGATATTTTCCACATTTCCTCTGGATTTAATTGTTCACCAGTTGATCACTTGTGTTAATGTCTCTTTTCTAACAGGAAGCTGAAATGTTACGCTCCATCTCTTTTCATCCTTCTGGAGACTTTATACTTGTCGGAACTCAGCATCCTACTCTTCGCCTTTATGATATCAACACCTTTCAATGTTTTGTGTCTTGCAATCCTCAAGATCAACACACCGATGCTATATGTTCCGTTAATTACAATTCTAGTGCCAATATGTACGTAACTGGAAGCAAGGACGGCTGCATCAAATTGTGGGATGGTGTTTCAAATCGATGCATCACAACTTTTGAGAAAGCACACGACGGTGCTGAAGTTTGTTCTGCCATTTTTTCCAAAAATTCTAAATACATTCTCTCAAGTGGAAAAGACTCTGTAGCTAAACTTTGGGAAATATCAACAGGACGAACGCTGGTCAGGTACACGGGTAAGTGAGAAGTTGATGTTACTTAACATTTCTGTAGTGTTCACACTTTCCAGAACTCTCTTTTAGGACCTCACAATACAGCAACACAGTAAGTCTATGCATTGAGCAAGGCAGATGTTATCCCTTTCTTAGATAAGAGGAAACCAAGACTTACCAGTTAAGTCGTTTAGCCAAGGCTGTAGTTCGTAAGTGACAGAGCTGGAAATAGAACTGTGCTTTCTTTGCTCTTCTGAGCACCTCACACTGTGGACTAGGTCTGGATTCCATGCAAGTAACATTTGAGAACCTGGTGATCCATTTGTAGACTGGCCTGCCCTCTTTCCACAGAAAAGTGAAAGCAATCCAGAGAAAAGTTTCCAATAGTAGATCTCAGTATTACTAATATATGCATTTGGGAAAGAATGGCTGAGAGGAAAGATCTTATCCCATTCCTAAGTGAGTAGAGCTAGCCCTCAATGGAAACCACGTGAGTTCTGAATGCAGATATAAAGTAGGCTAAGCAGACAGAAAAAAATTGCATCCATTGAATTCTCATTAATGTATGTTGGTCCCATTGGTAACTACTCACAGTAGTGCCTGTGGAGTATTTTTATAATGAAATCTGTTTAAATTGATCCTATCGCTAGTAGGGCCCAAGTCTGGTTATTTGATAGTGAATGTTAAAACACTGTGTCTTCTGTTCCTTGTAGCAGCAAAGACTGTTTGGTAGAAAACCTCCAGAAAATTTCTGATTGTTTTCTCAATTGTGAGATATGTTTGTATCATACACTAAAATTGGCATGAGCATAACAAAGAAAATCACAAGAAAACGGTAGTGGAAGAGACTGGACTGTGTTGTTTGCATTGAAGAGTCGGTGACATCTGACCCACTAGGGGGCAGCATAACCTGCCTTAGATTTGTCTCATTGTAACCAAAGTTCGCTTCCCCAGCCATCTCTCTCTGACTTCTGATACAACTAGCAAATCTTAGGAAGAGCCATTTTTATCATAATTCTTGGTGACTTCATTGAAACACTTGTATAAAGTTGTTCTGAAAAGTATTTATTATAAAGAACTGCTTTATAATAGTTGTGTTTGTTGCAAAAAGAAAATACAAAAGTGATCAGAGTAAATGTGAAAGTACTCCCCCTATAGAAGTTGTAACTATTTTGAGGAGTGTGCTATATCTGGACAGATACACACCAGCCTACTGACAAGAGCTTAAATATTTACTCTAGGAATGTTTTGGATGTTTTATAGTAGCATGAGGTTGATTGGCTTGTTTTAGTGGGGAATAGCAGTGTGGTTTTTCAAAAATGTGAGTATGCTGAATTTATGTGCAAATTCCCCTTTTCCTTTTTTCTCATTTCCCAGATCAACCCCCTGTCATGTCAGCATGTTAAGATTTCTGTTCCTAGTTTTAATAATTAGTTAGAATTTGGGCTGGGCACGGTGGCTCACGCCTGTAATCCCAGCACTTTGGGAGGCCGAGGCAGGCGGATCACAAGGTCAGGAGTTCGAGACCAGTCTGGCCAATATGGTGAAACCCTGTGTCTACGAAAAATACAAAAATTAGCTGGGTGTGGTGGCGGGCGCCTGTAGTCCCAGCTACTCGGGAGGCTGAGGCAGGAGAATAGCTTGAACCTGGGAGGTGGAGGTTGCAGTGAGCCAAGATCACACCACTGCACTCCAGCCTGGGCAACAGAGCGAGACTCCATCTCAAAAATAATAATAATAATAATAATAATTAGTTAGAATTCAAAGGGTTTCTGAAATGATGAAAAGGGAAAAACTATCAAGAAAACTTTAGAAATTGGGTTGCAAAAAATTAAAAACAATATAAATAATTAAAATACAGGACTGGGGGAAAGTAGTTATAGCATATATACAGATGTTAGACAATGAGTTAATATCTTAATCTGTAAAGAGAACTCAAATAGGAAAAAGATGAGTCCAAACTTGAGAGAAAAGGAGCCAAAGGACAGGGGACTGCAGAAGAGAAAAATGGTCAGGAAATATAAGAAAAGGTGGCCAGCCTCGCTGCAGACCCAATAAATGAATATGGGGACCTGGTTTTGTTCATCAGATTTTAGGAGTCTTAAAGATTTATATTAATGTACTATTGATAGAGATTTGAGGATATCATGTTTGGTTGGTCAGAGAGTCAGCTGGTAAAATATTTCAGCACAGTTTGGTATCATATCAAAATTTTAAATACATGCTTTTTGACCCACTATATCTACTCTTAGAAATTCAACCTAAAGAGGTAATTGAACAAACAGGCACATGCCCATAAAAGACTGTGTGTCCCAACATCATTTGGAGTGGCTGAAAGTGAGAAACAGCATAGATGTCCAATAAGAAGCATTAAGGAAATCTGTTACGCATCCGTGGACAACGTACACCTTTAAAAATAAGTATGCATGCTAACATTGGCTGAGCACTCACACTCCAGAGCCCTCCCATGCATTCTCTTATTCTTATCCTCAGCCTTATGGGGTAGGTTCTGTAACTACCCCGTGGAACAGATGAGAAAATTAAGGCTGAGGGATGTTAAGTAATTTGTCCAGGGTCACATCACTAGTAAGTGTTCAACCTACATCTGACCACAGAGTTTGTGTTTTTATCCACTAAGCTGTATTCTGTCTTTACAGATCTGCACTACCTATGCTTGAATATTAATAGTATATGACAAATGCTCTGACTTAAGTTACAAATGAAACTGGGGGTTGTGGCTCACACCTGTAATCCCAGCACTTTGGGAGCCCGAGGTGGGCAGATCATCTGAGGTCAGGAGTTTGAGACCAGCCTGGCCAACATGGCGAAACCCCGTGTCTACTAAAAATACAAACATTAGTTTTGTGTGGTGGCGCATGCCTATAATCCCAGGTACTCAGGAGGCTGAGGCAGGAGATCTCTTGAACTCGGGAGGCAGAGGTTGCAGTGAGCCGAGATCACACCATTGTTCTCCAGCCTGGGCAACAGAGTGAGACTCTGTCTCAAAAAAAAAAAAAAAGAAAATTTACAAGTGAGCACCTAACACTTAGATATTTCGAAAGGGTATTCACCAAAGTATTGACTGTTTCCTCGGATGGGTGCAATTATTACGCAGTTTTTATTTTCCTTTTTATACTTTATTTGGTAGTTTAAACATTAAAATATGTAATTTATAGTCATAAAAAGGCTTCCTTTTGGAAAGCAGATATTCATATACTTTGTCTCAGTAATTCTGTTTCTAGGAATTTACTCCTAAGGAAATAAAGCTTTCTGTACAAAGGATATTCATTACAACATTACTTATAATTGATATAAACTAAATGTCAGGAAGTAAAAGAATTGTTAAATAGGCCAGGTGCAATGGCTCACACCTGTAATCCCAGCACTTTGGGAGGCTGAGGCATGTGGATCACGAGGTCAAGAGATCAAGACCATCCCGGCCAACTTGGTGAAACCCTGTCTCTACTAAAAATACGAAAATTGGCTTGGTGGGGTGGCACGCACCTGTAGTCCCAGCTACTTGGGAGGCTGAGGCGGGAGAATCGCTTGAACCCAGGAGGCGGAGGTTGCAGTGAGCCGAGATCACACCACTGTACTCCAACCTGGCGACAGACCAACTCTGCCTAAAAACACACACACACACACACACATATACACACACAAAAAAGAATTATTAAATAAGTAATGGGGCTTCTAAACATGAGGCACTTTGCATCTAGTTTAAAAAAACATGGAAAAATGTACTAAACATAAAGTTGGTTTAAAACTATAATAGAAAAATATAGTGGCATCAATTTTATATGTATTTTTAAGCCTCGAAGTACATTAGGACAGTAACAGTATTGCTTCAGGTAATCTGGTGGTCTCTCTCTCTCTTTTTTTTTTTTTCCCTGATACAGTCTTGCTCTTGCTCTGTTGTCTGTTGCCCAGGCTGGTCTTAAACTCCTGGGCTTAAGCAGCCCTCCTTCCACAGCCTCCCAGAGTACTGGGATTATAGACGTGAGCCACTGTGCCTGCTTTGATTTTCTTTTTTGTACTTTTTAAAAGTTTCTGAAAGTGTACAAGGTGTATCACTTCAACAGGTTTAAAATGCTTTTACATTGAATGCTAGAACGTTCTGACAGTCTAAGATGTGGACTTAGAAAGCTATCCCTCTTGGTCTCTGTGGCAGGCGCGGGTTTAAGTGGACGCCAGGTGCACCGAACGCAGGCTGTGTTTAACCACACTGAGGACTATGTGTTGCTGCCCGACGAGAGGACGATCAGTCTTTGCTGCTGGGACTCGAGAACAGCTGAGCGGAGAAACCTGCTCTCACTGGGGCACAACAACATTGTACGCTGCATAGTGCACTCCCCCACCAACCCCGGCTTCATGACGTGCAGCGATGACTTCAGAGCGCGGTTTTGGTACCGGAGATCGACCACCGATTGAGCCGCCCTCTCCGTAGGGTTCTTTCTCGAGGACTCTGCCCACCCCCCACGTCCTGTCTCAGCTGCAGTCGTAAGTCAGTGCACCATCCTTGGCAGTTTTGCTGCCACCTCTGTCCACATCTTTCTTGGATTTGTATAAAAGAATCTTTTTTTACCTTGATGTACAATCATGGTGGAAAAAGCTGGAAACACAGATCTGTGCAGTTCTACATTCACTGATTATTGCAGTGTGATTTTCATCAGTTTTGTAAATACAGGACTTGCCGTTTCTTTTGATCTCTTGATTGAAGAAGGATAGGGTATTAAAGTGCTTTTGTCATGAGGAATTTTCATTTGGTTCTTTTGTCAACTTTCTTGCTTGTTCTGCTAAACCCTCTGTGTATTTCCATTCCAGATATATTTGAACAGATAAGTAGGCATGCAGCTCTGAGACTCCAGAGTTTTATGCCATATCAAAAGCATTTTCAAGAATCCCTCAATTCTATCCTGAAATGATGTTATTCTGATAATAAAGCTCAGATCTGCAACTTTAGTGTTACATATTTTTCACTTCAATAAAATTAATGGCCAGTTTTTCCTGACAATTTATAGGAACAGTATCTTTCAACATACTCGCCACATTATCCTGAAATATCTGCAATACTTGTCTTTAGTAACTGTATTTCTGTTAAGATTATGATTTGATGAGAAACAATTGAAAATATATCCGATCTAATCAAATTAGGTCAGCTTCCTATTGCTCTCAGGTGTTGCCTATCTTCACGAATGATTAGTATCGATTGACTTCATTCTTAGGTAGTTTTAAATCTTCATTTATCTTCAGCATGAACTAACTTCTTATCATGGGGGCACATAGTAACTGCATTCTCAGAAGATTTATGCAGTTAACCAACTGATACAAGTTTTCTTTTTCTTGAATTTTTTTTTTTTTAATTGAGACAGAGTTTTGCTCTGTCGCCTAGGTTGGAGTGCCGTGTCGTGATCTGAGCTCACTGCAAGCTCCGCCTCCCGGTTTCACACCATTCTCCTGCCTCAGCCTCCCGAGTAGCTGGGACTACTGGTGCCCACCACCACGCCCAGCTAATTTTTTTATTTTTATTTTTAGTAGAGCCGGGGTTTTACCATGTTAGCCAGGATGGTCTCGATCTCCTGACCTCGTGATCCACCCACCTCAGCCTCCGAAAGTGCTGGGATTATAGGTGTGAGCCACCGCACCTGGCCTTCTTGGCCTTCTTGAAACTTTTTAGAATATGACAGTACTTCTCTGGATTCAGCACTAGTAGAGTCAGAGAACTCTGAACTCCCCTCGTACAAACAATAAACTTTGCTTTATATTTATCCCAAAAAACAAATACCTTGTGATCTGCATAGGAGTACCTAGAAATATAATCTGGGATCATTTGATAAAAATAGTAAATAGATTGAAGTAAAAGCAATTGCTTTGTATTATAGGAAGTTTTGTTTTGTTTTGTTTCTGAGACGGAGTTTTGCTCTTGTTGCCCAGGCTGTCATGCAGTGGCACGATCTCGGCTCACCGCAACCGCCGCCACCTGGGTTCAAGCGATTCTCCTGCCTCAGTCTCCTGAGTAGCTGGGATTACAGGCATGTGCCACCATGCCTGGCTAATTTTGTAATTTTTTTTTAGTAGAGATGGTTTCTCCATGTCGGTCAGGCTGGTCTCGAACTCCCAACCTCAGGTGATCCGCCCACCTCAGCCTCCCAAACTGCTAGGATTACAGGTGTAAGCCACCATGCCTGGCCCCATTATAGGAAGTTATTGAAGTTGTTTGTGTAAAAATTCTGCTTTAGTCATCCTTGAGGATCATTTTAACTCCTTGATCTGTAAAATTGTCTTAAGCATCTTAACATGTTACATCACAGGGTTTTAGCTCAGATTTCCAAAGAGCCATATTTTTTGGTACATAGTGAGTGTCAATTTCCAGTTGTATTTTGCATCCTGATTCTGATATTTGAACTTGGCCATCTGTGGGTGCTACTCTCGTAAGACTAAAAGACACCTACTAAATAGGAACAAGGATAACCGGTTCTACCAAAAGCATTACCAACCAAACCTCACCAGTTCTTTTTTCAGACTTTCCTTTTGCTTTCGACCTATTAAACTGTAAAGCAGAGATTTAACGTTTCCCTATTCTTCTGCTTTGACTCACATACTGAAATGACCACACGGCACGCCATTGAATCTTTTCAGTTGTTCAGAAATTAAAATAATGCCCATGTTTTACAGGTTTTGGAATAGTCTCAGCAATGGATCTGTAATTTCAGGACCTGTATTTAAAAGATCAAGATAGTTTTATATGTTTCAGAATTAGCTGGTTTTTTGGTTTTTGGGTGTTTTCTGTGGGTCTGTTTTTTGTGTCTTGTTTGGTTGGTTGGTTTTTGTTTTTTAGGTGTTTTCTGTGGATTTGTTTTTTGTGTTTTGTTTGTTTGTTTTTGGGTTTTTTCCGCTTTTCAAAGGTCACTATCTTGTGAGCCTGGTGTAAATGCCAGGAATGTTGCATGGACTTAGCATCTGCATCTCGTTAATTGTACCACACAACACTCTGCCGTTCAAATAATGAATGATATCTCGTCAGGATACGAACTTATACCCTCTGTGTTATTTTTTTTAAAGGTATGTGATTTCTGAAATAAACTTTTTATAGAATGATAAGCTAGCTTATTTTTTTGGAACTTACTTTGAATATTTCCCACATTTGAACATCTGTTCTCAAACAGCAGTTATGACTTTGGTACTGTTCACACTTTCTTTAGTGCTTTGTTCCAGAAGTCAGGTTTTTATAGCTGGATCACCTTTAGCTCTGTATCTTTGCTCCTCTGCTCTCTATACATTTTTCTTTTTTGAAACAGATTCTCACCCTGCTGCCCAGGCTGGAGTGCATGGCGTGATCTCGGTTCACTGCAACCTCCACCCCCCAGGTTTAAGCGATTCTCCTGCCTTAGCCTCCTGAGTAGCTGGGATTACAGGCGCATGCCACCACGCCTGGCTAATTTTTTGTATCTTTAGTAGAGACAGGGTTTCGCCATGTCGGCCGGGCTGGTCTTGAACTCCTGACCTTGTGATCCACCCACCTTGGCCTCCCAAAGTGCTGGGATTACAGGCGTGAGCCACCGTGCCCGGCTGCTGTCTATGAATTTAAAGAACTTGAGTATAATTCAGTTTTTTGGCTTATTCAGAGAATGCTATCTTTGCTTACATTTTGGTTTCCTTTAGGAAGAGCAGTGTGAGAGAGTCCAGTCTCAGCTCTGTTGCTGACTTGGTAAGTAGTAGGGCAAGTCATTTTTCTGGGATACAGCTTCCTTTTCTGTGACTAAAGGGCTTCATGAAAATAATCTCCAGCATGCGCTTCAACCAGTAAAGCTCTTTGTTTTCCACCTGATGATACAAACAGACTTCAGGGAGGGAGGAAGCCGTTGTTCCTAAGCAGGAGGCGTCTGTTTCCGAAAAGGTGGCAAACCAGATATTTCGAGAGCCCTTTCAAGTCAAACCTGGATAGAACATTTTTTTAATCTCTAATAGCTGAGCTAGCAAGAAAGAAGGAATTCCTGAGAGGCAGAACAAAGCACAAATCCAGAGGGTTCGCAGTGCTGGAGCACTTGAGTAGGTCAGTTCCTGTAACCTACTGACGTCTGAGCAGAAGTCAAAGCTCGGAGTCTTCATGGAGTAGGAACTTTGGTCAAGACCCAGAAAGCCTGGAACCCCAGAGGTGCCCCTTTCAGTAAAAGGATGAACTTGACAAAAACTTGCCTCAGAGAAAGAGACGAGAAATCTGCCTGCTTGGCACTGGCTCAGGGGTTTTCGGAGAGAGGGTGTCTGGTGTTGGCACAAGGGAGGGTCTCCTGAGAATTCGGTCCACGCACTGTTCCTCATGCGGGTTTGGAACAATTCACGTACCTGTACTGCTCAGAGAACATTGAATGGGGATCTTAAAGCAATCTCCAACCGATGCTGGCCACAGGTATCTGGCAGAGGCCAGCGCAAATTCTCTGTGCAAGAACACATCTTCACCCCAGTCCTCAAATAATTATCCCAGATAAACCTCTGAGGATCACGAACTCACAGGTATGTGAGGAAACAAGCCACCCTGATCAGAATCAGCAAAAATAGCAGAATCAGACTTGCAGGGACCTGGGGAATTACCAGACACAGATTATATTCAGAGAACTAAAACAGTAACTAAAATGGGACCAAGGGGCCGGGCGTGGTGACTCACGCCTGGAATTCCACACTTTGGGAGGCCAAGGCGGTGGGATGGCTTGAGGTCAGGAGTTCGAGACCAGCCTGGGCAATAAGGCAAAACCTCATCTCTACCAAAAATACTAGCCGGGTGTAGTGGTGCACACCTGTAGTCCCAGCTACTCAGGAAGCTGAGGCATGAGAATCGCTTGAGCCAGGGAGATGGAGGTTGCAGTAAGCCAGGATCAAGCCACTGCACTCCAGCCTGGGCAACAAAGTGAGCCTCTGTATCAAAATAAAATGGGACCAAGGATTTAAAAGCTTGCACAAGGCCAGGCGCCGTGGCTCAAACCTGTAATCTCAGCACTTTGGGAGGCTGAGACTGGTGGATCACTTGAGGCCAGGAGTTCAAGACCAGCCTGACCAACATGGAGAAACCCTAACTCTACTAAAAATACAAAAAAAATTAGCCGGGCGTGGTGGTGCATGCCTGTAATCCCAGCTACTCAGGAGGCTGAGGCAGGAGCATCGCTTGAACCCAGGAGGCAGAGGTTGCGGTGAGCCAAGATCGCGCCACTGCACTCCCACCTGAGCAACAGAGCAAGACTCTGTCTCAAAAAAATAAAAATAAAAACTTGCACAAGGGACTGGGCCGGTTTGAATTAAAGAATAAGACTTGTGGAAAACCATCCTACTGGAATGTTTCTCTAGCTTTCGTCATGAATTGCTTTGACCTGAACTCTTACCCTTGGCTTTGCCGCTCCCTGACTGGATATTTGACTCCGTGAAGCCTCTTTCACAGGTGTCTTTTGGCCAAGCAACTCCTCGCCACTCTGTCTGCTCCCCAGTGATGACCGCTTGCCTGGGGCATCATTTTCTGTCTGGCTTTTTCTTGCTGTCCCACCAGCATTCAGCCTTTCCATCCAGCTTCCTGTCCCCACTCTGTCCCCAGAGCATTTCCTTTGCATCCTTGTTTTCAGTTCTTGCCCTAATTCCTTTTCCCTCTCAACCTGGGGGTCAAAACTTGGGTGATAAAACTAAATAATCACTAATAACTAGAGTGGCTGCAGATTCCCCAGCCTTCCCAGTATTATCCCTGCACCAAAATATTTGGTGAATTTGTTGGCAATTCATGAAATTCTTTTTTTTTTTTCTTTAAGACAGTCTCCCTCTGTCACCCAGGCTGGAGTGCAGTGGTACGATCTCCGCTCACTGCACCCTCCACCTCCCGCGTTCAAACGATTCTCGTGCCTCAGCCTCCCAAGTAGCTGGGATTATATGCATGCACCACCAAGTTCTGCTAATTTTGTACTTTTTGTAGAGACGGGGCTTTGCCAATGTTGGCCTGGCTGGTCTTGAACTCTTGGCCTCCCAGCGTTCTGGGATTACAAGCCTGAGCTATCTTGTCCGGCCAACTCACGAAATTCTGCTTTGACCAAAACAGCTATTTTTATGAATGATCTTCATGAGATTACAGCCTGAAACTTCCTGCCAACCCTTTAATGTTTTGAACGTTGTAAATCTGGTGTTCAGCTGTCCTTTATAATTCAAATGTCGAGTGCCCAGTGTTTCATTGCTAGCAGTCAGGGAGCTTGATAGTCACATGAAAACAACAAAAAAGCATACAGAAAAACATGCAAAAGTAATTTTCCTCTCTATGCATGTATAGGGCACTATAGAAGTGAATTGGTCAGACTCAGTTGTCTCAGAAAAGAAAATGTAGTCCAAAATACTGTTCTTGGTAGCACATTTGCCAAGAGCATTAAGATTACCTCACTAGAGTCCTCCTGACGTGGTTCCCTTGAACTCCAGCCGTTTCAGCCTTCAGACAACCGGATATTATGCAAGCACCCAATTTCCTAGAATAATAGTTCTTGCAATGTTTGTCCACATTAAAGACTCATTTGCCTTGAAATACTAATGGATTGCAACAAAATGTCTAAGGCGGTTTCTCACACCTTTCATTCAGAAAAACCATAGAGGCCTCAAATAACAGACCGAGAGGTCAAGTTCCTTATTCACAAAATATCAAACTAGGTATCTATGTGGGAGCTAGTTGATATACTTTCAGGGCCAAAGCCTATGACTTTTATGTTTTTTATTTTCTAGTTTGGGTTGTTTTCCCTAGAAAAAAACAACATGCAAATTATAGCATTCTGATCTGTATTATGAGCTTAAGGGCAGGCTCTTCAGTATAGGGAAGAATCACTGCCGGGAGTTTGCCAAGTTGATGGAAACCATCTGAACGTGAGTTACTGTGTAGTCTTTCCTAAGAGACTTGAATTCAGATTCTGGGTCTGTTACTTTACTATGTGACCTTGGGCAAGTTTATCCATCCTTCCTTTTTATTACAGAGAATTTCAGACATAAATGAAAGTCAATAATACAGCAGAAACAGTGGTTTCCAGGAACTGGGGGAGGAGGGGAATAACAAGTAACTGCTAATGTGTAAATGTCCAGTAATTGAAAGAGAATTACTTTTTGGAGTGGTGGTTGACAACTCTGAATGCATTAAAAACCACTTAACTGTATACTTTAAAAAGGTGA
>NW_012101920.1:5863647-5865172 GCF_000951045.1 Mandrillus leucophaeus
AAAAAAAAAAAAATGCAGACTTATTTTGCACAGTGTCTGCTGTGCTGTAGGTCCTCTCTAGAGGTTGGATCTGAATGTAGGGAAAGTAGAAAGAGTTGGCAAGTGATGAGAAACTGCATGAGCTAGCGGGGGTGTCAAGTACAGCACACACGATTAGTTGACTTGATTTAAGAGAGAGAATACAGGTGTGGGACTCAGCATAGCCCTCAGTGCAGAGCCAGCACCCAGAAGATGTTAATCATTAGGTACCGTGAGCAAAGACCAGGAGGTGAGCACGGGGTTCCGAGCAGGGAGAATGCGCAACTGACAGGGTGGGTAGAGTGCAGACTGTGTCCTTTAAGGCGGCCTGCTTGACTGCTTTTATCCTGGCTGTCATAAGGCAAGTGTTGGGGAGCAGGAAGGAAGAAAAGCTGACCGCTATCGGAAATTTGGCTTAGTGGCCTCTCATCAGGGAAATGAGCTTGGTCTGTCGGGTGGGAGTTGTTCCCCAGAGTTCAAAGGACAAGAATGCTGTATGTTCATACACTGAGCTCTTCAAAGTAGGAACTTCGCCCTATAAAGCAGAAGAGTGGTGTTTTTCTTTTCTTCTTCTTCTTTTGTGGTTTCACATAGCAAATGAGTGACGGTCTCTACTTATAGACAAAGTGAGACGTCAGGCAATGAGGCGGGAGTGTGGCTTGTATTTCTGGTCCTCCCCTCCTTCACTGCTTTCATTTTACTCTTATCGTGCTTTCCAGAAAGTTTGCCTGCTGGGAGAGTCTTTTTGATCATTTCCCGTGTGTTGTCAGATAGCACCATAGAATTCAGTTTCTGAGAACCAGCCAGAAGCATGCAGTGACATTGCATAATCTGCCTCTGAAGCCGGAGATATTAGCTGTAGAGCTCAGGGCAGCTGCTCCACATCACCGACATGAAGGGAACAGGCGTCGTGGACGGTGCGCCCAAGGTGAGTGATGCGGGGCTGTTTGAATGGGTTCTGGCAGGGAGCAAGCTGTGATGATTAAGGGTATTGACCAGCTTTAGTTGTGACTTTCTAATAAAGGCAAAGGTTGAATACCAGTGACGTGTGAGTTTGAGATTGGAAAGTTTAACATAAGTTTAAGTGTGGGAAATAGATGTGCTGTAAAGCTCCTTACCAGTTTGCATCCAAGATGGGTGAAAATGACCTTGTAGTAGAAATCAGCTTACTTGGTTGACAGCACCGTCCATCATTTTGTGTCCAGCAAACTTCTGAAGCAAGATGTGAGTCTGCCTCAGCCCCCACTAATTCCTTCTTTCTCTGGACCCCAAAGACACTCAGTGCCACTCCAACTGTTCTGATTGATTTCTGTGCTCGCCTCGCAATAGCAGAGCCCAGACCCTTGCCTGTAGCCTCCTGTGCTGAGCCCACAGTGGGCAGTTACATGTTATTTTCATGTTTACTTGTGCATTATGTGAGCAAAGCTGGAGCTTTCAGACAGACTTCATGCCTGTCATGAATCAAAAAAGATTCACTATTTAGAAAGGTAAAAGAAGCCAGGCACAG
>NW_012101920.1:5865222-5866342 GCF_000951045.1 Mandrillus leucophaeus
CCAGGAGATGGAGTCCATCCTGGCCAACGTGGTGAAACCCTGTCTCTACTAAAATACAAAAAAATTAGCTGGGCATGGTGGCGCACACCTGTAATTCCAGCTACTCGGGAGGCTTAGGCAGGAGAATCGCTTGAAACCTGGAGACAGAGGTTGCAGTGAGCTGAGATTACACCACTGCACTCCAGCCTGGTGACAGAGCAAGACTCCATCTAAAAAAAAAAAAAAAAGTGAATTTTATGGTACCTGAATTATATCTTAATATAATATTAATATATTAATTATTATTAATATAATTTATATCTTAATATCTCTATGGATTTCCTCCTTGAACCAAACAGTGTTCATTCCATGGGGTCATTGTTCCCTCCCTGTTACCTGCTATCACCTGCAGCATGCCAGTTACTTGGCTCTGGAAGTTAATTTCTAACAACGATAACATTTAAAAATATGGACTGTCTCAGCCAGAAATCAGTCAGCTACTTCAATGGGTAAAATATGTCCTGGTGCCCAGACTTGTGGGGACTACACACCGGACAACCAGAAGACAAGACGCTAAGGCTGTCTGTTGAACTTGTCTCAGAGGCGTGGTAAAAGAAAAGAAGAAAATTTAAAAATAAAAAATAAAAAGATGCTGTCTGACAAGAAGAGAGCAGTGAGCGGAGACACAGCTGGCTGGGGATGGCACTTGAGCCTGGCTTGGAAGAATGGGTACCATTTTGTCTAAATAAAAATGAAGGCCAGGTCCAGGCGTGGTGGCTCACACCTGTAATCCCAGCATTTTGAGAGGCTGAGGTGGGTGGATCACTTGACATCAGGAGTTTGAGACCAGCTTGGCCAAGATGGTGAAGTCCTGTCGACACTGAAAGTACAAAAATTAGCCAGGCGTGGTGGTGGGTGCCTGTAATCCCAGCTGCTTGGGAGGCTGAGGCAGGAGAATCACTTGAACCCGGGAGGTGGAGGTTGCAGTGAGCCGAGATAGCACCACTGCGCTCCAGCCTGAGTGACAGAGAAAGACTCCATCTCAAAAAAAAAAAAAAATGCAGACTTATTTTGCACAGTGTCTGCTGTGCTGTAGGTCCTCTCTAGAGGTTGGATCTGAATGTAGGGAAAGTAGAAAGAG
>NW_012101920.1:5867947-5889382 GCF_000951045.1 Mandrillus leucophaeus
AAAAAATTTACCCAGATGTAAAGAAAGTGAAGCTCAAGATTGTGTTTTCATCTTGCTATGCCCTTTTTAAATTTTAAGTAGAACAGTAAAAAAGAAATGAAACAAGTACTAAATGGGGAGCTTGCTTATAAAAAAATCAATGCTTATTTTTAATTATAATAAAAGTGACTAGTGTGGCTGGGTGCAGTGGCTCACACCTGTAATCCCAGCACTTTGGGAGGCCAAGGCAGATGCATCACTTGAGACCAGGAGTTTGAGACCAGCCTGACCAAGACGAAAAACCCCATCTCTACCAAAAATACAACAATTAGCTGAGCATGGTGGTGCATGCCTGTGATCCCAGCTACTCGGGAGACTGAGGCACAAGAATTGCTTGAGCCTGGGAGGCAGAGGTTGCAGTGAGCTGAGATTATACCACTGCACTCCGGCCTAGGTGACAGAGCAAGACTCTGTCTCAAAAAAATCAAAACTAAATAACAAAAGAAAAAAATTGTAAAAGTCACTAGTGGAATTTATGGCTGAGTAACCCATGATAGTCTCTCTTATGTAGATTATATGTAAATACCTTAGCTACCCTAGAATTTTGTCCCCAACTACTTACTTTGAAAATTTTCAAACCATTGGAAAAATATGGGGAGCATGGGGATTATTCAGTAAATCCCTGCATATCTTTCACCTAGATCATGGGTTTTTGGTACTTTGTCATATTTGTGTGCATCTATTTGTGTATATTTAGACACTGGAACACACTTTGTTTTTATTGTTGTTAAACTCTTTGAAAATAAATGGCCAATACAATGATGCTCCACCCCTAAACTTCATTATGTGTCTCCTAAGAACAAGGACATTCATCTACAGAACGTAGAAGAATATCCACATATCATCACCCCCAAGAACATTTCACATTGATTTAATAATGCCATTCTACGATTCAGTCCAATTCACACTGATTTAATAATGCCATTCTACGATTCAGTCCAATTCATATTTTCCAAAGTGATCCTTTGTAGCTTTTCTGGCTGTTGTTATTTGTTTGTGTGTTTGTCTTTCTGATCCAGGTGTTGTTTGTCAATTCTCAGTTCTTAATCTAGAACAATCTACTACCTTTTTCTCTTTCATAACATTGACCTTTTTTCTAAATAGCCTAGATTTTTTTTTATGATTTAGACTTCTTTTTATGTGCTGCTTATTCTGCCTAAATAATTTATGTAGCACTTTACAATTGGGTGGGGTTTCGTTATTTAAAAATAATATTTTTAGCAATGGGGGTATCACTCTGTTGTCCAAGCTGGACTCAAATTCCTGAACTCAGGTGATTCTTCTGCCGCAGCCTCCCAAGTAGCTGGGACTACAGGTGCATACCACCAAGCCCCACTGCAATTTGTAAATAACATGCATGTATGCATGGAACATGTAATTGATATTCCCAGCATCCCCATGAAATTCTGCTATTAATATTATACAGATAGGCCGGGATCGGTGGCTCACACCTGTAATCCCACCACTTTCAGAGGCTAAAGCGGGTGGATCACTTGAGGTCAGGAGATTAGCCTGGCCAAAATAGTGAAACCCCATCTCTACTAAAAATACAAAAAAAATTAGCTGGGCGTAGTGGTGCACGCCTGTATTCCCAGCTATTTGGGAGGCTGAGGCAGGAGAATTGCTTGAACCCAGGAGGCGGAAGTTGCAGTGAGCCAAGATTGTGCCATTGCACTCCAGCCTGGGCAACAAGAGCGAAACTCCATCTCAAAAAAAAAAATAATATATATGTGTGTGTGTGTATATATATATATAATGGTAGCCAACCCTTACCAGTTGTCTACGTGTGAGGCCCTGTGCTGAGTGCTCCACTTGCATTGTCTTATTATTACATCCTCACAACATCCTCATGAAGCATATTATTCCCCTGTCACAGACAAGGAAACAAAGCCTCGCTGACTTGCCCAAGGCCATACAGCTAGTAGGTGGCAAGGCCAGGAATCAACCCCAGGCAGACTAAGCTCAGAGCCCCATTCTTAGCTCATTATATTCTCTCCCTTGGATCAGGGGTCGGCAAACTCTTCATAAAGAGCCAGATAGTATTTTATGCTTTGCAGGCCAAATACGATCTCTGTTGCATATTGTTGTTTGTTTACGCAGTCCTTAAGATATGTACAGTCATTCTTCGCTCATGTTCATCTGTCTAGATTTGGTCCACAGGCCCTTGTGTAGCAGCCTATGTCATCTCAGTTTACATAGGCCACCCCCACCCACCCACGGAGTACCAGGAAACACCCAAGTTGTCGGCTCCTAGTTCAGAGGCATCCTCAGTTAACCATTTCTTGGGTGTCCTTACAGAAACTATCAGTGCTTCTATAAGATATATGTTTTAAGGTTTTACACAAATGAGAGCTGTGAGTAAAGAGCTGTTGAACTTGCCTTTAGCAACTAACAATAGGTACTGGTGTTCAGTTCATATTAGTGCAGTTGATCCATCTCATTAATCTTAATGCCTACATTATTGCTCAATTGCTTAATAAATGGGAGCACAATGCTTCAGGGGGTCATGTCATGTCAGTGGTCCTTAGCTTTGGGGCATTCGCCTTTAAAACAGCCCTGCCTTTCATTCAGGGCCACCGCAGATAGCCTTTCAGAAAACACTGAAGTTCGCCTTTGTACATTGGATGGTAAACAGGGACTGCTCTGGCAAGCTGTTCCTAATTCTACCTGCCGGCCAGTAGCTCCGTTGCCAGTAGAGCTGCTTTCACCTTTGTGTGTAGCAGATTTTGTGTAATTACCAGACCGATTTATTCTGTTTTTTAAAAATTGTTTTATAGAAGAAGGGGACATTTTTTTAAAAACACGTGATATTAGTGACAGGAAACACTGGCCTTAAAGGTGGTAAATTTAACACCTCATTCATTGGTTTATTGGACTCTAGCCAGCTAGTCAACTCCATTCAAGAAATACTAGAAATTTAGTTTTTGTGGAGTTTTTTGAGACGGAGTTTCACTCTGTCGCCCAGGCTGGAGTGCAGTGGCACGATCTTGGCTTACTGCAACCTCCACCTCCCAGGTTCAAGCAATTCTCTTGCCTCAGCTTCCTGAGTAGCTGGGATTACAGGCATGTGCCACCTTGCTTAGCTAATTTCTGTATTTTTAGTAGAGACAGAGTTTCACCATGTTGGCCAGGCTGGTCTCAAACTCCTGACCTCAAGTTATCCACCTGTCTTGGCCTCCCAAAGTGCTGGGATTATAGGCGTGAGCCAAGGTGCCCGGCCAGAAATTTAGTTCAAGGCAGATAAGTGGGTTTATTATATGTAAGTTCTTATTTTGGATTTTTGGTAGTTTCAAGTTATTAAAATAGAGTCTGCAATACACTTTAGTGATTCAGTCCTGTTTGCTGTAAATTCTGTTTACTTCCGTGTGTGTGCGCGCGCACATGCTATTACAGGTAATATTGAAATTGGCATCTTCATACACAGCCCTTTTTTCCCCCTAATAACATTATTTTCTCACTGGAGTAAATGTCCAGGAATTGAAAGAAGATTACTGAATGAAATAAGCATTGGCACTTATTTTCCATCATTTTCTGAGAATTTCTGATATTTGATTCTATTTTAAACCTACTTTCCACAGTATTTTCTCTACAATCTGTACTTTCTTTCATAAAGACAGCTATGTGCTCACTCAGTTTTCTGAAGGCGCTTTTCAAGCAAGCATCTTTATTAGGTTATTGAAGAATGGATGGTCCAATATTTATACTGTAAGAACATTTAAATGTGCTTAATTATCTTTCATGTTTCAAATTCAGCCTCAATTAAAGAGCAAATCTTTTTTGTCTCTCTTCCATCTCAACTCTGAGTGGCATGGTTCCGGACCCACTCAAGAAAGATCAAGGGGCAGATGTAGAATTTTTTGTAAAATCTTCCACATTCTCAAGATTGGTTTAAACACGACAAAATGTGGTGGCTTGGAAATGTCTGCCATGTGGTGGGACTTGGCTTGCTTCAGTGCTTCTGGGCAAGAAAGCCTGGTGAAGCCTGGAGAGCAGTTTTAGGTTCTCTTTGTACCTTTAGCATCTCTGAGGTGGTCATTTCAGACTCAGTCTCTGTTGAAGGGCAAATGGGATTGTGTGCAGAAAGCTGACCTGTCCCTTGAGGGCCCATTAGATCCCACTCCCAGCAGCTCTCCTGCCTCAGTTCCTTCCCCTTCTCCCCTGCTGTTCCCCGTCCTGGATGCTCCTCTCTCTAGCCAGCATCACCTCACCCAGAGGCCTCTCTGGACCATGCTGTGCAAATCACTTCCCCCCCTACACAGGCCCACCGCCATCACTCTCATCTATCTTACCTTCATTTATTAAGATCTGAAATTATCTCACTTTATTTGTTCATCTGTCTTCCTCTCTGGGAGCAAAATTTCATGAGGGACAGACCTGGACTTTCTTATTTCGTGCTGCATCTCTGGTGCCTACGGCAGTGCCTGCACAAAGTAGATGCTCAATAAATGCTTTGTGGTAATGTGTGTGAATGAATGGGAGGTTACAGGGAGTGCAGGTGGAGCCCTGGCTGCAGCCCCGCTGTGAGGATAGGAACAGCACTACTTTCTAGTCAGCAGGTGTTTGGCAACAGAGGTCATTCCTGACTCTCAGCTCTCTAACCCCTACCTGGTCTCAGCCTAAGCCACCACTCAGCCTGTTCTCTTGACAGTTGGCCCCTCCTTTCCATGGTCAGATGTTGCCTTAGATGCAAGCTGTTGTTATTGAAATCAAGGTCACAAAGACCTGTTGCCTCCCTCCAGCATTTCCCAGCAACTTCCTCCCTTCATCTATTCTACGAGGCAAAATAGCCCAGATACAACACCCAACTCAAAAACACAGCTCACCATCCATGGCTCAGTCATTCACCCAATGCATAGTATTGGGCTCTGGGGGTTCAGGGTGATCAAGACAGAACTGACATTCCAGTGGAGTCAGCATGACAGTGAGTAAATAGACCCATGGTTTCAGGTGGTTAGAACTGCCAGAAAGAGGATAAAACAGGAGGATCTAATGGAGGCGATGGGTGGAAAAGGCCACTCTGAAGACCCAAGAGATGGGAAAAGCATTCCAGGCAGAGGGAACAGCAGATGCTAAGGCCCTGCAGTGGGAATGCATTCAGCATAGCAGAGTGCCCATATAAAAACCAGTGGGGTCAAAGCAGAGTAAACTGAGAGAGAGAGTGGTCGGAAGTGAGATCTGAGGTGTTAGCAAGATAACATAGGGCCCGGTCGGCCGTGTAAGAGCTTCGAAGCCATTCCAATTGCAAAGGAAACCACCAACCCACTTAAGGCAGGAGATGACATGGTCTGATTTATGTTTTCTAGATCACTCAGGCTGCTGTGCAATAAATGGGCTGTAGGTAGGAAAGAGCCAAAGCTGGTAAATGTGGAGACTTCAGTGTAGGTGGCTTCATTTTCCACTGGGGTGGCGCCCTGCTCTTCTCCATGGACATGAAGGAGAATCATGTACTCTGTCTTCAGAAAAAGTAAAACTTTCGGTGTTTGAGACCGCTGGTTGCCGTGTGGGGTGGGGAGTGGTTGTGAGCATAACAAATAGTAAATCGAGCAGTAGATAGCTTCTATTTATGTGTGCCATGTTTGATTCAGGAACACAATGTACCTTTCATTCCTTCAACAAATATTGAATGCCTGCTGCATGCCAGGCATTGTTCTTAATGCTTCCAAGGCCAAGTGCCTGGTCGCCTGTCTCCATATGTAGTAAATAATTATTATGACTAATAAAAAATTCATCATATACTCATTATTGGTTCCCCTGTTTAATCACCTGTAGTCTTTGAACATTTTATTTCCTGTAGAGCACACTTCGGGGGAAAAAAGCTAAGAGAATGCCACCATCACCCCAAAACGTAAAAGGTCTGTGCATAGACAGGCGCTTGGCCGACGCAATAATGGAATGGGGAAGCAACCGTAGAATCAAAACAGGGTCGTTTTGGAATTGCAATGACTAAGGGAGGAAATGACATCGGCCTGAAGGGGAAATAGCTTAAAAGGAGGAAGGTGGGAGGCTGGTAAGAGGGCTGCCACGGAGGGGGAGATTAGAACACTCCAACTTGAGTTGCAAAAAAAGGAAATACATTTTTTAGGAACCATTTCCAAACATAACGCCCCTAAAGCGTTTGTTCAGGGGTAAGACCAGCCTTGTACACACACCTACGAAAAGTAGAGTCGACACTGAGAAGAACATGCGTGGCCTCCTGTCCCTGGGACAGCATCCCCAGCTGTCGGCGTGGGAGATCCTGCACCCTCCACTCAGGCTTCAGTGCAGTGGCACAATCTCAGCTCAGTGCGTGGTCTCCTGTTCCCGGGACAGCATCCCCAGCTCTCGGCGTGGGAGATCCTGCCTTTTTTTTTTTTTTTTTTTTTTCCTGCTCAGGCTGGAGTGCAGTGGCAGAATCTCAGCTCAGTGCAGCCTCCGCCTCCTGGGCTTAAGTGATCCTCCCACCTCAGCCTCCCAAGTAGCTGGGGCTTCAGGCATGCACCACTGGGCCCGGCTAATTTTTGTATTTTTAGTAGAGGTGGGGTTTTTTTCACCATGTTGCTCAGGCTGGTCTCGAACTCCTGTTTTCAAGTGATTTGCCCACCTCAGCTTCCCACAGTACTGGGATTATAGGCGTGAGCTACCATGCCCGGCCAGGCTCCGCACTCTTAAAACTCCTCCAGGAGGCCAGGCACGGTGGCTCACACCTGTAATCCCAGCACTCTGGGAGGCCAAGACAGGTGAATCATCTGAGGTCGGGAGTTCAATACCAGCCTGACCAACACGGAGAAACCCCATCTCTACTAAAAATACAAAAATTAGCTGGGCGTGGTGGTGCACGCCTGAAATCCCAACTACTTGGGAGACTGAGGCAGGAGAATCATTTGAACCCAGGAGGCGGAGGTTGTGGTGAGCCGAAATCGCGCCATTGCACTCCAACCTGGGCAACAAGAGCGAACACTCCATCTCAAAAACAAACAAACAAAAGCAAGCTCCTCTAGGAGACGAGCGTGGATCATGAAGAAGTTATTCACAGGCAATTCTAGGCCACTTACCTGGCCACTCAGAGAGTTTCTGCACGAGTTTATGAGTTAGTGAATGTATTGTTCTTTTCCTTTAAACAATTGCTTCACCTTATCATCAAGAGCAGCTTTCATTTGCTCTACATGTTCTGGACAGCCCAGGCAGTCTGTCTTTTGTGGGGCTAGGGAGGGATAGGAGGCAAGAGAGCAGGTCATCTCTGTGTCTTGGAGGTGTTTGCCATCCGGTTAACAGTAAGTGAAAAGTGCTTTGTGGAATGTTCACTTTGGGTTCAGAAATTTGCTTTTATAGACGGGGTCTCACTTTGTCACCCAGACTGGAGTGCAGTGGCGTTATCGTAGTTCACTACAACCTCAAACTCCTGGACTCAAGCAGTCCTCCTGTCTCAGCCTCCCAAGTAGGTGAGACTACAGGTGCGCACCACCATGCCCATCTAATTTTTTTTTTTTTTTTGGTAGAGATGAGGGGCTCTCCCTATATTACCCAGGCTTGTCTCGAACTTCTGACCTCAAGCAGTCCTCCTGCCTCAGCCTCCTAAAGCACTGAGATTACAGGAGTGAGCCACCATACCCAGCCCAGGTTCAAAAGTGAGAGTCTCGCCACAGTTGAAAGGGGAATAGAAGCACAAGAGTCAGTAATTAATCACAAGCAACTCAAGGTGCTCCTTCCTTACACTGGTGTTCCCCAAAGTGAGGCGATTGCCAGCCACTGGGAGTCAGGGCCAGTTACATAAGACATTCTCCCTTAGCTCCCTTTGGGTATCCCAAATAAGGGTTGGGATGGGTTTATGTGTAGTCCATTATTAACAACTAAACAAACAAACCTAGTGAATTGCAATAAATTCACACCAACAGAACAAACGAAGACAAACTTAAACAACAGAGTGGCTCCTTGCTTTCCTGAAGCACCTCTAAAAATGACCATAGAAAAATGGAAAAGTCGGTGAACAAGCCTGAACCTTCACTCATTTCTCTGTGATACATTAAACAGCCTGAGCCAGCTTTGAATTCTTCCTAGTCAAGCAAATGGAAAAACCACACGCTACAGGGACCCTGACTGCGGGCACTCCAGAGGATTTCAAGTGTGGTGCACACCACAGTTTTTTACATTACTGGTGTGTCTTGATGTGCATTCAAACAAACTAAAACTAGCTCATCAAACCTGGAATTTCATGGGTAACATTGCTGAGGGAGAGTTGTTTTTAATTGGCTCAATTTATTATTTTACCTAAAAAATTGTAGTGGTACATGGATATGACAGGAAGCAGGCAGTCGCTAGACACACAAAGCTTTAGAAACACAGGCTGGGGGCTGGGTGTGGTAACTCACGCCTGTAATCCCAGCACTTTGGGAGGCTGCGGTGGGAGGATCACTTGAGCCCAGCTCTTGAAGACCAGCCTGGGCAACATAGGGAGACTGTGTCTCTACAAAAATTTTAAAAATTAGCTGGGTGTGGTGGCTCATGCCTGTAGTCCTAGCTACTTGAAAGACTCAGGTGGGAGGATTGTTTGAGCCCAGGAGTTCAAGGCTGCAGTGAGCTGTGATTGTGCCGCTGCACTCCAGCCTGGGTGACAAAGTGAGACCCTGTCTCTAGAAAAGAAAAGAGAGAAACACATGCTTAGACAAAGTTTTCTTCTAATTGGAGTTGGCATAATTGCTTATGACCCATCAAATAACACAAAACTCCTTTCTTTATGCTTTTCCTCACTTCTTTCCTTAAAAAACGAAAAAAGAAAAAGGAAAGAGAGAAGAAAAGGAAAGGAAGTTAGAGAGGAAAAATACCTGAGTGTTACTTTCTCTGTAATCCCTCGGATGGCTTTCATGAACTAAGAGGTAAGAGTAAGAAAAGAAGTCATGGGAAATGTAGATTTTGCAGCTGGATGGGAACTTGGCGATTGCCCTGTGAAGCTATCTCACTTTCAGGTGAAGAAGCTGAACCCCAGAGAAGTTCTGTTACTTGCCTCCTCCTTCGGTGGGTTTTTCATGAGCAAGGGTGAAATTGCCAACCCCTTAACTTGATCCAACAGCTCCCCAAACCAAATATCTTAAGCAATAACTCAGGGACTTAGCTGGCAAGGAATAGACTTGGCAGTGGGAGGCAGTGGCAAGGCTGTGAATGAACACACTAGGATCTCTGGAGCACTTTGAGTTGGAGAATGCAGTCTGGTATGACATGGGCCCATCTTGGGCCACAGACATGATAATCAATTATGTGAAGGCCTGAGAGACCTTTATTGTGTCATTTCAATCCTGAGCTTAGATCAAGGAAACTGGTTACCTGTTCCCCTGGTGTATATTGTCAGACATACAGTAGGTGCTTGATAAATAATTGCCAATTAAATGAAGCCTTAAGTGCAGCTTAGCAAGGTTTCCACGAGTAGGGGAAGTATTTTAAAGCATGTCGATCTGGGTAAGACCCAAACCTACTGGAAAAGCACAGTATTCAGTTATCAGAGAAGCAAATGCCTCATTTCCACTGGGTGGCTTTGGAATTTTTTTCTGACCACAACCTCCTCCTCAAAGCCCCATTAGTAGGCAGTGCCTCCTACAGCTGTAGAAGTTCCTTTAAAGTGTGGCTTTTTCATCTGAATCATCAGGAAGAATTCAAAGCTGGCTGGGTCAGAGTTCAAAGTTTTCAAGAACCCAGTTAAAGTTTGTGCTTATTTACAGCATATGCCATTCTCCAGGATTATTTTTAGAGGTGTTAAGAAAGTAAGGAACTCTCTTTGCATTAAAGTTCTTCTTTTTCTCTCATATCCCTCCTCATATGCAAGTTCACCAGGTTTATTCACTTCTTTGTCCCTGGTTTCTATGGATAAACCAGCCACGAAGGCTATGTGCATCCATTTGGATGGGAGGGAACCAATGGGAGTGTGGGAGAGAATATATTATGTAACCAGCCCATCCTTCCCCATGGCTGGGATAGCAGGAAGGGCAGCGAGCCTCCTCCAAGAGCTTAGAGATCCACTGGCCACATCCACAGGCAAAGACAGCTGCAGAGAAAGTTTAGACCCAGACCTCACAGCATTCCTGCACAAACTCCTACAGAAAGATTTCCCTTTCCAAGCGATTTGCGACTTCTGCTGGTGTCTTCCGGGATATGGATAGTACTTTTTAAAATCATTTCTTTAAAGGATCAAGATGAAGGTGAATGTGAGTATCTGAGTTTCTGTCTTCTGACATCCATTTCCTACAACTATGTGATTGCTTGGCACTCTGAGTTAACTGTATAAAGGGGTCAGGAGCTTGTTATTTCCAGTGCTCCCCACTATATTAAGGAAGCAGGTAATGATGGTTTCCCAATGACGGTCACACCATAGGAAACAATTGAAAGTTGCATCCCGTTTTGAAACCAAAAAGGGAGACCTTATATTTTTGTTTAGAAAGTTATATTCTATTCTATTAGGTTTTGTTTTAAAGCTTACATATTACTTTATTTTATTTATTTATTTATCTATTTATTTATTTATTTATCTATTTATTTATTTATTTATTGAGATGGAGTGTTGCTCTGTTGCGCAGGCTGGAGTGCAGTGGCGCCATCTCAGCTCACTGCAACCTCCACCTCCTGAGTTTAAGCAACTATCCTGTTTCTGCCTCCCCGGAAGCTGGGACCATAGGCGCTCACCACCATGCCCAACTAATTTTTGTATTTTTAGTAGAGTCGGGGTTTCACCATGTTGGCCAGGCTGGTCTTGAACTCCTGACCTCAAGTGATCCGCACACCTCGGCCTCCCAAAGTGTTGGGATTACAGGCATGAGCCACTGCACCTGGCCTTAAATGTTACTTTAAATATAAGAGTAGTTGGGAAAAGGGAGTTTCAATTCACACTTCCAGTTAAATAACTTTCAGATCATTTTCTGCACATTCTGGAGCTTTTCATTCAAGAATTTTCACCTTTTTCAAAACCAGAGCTGAAGCAGAAACTCAGTTCTTTTCCTAGCCTATTGGGCAAATTAATATTAATCACAAAAAAAAAGGCAGCAGTTTCCCTTCAGCATCTCTCACTTAACTACTTTGCTAAGTTTTTTTTTTAAAACAGCTCCAAGAGAAGCAACTGTCCTTTATGTGAGATGATGCAAGAAACCACTTAGCTATCACCTCGTTAAAAGAATTCAAAATATTTCTGATAATGAGATGCAGATTACTGAAGCAAAGCTGTCTCAAGTTTTACAAGCTCATAAACTAATTCTCTCACCACATTAGGCATGACAAATTAAAGAGATAGTTTAATCTACTTGCAAATTCTTAGAGCAAGTTCTGGTTATGAAATATACCATTTTCTTATTTTAAGTGGCAGTTCCTCATAACTTATGGAATTTTACTTTTAAATGTAAATATTGATATGGAAAGCCACTGCAATTTATGGGGGAAAATAAAAGTTAAGATTACAGCTTTGGCCAGGCACGGTGGCTCACGCCTGTAATCCCAGCACTTTGGGAGGCTGAGGCGGGTGGATCACCTGAGGTCAGGAGTTCGAGACCAGCCTGGCCAACATGGCGAAACCCCGTCTCTACTAAAAATACAAAAATTTACCAGGCGGGGTAGCAGGCGACTGTAGTCCCAGCTACTCGGGAAGCTGAGGCAGGAGAATCGCTTGATCCCAGGTAGCGGAGGTTGCAGTAAGCAGAGATCACACCACTGCATTCCAGTCAGGGTGACAGAGTGAGACTCTGTCTCAAAAAAAAAAAAAAGATAACAGGTTCTTTCTTGGATAACTGTGTCAATGGGAGGTGATTACAGAGGAGGGAAGGAGGCAGAAGGGACAAAGAGAAGACAGGAATGAGCTGCCAAAAATGAAGGGAGGAAGGGAGAGAGAACAGAATGTTAGATGAGCGAGGAGATGGCTGGTTGCCTGGTGCTCCCTTCTCAACTGCAGACCTCACAGCACAACTTCAGGAGTTGTAGGAGGTTTTCCAGGAGAAAAGTAGGGACATGGTTATTCTGAATGTTTTCCCCAACATCACACACATGCAACACGCAGCTGCTGTGTCCTGATACTGCACATCCTAACTTTGGCCTTGGGAAACATGTCCCATCGTGTGAGGCCCTCCTCTCTGGCCTGGGTCTTTGTGCACAGGACCCAGATCATTCTGCAGCTGGCCAAAGGAGAGCTCGAGGAGAGCTGGGATAGCAGGAAGGGCAGCGAGCCTCCCCCAGGAGCTTAGAGATCCACTCAGTGCCTCCTCAACGTGCCTGGACCAGGCCAGACAAATCTTTAAAACACTTTGAGTCTAAACTTCTGTGATTCTTAATGCACCTGCAGTTAGATCCCATTTACCAGTCATTCATTGCCCTCTCTGTGGGCTTCCACTCTGTGGCCCTGCCCTCAAGGAAGAGGTAAATGCTCACACAATCAGCCAGTTCTCAAAAAAACACTCAAGTACCTTTCAGCATCCTCCATGCCGTACACGGTCCAGGCCCTTTGGGGGATGGCCAGCGAGAAGTAGTTGATGATGTTTAGCATCTCGGAAGTTCGGGGAGGTGAGAAATCTCTGTGCATGCGGCAAACTGCTTTTGGCCAAGATTAAGATGGACTCAAAGTCAAAATTCCTTTCTATCTAATGTAGGAGTAGGAAGGCTTTGCGTGGTCATGACAAGCAGCTGCTTCAATTCACCAGCGCAGAAGTCCTCTTCTTCCAATAGAACAGAATCCTTTGTAAATTAGATTTTTATATTGAAAAAGAGCATTTACACATGGTTTTAAAAATTCCAACTGCACAAATGAACATGGACTCAAAGTGTTTTTATCTAATCCCAAACCTCTAGCTCCCCAGACCCCTGTTTCCTACCCAGAAGGGACCCTCAGTGAGTGACATAACCTTCCAGAAAGATGCTATACTTACAAAAGCATCAATGCAGACCTATGCTCATCTTGCTCTTTTTTAAAAATTTAATACTGCATGTTGGAGATTGTCCCATTTCCATTGATATAAGCTCTACCTCATTCTTGTAATGGCTACATTGTACTCCATTATACAAATGTCCCTGTTTCTCAGCTTCATCTCCCTCTCCCAGGAGGCACTTTGCCATCCTGTATCTGCTAAGATGTCCACACCGTCTTGTGATAGAGTCCGTGCTAAGCAGAGTGGTTTGTAGGCTAAAAGAGCACACTCCAGACCCCAAACTGCCTGCATTCCAATCCTGGCTTTGGCCCTTGATTGCTGAGCTACCTTAAGTTACTTTCTCACCATCTCTGTGCCTTAGCTTACTCATCTCCTAAATGAGATGTTACTTACAGTATCTGCTTCATAAGGTTTTTTCGATATCAAATGCGGCCATCAGTGCTAACTCCTCATCCCAGTACCTGCCACAGAGTTGAGAACCCGCAAGCCATCCTCATTCCCAAGGCACTGGCTAAACAGTGGACAAGACTAACACAGTTCCTGCATAACTGGAGTGCGATGGACACTCCTTTCAGGGCAAACAGACTGGTTTCATGAGGGGCTACATTGAATCTAAAAGATTAAAGAGGATTTTCCCCCTTCTTTTTTTATCCCCCCGAGACAAGGTCTCACTCCGTCTTCCAGGCTGGAGAGCAGTGGCACAATCCCGGCTCACTGCAACCTCCACCTCCCATGTTCAAGCCATCCTCCAGCCTCAGCTTCCTGAGTAGCTGGGATTACAGGCGTGTGCCACCATGCCCAGCTAATTATTATATTTTTTGTAGAGATGGGGTTTCACCATGTTGCCCAGGCTGGTCTCAAACTCCTGTGTTCAAAGCGATCTGCTCACCTCAGCCTCCCAAAGTGCTGGGATTACAGGCGTGAGCCACCACACCCAGCCAGCTTCTCCCCTTTATTTGATCAGTTATAGGAAAATAATACTAGCTGACACACAGAGCGTGTGAGAAGTCTGGATTGTTATGTGGGGTTTGCAAAGTGAGGACCCTTTCCAGATCACCTTTGCTATAACTCCTTAAGCTAGGTATGGTGGTGTGTGCCTGTAGTCCCAGCTACCTGTGAGGCTGAGGCAGGAGGATTGCTTGAGACCAGGAGTTTAAGGCTGTAGTGCACCATGATCATGCCTGAGAATAGCCACTGCATTCTAGCCTGGGCAACATAGCAAGACCCTGTCTCTTAAAAAACAAAAACAAAAACAAAAACAAAAACCCATATCTCATCCTTTTAGAGGTGACTTCACAGAATGTTATTACTCACCAGAAATCCCTCCCAGAAGAAGTGTCTGTAGATACTTTGATTCTTCCTTAGGTTGTCCTTCCTCCTTCTCTGTCTTCCCTTTTTGGAGAATGTGGCTGGGATAAAATGGAGGTGGTGAGGGGATTTTTCTTATGCTCTTGGAAACTTTTTTTTTTTTAACATAATGTCCTTTTAAAATGATGGAAAGTAAACATTCACAAGCCAACAGATAACACTGTTCTCTCTGCTTTACTCTTTCCTGGCCTGTATTTGAATTTACATGAAATGAAATACTTCCAAGTACAGTCGAAGGGAGACTATTGACTTCAAAGATGATCAAAGATCCCTTTCTCCATTCTGCACTCACTCTCGATGTTGAGTCTGAGCTCAGCTACCTCATAAAAATATATAACAGAATATGTCACTGATCTCAACATAAAAGCTCCTACATCCATGGAAATCCTTCATGAACTTCAGGGATTCACATTTCCCATGTATCAAAAGATCTGTGATATTTATAGTATAAGCATTCTTTAAAATGTGGTTTCTCTACAACTAAGTGTCCTCTCCCGGCCCTCAAAGGGGAAGTAGGAAGCATTCCGTCACCTCGCCTGAGTAGTAAGAATTCTTGAAAGTAAGACGTGGAATCTGTGAGAAGGAAGTCGAAATGCGAAACACGGACATTTTTCAAAGAAGGATTTTAGTAGAAGAAAAATGTCCCTCTTGACCTTGGAGATCTACATCTTTGTGCAGAGCAGGGGCCTAGACATCACTTACTGCTCTGGCTTCTTTCACAGTTACCATCTCCACCACTAGTTTGGGGAACTTCCTTATTTGCCACCTCCCACTACGCACTGGTGACCTCATTGTATGATTTACCTTCCCAAAGAAAGAATGATATTCTAGGTTACTTGGATGAAAACGGTCTCATGATCTCTACTCTCCTATCCCATAGTTACTACTGTTTTAATTTTAGGAGCATAAGAGTTTGGTGTGGGGCGGGCTGTGAAAGATAAAACAAGGAGGAAGCAGGATGGGGCCATGATGCTGCTCTGACCCCTGTGACAGGAAAGAGAGAAGGAGCTGGACAGAGTAGGGAGAGCCTCAAACTGTGCGGCAGCTTAGACAGTCTTGACAACTCAACCAGAGCTTTGGGGTAAAGATTGCCCATTCAGTGAGTCCTGCATTGGGCAGAAACACTCAGGCCCCCTGACTATTAACTTTCAGTTTGCAAAGGAAATCTGGGGGGGCCTCTAAAACCCCAGCAGCGGGCTGGACTCAGCAGCAGAATGCTTCACTGGGCCTGAGGAGTGATCTTTTAAGAGCTACCCGAGCATGCCGCAGCCTCCACCACACCCAAATGTCTGATGCCTGGCCTGCCTCACTCATGTATATTTCTCGCGCAGCTCCTATAATCCTTTGAGTTTGCTGCTCCTCCTTATAGCTGTCTTTAAACCAGCTCTTTCTGGATTTGCACACATTTGGACATAAGAGTTAGCAGATTAGAGTAGGAAACAGACTTTGACTTGGGACGGCCGTACAGAGTATTGGCAATAGCAGGCTACAGTCAGATAGATGCGAGTCTGAATCCCCGCTCTGCTGCCTGCTGCTGTATGACCTTAGGTCATTAATCTCTCCTAGTCTCAGGCGCCACAAAGCACTATAATGAGGCCAACAGAGCAATCAGTGTACCCGCCCCCGGACCAGCCCCCCAGCCCGCCCCCCAGCCCTGACATTCTTGAGTTTCTGCAGCTTTGCTCTTTTGAGTAATCTAAAGAGAAAGAAAATTGAAGGTAAAGCAGAGAAGCAAGCTGTGCCTGTGGGCGAGTGCACGTGGGCGCAGTCACCCGGGCAGTGTGTCCACCCCGGCCTAGAGAGGGGATTTCCATCCTAGGAACAGGGACGATGAAGCAGCATAACTGAAGCTGCAGCAGCTGCTTCTCTCCTGGCTCATCTGAGCTGCTCCTTCCTAGAGCTGCCACACCTGCTGATAGCTCTTATCCCGCCGTGGGTGATGAAAGTGTGCGGGCCAGTTCCCTCTCTGCTTCTTACTTTCCCTGGCCCGTTCAGCAGTGCGTCCCTCTCTTCTCTGTAGTTATGTTCCTGCTTTTCCTCCAAGCCTCACCTCAAGTTGCATCCAGTCCTTCACCAGCTCCTCCCCAAAACTAAGGAAATCCAGCCTCCGCCCTCATCCAAGCCGCAGGCATCTCCCAGCTGGACCGGACAATTGGCTTTGAATCGCCTCTCTGGCTTCCACTTGCTCCATGCACCCCGTTTTCCACCCAGTAACCAAGTATAAACAGCAGCCGCCATGGAAGTTAGGAGTCAGGGCCTTTGTTGATCTCTCTCCAGGCAACCTGGTCATTTTACAGTTCCTCCAACTTTCCATGCCTCCCCAACACATGCACATACACACTCACTCACACTCCCACACGCCCCCTCACCCACGCACGCCAGCCCCCACACATTCCTCTTCCTCTGCCTGAATAATCTTTATCTAACACTTTATCTGACTAACTCCTTGTCTGACTAACTCCTCCTTACCCCCATGGAAGCTTCCATGGCCACTTTCTCAGGTAAATTTTCCCTAAGCCCTCACCCATCACTACTTCCCAACTGCACTTATAATTTTTCATAACTTCCTGTATTTTATTTCTCATAACTTCCCATATTTTTTAATAACTTCCTGTATTTTATTTCTCATAACTTCTTGTATTTTCTTTCCATCCCACTTACGAGAGGTGGAAACCCTGTATTTATTTCAGTGATGATTTGATTAGGACTTGTCTGCTCCACTAAAATGTACATGGCATGAGATGCGAAACACTTTTGTTCACCACGATGCCTCCAGCAGAGCCCCTGGAATACAGTTGATGCTCAATACAATCTCGGTGAATGAATGAATGAATGAATGAATGAATGAATGAATTGCTCCCCAGATTTCTCCAAGTGCAGCTAAGACCACTGTATCCTCGGCTGCTCGGGTTTAGATGAGCACATTGCATCTGCCAGGTGTGGAAAGGTCTCCGCACTGAGGTTATCATCACCATGAAGGCAGTCAGCCTCTTATTCTTCACGTTTGTTTCCCTATCCTCCTCACATTCTTCCTTCCAAATGCGTATTCATTTTCCTTTTCCCTCTCCCAGCTGTTGTATGAAGATGGGCATTTGTGGAAAATGACCTTTTTGGAAATCGTTTAAGAACAGTTCTTCCATTGTACCCAGAATCTAACTGCTTGTGTACCCACAAGGAACAAAAACGTGAACATATGGCCTCCTTCACCTCTTAAATCTCTACACAAATATTTCCAATTAACACTCTATTTAAGAATACCTTGTGAGTGGCCTCAGCAACCATTGCGATGGTTATTGGATGCCTTTGCAGTGGCCTGTCAACTGCTTCCATCTGTTATTCACAAAGAGCTCAGTGCAATGCCAGGAATACGGGTGCACGATGAGTGCTGGCTGCTGCTATTGCAATGTCCAGTGCTCCCTGCATGCTCAGCCTGACCACAAGAGCCGGCGCACAGCCAAAAGTGGGGTGGTCAGGGGCAGCCTCTGCAAAGGGGTGACTCGAGCTGAGAACCAGAGGAGGAGGATCTGGTGGAAGAGAGTTCTGGGCAGAAGGAACAGCAAAGGAAAGGTCTGAGGTGGAAGCAAGCTCAGGGCACCTGAGAAAAGTAACAAAACAATGTGACTGGAGGGAAACGAATGAGGGTAGAGCTGCGAACTGGGAGGCGAATCCTGCCTCGAAGCCACACTAGGAAGGTGACCTTTTGTTCAGAATGCAGTTCTAAGCAATTAGAGATTTTTAAAATACGAGACCAATAGGACCCAATTTATGTGTATAAAATAAAATATTCTGGCTAGTGTCTGGAGAGCGGATTATAAGGTGAAAGAATGGATGTGAGGAACCAGTTAGAGTTTAAGTGACCTTGAACAAGTCATTGATCTCTCTGGCCCTCAGTTCTCTCATCTGTAAAATGGGGCTAAGGAAGTCTGCCTCTGAGATTTCAGAGAAATAGGTAATATCATGACTTCAGTGCATCCAACACAAAATAGGTTCTCATTCAATATAATTCCCTGTTTTCCCTCCATTCCAGGTAAGGAACTCCCCAAGACTTTCCACGTGCATTTCATTCTTCTTTTGTAACATTAATATTGATGGTGTTCCCTACTGAAACTCTGAGACATAATTAATTGATTGCAGGAGCTGTCCAGAGACCCCCCTGTCAATTGTAATGAAACACAATACAATGTTTCATTCATATGGAAGGGGAACGTGTTATGTAACATACTTAGAGTTTTCCTTTGCTGGGAGTTTACATCCTTTGAAGATGTGGTCTGCTGTCCTGAAGACAGCAGGTCAAAATTACAAAATAAATCATATATCAAGAATAAGACTGCTGCTGTTCATCTTGGACAGCTGTGGATGCCCATAAAAACCCCATTGTTCTCTGGAAAAAATCCTTACTTTTACAATAGACAAATCCACCAGCTAAGCTGCGTTCAATCTGGACCCTTCAGAGCAGCTGCCATATTGCAACAACTGCTCTGTCTAAAGACATGCACTATCTTATTTCTAGACAAATGCAAGCACATTTCGGATGATGGGTTTTTAAAGATTGCTTTAAATGTATTTCATAGGAATTATGATGAAATATACCATAATTATTTCATTATAGCCTCTGCAAAGGCTTTTATTTTCCCTTTTGTTCCCAATGTAGATGCTTAAAGTACAATTTTCAAAAAGGCAAAATTATGACTCTCATGCAAATATAAAATGAACTCATGTCAAAGATTTTAATCAATTTTGGTCAATTACTAGGGAATCAATGAAATGTTAAAACTAGGTCAAAGGTCATTGAGGATGCTTGTCCAACTTGAATGAATTTATTTTTAAAAAGAGATCATTGAGGTGTTAGGTAGGTATAGGCAATTTAATTAAGGAATATTAGAGTGTGATTGCAAGGCTAAATATGAAACTGGTTAAAGTCCTACAAGATAACAAACCTACAAGACAATAAACCTTTCAGATTATCGTTTCAGATAATAAACCTTTCAGATTATCGTTTTTTTTTTTTTTTTACTGAACAGCAATAATTTGTCTATTTAACTGGAAAAAAAAATCTACAAAGTAGCATGTAACTTTCGTAAGTCCTTTTTTATTTATTTGTTTTTTTTTTGTGAGACAGGGTCTCACTTCCTCACCCAGGCTGTAGTGCGGTGGCGCAATCTTGGCTCACTGCAACCTCCACCTCCTGGGCTCAAGCCATCCTTCCAACTCAGCCTCCCCAGTAGCTGGGACTACAGGCGTGCACCACCAAGCTGGACAATTTTTGTATTTTTTGGTAGAGACAGGGTTTCACCATGTTGGCCAGGCTGGTCTGGAACTCCTAGCTTCAAGTCATCCACACGCCTTGGCCTCCCAAGGTGCTGGGATTCCAGGCAGGCGCCATCAAGCCCGGCCTAAGTCTTGACCTTTAATCAGTACTCTTTATAAGACTCTAAAACTCTAGTCTCTTAAATACTTCATCACTGCTGGATTCTCCAAGCTCAGCACTCACATTCTTCCAACACATTCAAGGGATAATGATTCCGTGTGCAGACTAGTTATGCCTTGAAGTTTATCTTCTGGACATGCTGGTGGTCGTTCTTACCGAAGGTTATCCAAAAGTGTGGTCAGGGGGTCACAGAAGGCTTCCTCTTACCCTACTCCAGACAGGAATAGGAGTGCTCATCTTGGTGTTTGTGACTTCTTACCTCTTAAAGACTTGAAAATAGAGGTGTTATGGCACGCCTCTCTTTCATTCATTAACTCAACAAGGAGCTAAGATCCCCTACTCTGTGCTGGACCATGGGATGCAGTCCAGAACAAGAGGGTGTGGCCCTCGCTCTCCTGGAGCTTACGTTCTTGTGGGGAGACAGACCCTGGATGAGTTGAATCCTAATGTGATAAGTACTGATGTGCAAAGGTGTTGAGCCTAAGTATGGGGAGAACTAGTTTGGTTGAGAGGGTGTCAGGGACCCTTTTTCTAAGAAAGTGACATTTAAGATGAGCCTGGAAGAATGTGTGGGATTTCACTGGGTGGAAAGCTGCTGACTGCTTTAGGGTAGAGAGAACAGCACAAATGAGAGACTCAAGCCCTCAGAAAGGGTGGTGCCCTGGAGGCCAGTGAGGAAGTGATACCTATGAGGCTGTAAGCGTGGGAAGAGGCAAAATCACACAGAGCCGTGATGGTTTGAGCACAGTTTGGGCTTTGTCCAGAGGGTTTTAGGGAGCCACTGAAGGGTGGTAGAGAGGGGAGTGGCACGATCAAAATTTGTGTCCCTGAAAAACTCGAGGACAGCAACAGTGCCATATGTAATAAACATTCCATAAATGTTTGCTGAATCTGTGAAGAAATAATTGGCTGACCCAGAGAGACACCCCGTGGGATGCCTGACACCAGGACATACAGTCAGTGTCCATCGGCTGTAGTTCAGTTCTCTGCTTTTCAATGTCATCTCATACACTCACTGGGCTCAGACAAGTGACAGCTTCATATCTTCCCTCTCACTTGAGGACATCTGCTTCACCATGGACAAGAGAGGAAATCTCTACAAGCAGGAATGCCCCTCACAATACACATGCCCCTAACTCCTTTTGGGACCTTTTTTCTATTAAAAAATGAGTTAAAAGTGGGGTACAGCAGGGAGGTGACACATTCCCCGAGTTGCCTGCAAGTTATCCCCTCAGTGGCATGAGGGCTGCAGCTGATTCTGTAGTTTTGAGTAGTCTGGGTGTTGCTGAGAATGTGCTAGGAAATATTTCAAGTTTCCTTGACAAAGATTTTAAAACAAATACATCATCCAACCAAGAGGTAATGCACAGGGTAGATTAGGGTACAAGGAACTGTGCAGTCTCATTCACAGTGGGCGGAGGTGTGAATGGATTGAAACTTTGCTGGAGGGGAACGTGACAGCCTCCGGAGCCCTGATGGCTTCCACCCACCGACTTCCCACTGAAAAATTTATCCATGGAAATAAACAAGGGGAGTTGCAAATACTAGCTATGAAGATGATAATTTCAGCATTGTTGGTAATAGCTAAAACCTGCAATTAGCTAAAATGTCCAAAACCAAGAAGAAAAATTATGTTTCATCTGTACAATGCAAAACCAAGTCACTGTTTTAAAGGATGTTGAAGAAAAATGTTTATTGACATGGAAAGATGCTCACTATTTATTTATTTATTTATTT
>NW_012101920.1:5889607-5896018 GCF_000951045.1 Mandrillus leucophaeus
CTCAAACTCCTGACCTTGTCATCCGCCCACCTCGGCCTCCCAAAGTGCTGGGATTACAGACGTGAGCCACCACACCCGGTCCCACAATTTATTTTTAAGTGGGGGAAAAAAGCAGATTATAAAACAGTGTGTTTCATATTATGCCATTAGGTTTTAAAACTTTAACAATGACTGTAGGTGTGTATGTGGACAACTATGCCAAAGAAAAGATCTGGAAAGATACAAAAACCAAAGGATTAACAGCAGTTACCTGTGGTGGTGGCACTGCAGGCATTTTCATTTTCTTCTGTTTGCTTATTATCATTTTTACTTTTTCTTTAATGAACTTGTATTACTTTTGTAGAAAGAACAAAAGGTTTTCTTTACAAAAATTGTTCATGATCTCCTAGGATCTCAGCTGTATTAGATTTTGTGGGGACGTTCGATGTCTCTCTAGGTGCGTGAAGGATCCGATTCTACTTACGATTTTCAGATAGACTTGTGGTGGTGTTTCCCCAAATCCACACAGACCTGCTTGTCTGGTTAAGACGGTTTTTATCAGCAGTTGGTCTTCCAATTCCATTTATGCAACAGAATAGAAATATTAGGCAAGAAGCACAATAATTTTCAACAAATATAATGGGAGAGTTGGTTACTTTTGCTTTATTTATGAACCGTGTGAACAAAGGTTAATGAGTTTAAAAGGTGTAATTACATTTATTTAGAAAATAAAAAACCGCTGGAAGGGAAAATACCAAAAATGGTGTAAATTGGTATCTCTGAGTGCTGGGATTATGGGTAATTTTCATTTCCTTCTTTTATTTCTCTCTTTTTCTGTAATGCACATGTATTGATATAAAAAGGTGGGGAAAGGTGATTACTTTAAAACCTCAAGAAACAAGTTGCCTTCATGTAATTACAGTGGAAAGTTCAAACAAGAAGGGGGCTCAGCCATCACTGCCGTGGTAACGAGGTGATTTGTTTTAGAACTGTGTGGCTTACTGAAAGAGCGTAGGTCAGAGAATTAGGAGACTGGGTTTGATCCTGGCTTTGTGACCACAGGCAAGTCACTAACCTCCTGAGTCTTTTGTCATTCACTAGTTTTTGTTTTGTTTTGTTTTGTTTTTGAGACGGAGTCTCGCTCTGTTGCCCAGGCTGGAGTGCAGTGGCATGATCTCAGTTCACTGCAACCTCTGCCTCCAGGGTTCAAGCGATTTTCCTGCCTCAGTCTCCCAAGTAGCTGGAAATACAGGCACATACCATCATGCCCCGCTAATTTTTGTATTTTTAGTAGAGACAGGGTTTCACCATGTTGGTCAGGCTGGTCTTGAACTCCTGGCCTCAAGTGATCCGCCCTCCTCGGCCTCCCAAAGTGCTGGGATCACAGGCTTGAACCACTGCGCCCAGCCTCTTGCCGTTCACTTATTAATGAACATGTATTGAGCATCTTCTGTGTTCCTGGGCCTGGGCCTGACACTGGGGACAGAATAGCCAAGTGAGATGTGGGCCCAGCAGTCACAGAACTGCCAATCCAATTCAGAAGGAAAATAGCAAAAACCAGACAAAAAGCGACCTAAGAGTAATGACAGTCACAGCTGCCTGTACCAAGCACTTACTAAATGCCAGGCACCTGTACATGACAGAGAAAGAGACACCCATATGTATACACAATATATAATGGACTGCTATATATATAGGATATATGTGGTATACATATATGTATCAACCCATCATATATAGTATGTGTATATATGTATATATGTGTGTATACATATATACATACAGATACATATATACACATATATACATACAGATACATATATACACATACATATACACATATGTACACACATAAACATATATACACATATGTATGTATGTATATACATATACATACACACATATGTATGATATGTATATACATATACATACATATATGTATATATGTTATATACGTATATATACGTATATGTATATATGCAAAGGTCATGACGTCCACAAATTAAAACAGTGCTGTGACACAGGAGTTGGAAACCAGCCTGAGCAATGACAAAACCCCTTCTCTACAAAAATACAAAATTTAGCCCAGTGTGGTGGCACGCGTGTGTAGTCCCAGCTACTTGGGAGGCTGGGGTGGGAGAACTGCCTGAGCCTGGGAAGTCGAGGCTGCAGTGAGCCAAGATTTCACCACTGCACTCCAGCCTCGGCAACAGAGTGAGACCCTGTCTCAAAACCATAAACAAACAGGGCCATGAAAGCATATTAGGACCATGCAACCTCGTCTCAGGATGCAGGGAAGTCTGCCCTGAGGATGTGACATTTCATTAGACCCCAAGGACGTGAAGGAATAAATCAGGCAAAGAGCAGGGACAAGAGCCTCTGGGGTGGAAGAAATGAAATGAAAGTGCATTATGAACTTGCATTAAGCTTTCTAAGTGAGTGGGACTGGTGTAGCGGTCACTGGCCATGGTGCTAACAGCAGATTCTCTTCTCCCCTCTCCACCCGCAGGCACTCCTGGCCAGGGCGCTTTATGACAACTGCCCTGACTGCTCTGATGAGCTGGCTTTCAGCAGAGGGGACATCCTGACCATTCTGGAGCAACATGTACCAGAAAGCGAGGGTTGGTGGAAGTGTTTGCTCCACGGAAGGCAAGGTCTGGCCCCTGCCAACCGCCTCCAAATCCTCACGGAGGTCACTGCAGACAGGCCATGCCCCCCATTCCTGAGAGGCCTGGAAGAAGCTCCTGCCAGCTCAGAGGAGACCTATCAGGTGCCCACTCTACCCTGCCCTCCCACTCCAGGCCCCGTTTATGAGCACATGAGGAGTTGGGTGGAGGGGCCCCAGCCCCCTTCTGCCCAAGTCTATGAATTCCCCGACCCTCCCACCAGTGCCAGAATCATCTGTGAAAAGACTCTCAGCTTTCCAAAACAGGTACGCATACTTCCAACTACTAGACATGGGTTGAGGGGTATGGAAACACCCAGGGGCCTAACTACCCCTTGAGTCATGGGTGTCCTCCAGATCGAACATGCAGAGTCATGGGTGTCCTCCAGATCAAACATGCAAAATGGGAGCCCAGATCGCTGGCGATCACGCTCGGGGAGCTTGTGTGCCAGGTTGGGATGGAGAACTCAGCGGCCTCCACCCGCTTGTCGTTGACACCCTTGCCCCCGCTGTGATTCCCCAGCTCTCCAAGGCTGGGCGCAGTCTGTGGGAAATGGAACGCTCAGCTGAGCTGTGTGGGAAGGCACTGGAGATGTTCATGGTGGCCTTTTCACAGGATGAAGGGTCACCAGGACTCCCAGTGACAAATGGCAGGGTGGGGTTTCCATGGGTTCAGAGGCAAGAAGTTATACATCACGTTTAACATGTATATTCCAGGCTGGGCACGGTGGCTTGAACCTATCTATATTCCCAGTACTTTGGGAGGACGAGACACGAGGATCATTTGAACTCAGAGTTTGGGACCAGCCTGGGCAACATAGTGAGACCCTGTCTCTACCAAAAATTTAAAAATTAGCCACCATAGTGGCACACACCTGTAGTCCCAACTACTCAGTGGGAGGATGAGGCAGGAAGATCGGTTGAGCCCAGGAGGTCGAGGCTGCAGTGAGCTATGACTGTGCCACTGTACTCCAGCCTCGGTGACAGTGAGAACCTGTCTTAAAAAAAAAAAAAAAAAAAAAAAGTATATCCCCTTCAATGCAGAAATTTTATTTCTAGAACTGCTATGGAAATATATAAGCAGGCAAATATACGTCTGGATGAGGAGGTTGTAGCCATTATGGCATAGAAAACTCAAAAAGGCCTAAATATTTATTAACAGTTGGATTGGTTATACATATCTTGGCATATCACCACAGCAAGCTGCTGTGCACTTGAAAAAAAAAAAAAAAAAAAAGATGAGGTATTTATAAGAGGAAAGAAAGATCTATTTAAACAAAAACCAAACAGATATAAACTCAAAAAAGAGGCAGGGTGCAATGGCTCATTCCTGTAATCCCAGCACTTTAGGAGGCCAAGGCGGGCAGATCACAAGGTCAGGAGTTCGAGACCAGCCCGGCCAACATAGTGAAACTCCGTCTCCACTAAAAATACAAAAAATTAGCCGGGCATGGTGGCAGGCGCCTGTAATTCCAGCTACTCAGGAGACTGAGGCAGGAGAATCACTTGAACCTGGGAAGCAGAAGTTGCAGTAAGCTGAGATCGCACCATTGTTCTCCAGCCTGGGCGCCAAGAGTGAAACTCCATCTCAAAAACAAACAAACAAAAAACTCTAAAAAGGAATTCTGTATATGAGTGTGTGTATGCATGCGTGCTCTCACACTGAGACTGAGAAGAACACGCTCCAGGGATAGTTACCCCAAAAAGGGGAACTGGTTAAAGAGAAAGTGAAAGAGGGCAGTAAGCTGGGGCCTTTATTTTATTCACTCCTGTGTCCCCAGCACCTGGGACCAGGTCTGGCCTGGGGTAGGTGCTCGATACATATCTGACAAACAAACAAATTAGGAAGTTGATTTTTATGTCATATTGAATATGTATGACATCCATAATTTTTTAAAATATCAATTGGTTTGTTTTTTTGAGACTGGGTCTCGCTCTGTCTCCCAGGCTGGAATGCAGTGGTGCAATCACTGTTCTCTTCAGCCTCGAACTCGTGGCCTGCAGCAGTCCTCCTGCTTCAGCCTCCCAAAGTGCTGGGATTACAGGTGTGAGCCACCATGCCTGGCCTAAAGTATCAATTTTTAAAAACAGAGGAAAAAGAGCATTCATTAAATGTAGAATGGGCAAGGCTTGGTGGCTCATTCCTGTAATCCCAGCAGTTTGGGAGGCCAAGGCAGGAGGATCGCTTGAGCCCAGGCGTTTGAGACTAGCCTGGGCAACATAGTGAGACCTCATCTTTACTACTACTAATAAAAAATAATTAGGCAGGCATGGCAGCAGGCATGGCAGCAGGCACCTATAGTCCCAGCTATTCAGGAGGCTGAGGCAGGAGGACCTTTTGAGCCCAGGAGATTGAAGCTGCAGAGAGCTATTATTATGGTGCCCCTGCACGCCAGCCTGGGTGACTGACTGGAACCCTGTCTTTAAAAATAATAAAACAAATGCAGAATGAGAACTTTTTTTAATAAGGAAAAGAATTAAAGTAAGGAAGGAGAGAAAGAATGCACTATTTCCCCCAAAGCCCTGGCCTTCATGAGGTGTTGAGATGCAGAGCAGATGTGCACAGGCCTCAGTCACTGCAGGCATTTCCTGCCATCAGATGCTTTGCTTTCAGCTCCTATGACACTTCCCACCCAGCCACAGCTCTGGCAGAGGGTCTTGGCAAGGTCTGTGTGCAGGGAAAGGCCACTCTCCCTGATGCATGTGCTGTGGGGGCCCTAGGAATGTGCTACTCACCATTCAGGCCTTCTCCACACCAGCTTCCAAGGTGGTCTTCAAACAGGAAGGTGTTGATTCCTTAGAAGATTTTGAATACTTTACATTTTCTAACTCCCTGGGCTACAAGACATAGAACCAGACAGTTGTTACATAGAACAGCTGCCAGCACAGGCGCTTGTTACAAACACCAGGAGGAAGCTGGTGGAGCCTTCTGAATCAGTCAACGAGGTGGACACTAACGCTCTTTCTGGAACAACTGGCCCCAATCTAGGCCTGGCATGCTCAGCTGCTGTCTGAGCAGCTGACTCAGAGCAGGGCTTTGCTGAGGTTTCTTTCAAGAACAAGTGACATTAGCTGAAGTTAATTTGAATTTCTTCCAAAGCCATGAAAGGAAAAAACAAAAAAATCAATAGCAATTCCTTCCTCTCCCAGAAAGGAAAACAGATGCGCTGTCCTCTGACGGTTGACCAGAGGACACTCAAAGACCCGTTAACAACCAGTTAAGGGTTTTCGGATCCACAGAAAAGGCTGGCACCTCCTCCCTGCTCATGCCACTCAATACAGTGCCAGGCTCCTACAAGGTACTTAGTAAATATCTGTTGCATGAACGAAATTGACCAAACACAACATAAGGTTTCAAAAATGTGGAGTCCGCTATCAACTGCTAGATTGACATCCGTGTGAAAGGAAAGATGAGTTTACTATTGAAACTTAACTTTGAAAAATGATCAGGGCATCAGCAATGAGATTTGTCCTTGACATTAAGTGCATCAACCATCGATGTTAAGTGTATCAACCATTTGAGCCCTTGCTTGTGGAGGCTGCAGCAAACAACAGAAACCACAAGGAAATTCGGGGGGGGTCCCTTTAACCACTGAGCAGGGTTCTCAAGGCGGCCACAGTAAAACCCCCTGGGGGAATTTCCTGCCTTGTTTTCCTTCCTTAAGTTCCCTCCATGTCTGCCCTACCTACAAGTTTGCTCCCTTCCGTCCCTCACTTCCTATTTACTTACTTAAAAAAAAAAAATTTTTTTTCTTTTTTTTTTTTTT
>NW_012101920.1:5896168-5924237 GCF_000951045.1 Mandrillus leucophaeus
TTTGTATTTTTAGTAGTGACAGGGTTTTGCCATGTTGGCCAGGCTGGTCTCGAACTCCTGACCTCAGGTGATCTGCCCACCTCGCCCTCCCAAAGTGCTGGGATTACAGGAGTGAGCCACTGCACCCAGCCTATTTACTTAAAAATTGTTTTAATTTCTTGGCTGGATACGGTGGCTCACACCTGTAATCCCAGCACTTTGGGAGGCCGAGGCAGGTGGATCACCTGAAGTCAGGAGTTTGAGACCAACCTGGCCAACATAGTGAAACCCCATCTCTACTAAAAATACAAAAATTAGCCATATGTGGTGGTGCACACCTGTAGTCCCAACTACTCAGGAGGCTGAGGCAGGAGAATCACTTGAACCCAGGAAGTGAAGGTTGCAGTGAGCTGAGATCACACCACTGCACTCCAGCTTGGGTGACAAGAGGAAAACTCCGTCTCAAAAAATAATAATAATTTTTAATTTCTTGCCGTCTGTGTGCTTGAAGTCTCTCAGCAAGAGATGTGGTCTGTGGCTTACAAGTCAGGAATGCCATCTCACTTGGCTTCTGGGGCAGCCAATGTTGCACTGGGTGATTGGGGACCTCCCAACACCCTCTGTGTTTCTCCTTCCTCCTCTGTATTGGGAGAAGGTTGGACCCCATCTTTTCTAAAATCACCTTCAGTTGTACCTTTTGGTTTTTCTAAATACTTCTCTTCTTCCTCTACTCTGAGAAGGAAGGAGCTGGAAGAACTTGAAGACCAGTTAACAATCAGTTAAGGATTTTCTGATCCACAGAAAAGGCAGGCATCTCCTCCCTGCTCAGGTCATGTAACCATTAACCCTGAGGCTAAACTGCCCAGAAAATACATTCCAAATGGAAGTGACTGGTGGTAGACTGGGCAACTCTGAGCCACTGGTTTTGAACTGTTTTCCCAAGGTAACTTCACAGGCTTGGAACACAGCCTTTTGTGAGGCATTTCACGGACTCCTTTTTGTATCTGTGTTGACAGTCTGTAGACTAAGAGTGGCCCCAAATTAACGTCCGACAAGGTGGAAACATGTCATTTTTCCCAAGTTGTCCTAAGAGAGGCGTCTATATGTCAGAATGAGACATCTCTGTCGCTGGGTGAGATCTCTGCATATCTTTAGATTAGAACAACCCTTCATTTTACAAATGAGGACATTAATTCCCAGGGAGGTGAAACTGCTCGTGCAGTCACACAGCTGATGAAGGACAACTTCCATCACCCCCCAAAACAGAGCCCTTATTCCTTGATCTTCTTTCACCTGACTCTGTGACTGACACTATTCTTTCTGATGAACACTTTATTGAAATTTCACCTAGAGATGCTCAGTGACAGATCAGTAACTTATATCCAGACCACGAAACAACAAAACTAGCACCCCAGAAGCCTCCAGTGCCTTCTCTCTGTCACTTCCCCACTAGGGTAACCACTATTTTGAGCTTTGTTTTATTTTTTATCCCAACTTCCTTAATATACTGTGCTGGCCTAATTAAAAAAAAAAAAAAAAAAAACACCACATCAAGAACATATTTGATTTCAGTTTAAGTTTAGAAGGAACTCTTGTATTTCAAGAGAAAAGGGCCAGATTTCCTGATGAAACTGCTCTTGGATCCACTAGTTCCTGAACTGGAGTTTCCTTCTGTCTCCCTAAACCTTTCGAAACCATGTTTCTCAAACGTGTTCCTTAATTGATCACCATACTGGGACTGGGCCTACGTTTTCCAAGAAGCACTGGGCATTTTTGAGCTGGCTTCCTTTCATCTGAAATGTCATGCACAGGAAAGTCCCTTTGCTCTGTGGACTTGCCCTTATAGGCATAGGGGACCCCACAGTCAGCCATCAAAATAAAATGGGCCTGAAGCCATGGGGAGGAATAGGCCTTGGGACAGCATTTGGAAAGGGTCTGTGGGTGGAGAAAGCTTGGTGTGTTCAAATAACTGAGAGCTGGGAGGGAGGTGACAGCCTGTGGTCCAGGACACAAGGTCCCTGGGTTTGGCGGGGGCATAGCCTGTCAGATCGGGTAAGAAGCTTGGATTTCTGACCTGGTGCAGTGGCTCACGCCTGTAATCCTTCCACTTTGGGAGGCTGAGGCAGGTGGATCACTTGAGGTCAGGAGTTCAAAACCAGCCTGGCCAACATGGTGAAATCCTGTCTCTACTAAAATTACAAAAAAGTAGCCAGGCATGGTGGCAGGCACCTGTAATCCCAGCTACTCGGGAGTCTGAGGCAGGAGAATCACTTGAACCCGAGAGGTGGACGTGGTAGTGAGCCAAAATGGCACCACTGCACTCTAGCTTAGATGACAGAGTGAGACTACGTCTCCAAAAAAAAAAAAAAAAAAGCTTGGATTTCATTCAAAATGCAATGGGAAACCACTGATGGGCTTGTCCACCTAGACCAATCAGCCCGAGACCACCAGGAACAAAGTCAGGTTTACTGAGCCTAAAGAAGATCACAGAGCAGAGGAACCACGAGACAGCTCACAAACAGGAAAACAGCATCTTGATGGGATGGGGAAAGGCGGGATTTAGGTGAAACCTAAGCGAAGCTGTGTCTTGATAGGCTCTGGGCAAAATAGGGCAGTGTGCAGGCTGGACGAGGGCCACTCTCCCCTGGGGAACCACAAAGCAAGCGGAGATAGATGGGAAGTGCTGGGCCCGGAAACCCCTTGTCTGAGGTGCTACATGAGGGCCTGGGAATCAAGGCTGCTTCTCTGTCAATGACTCGGATCCCCCAGGCGAGAGTGGGATGTTTCATTCTTACTGATAGCACTTTGGAGAGCTGTGCTTCCAGAGCCTAGGATTTTAGGGAACCAAGTTTCTCAGGGAGTAAGAAAGCAGTCGTCACTCAACGAAGAGGGCTGTTTTGACATGTGACAGCTGCAGCGTGTCCTTGGAAGAAATGTTCATCCTGTTTGCATTGCAGCTTCTTTATCTGTGTCCGCGAGTCTAGCCAGGTGAATGGCAGGGTGGGGTTTTACACTGTGTGCTAATGTTTACCATCCAAGCCGTACGCATCCACTCACCAAAAACAAACAGATAAATCTAGCACGTACATTCCCAGTGCTGCATCCTCGGGACACCCAGTCCTCAGAAACTGCTCCTCTGCCTGCATTCCCCTCCCTCAGCTCCGCACATTGAAACCCTAACCACCCCCTGAGCCAACTTAGAAAGCCCCCTACTCAGCAACAGCTCCTTGGGACCCCGGTGGGAAGTACATTCTCCCTGTCCTGGACTCCGGAGCTTCACCCTGTCCTCTCCTCCAGGCCCTGTCTCGCTTCCCAGCCTGTGTCCTTGGTGTGCTCAGACCTCATTTCCCTCTTAGACTTTAAGCCCAGGGTAAACAGCATCCTCTACTCTAGAAAAGACCGCTAATTCCTAGGCCGCTTGTAGAGACGTTCTAGTTCAGGAGGTCTGGGTGGGAGCCTTGGCAGCTGTATTATTTTAAAATTCCCTAGGGGACTCGGATCCCTGGCTGGGTTCGGAAGCTGCTCTGTGGCACCCAGTGTGGTACCCACCATTGAGCCAACATCATTGAGCTCTGGAGGACTAACTTGAATCTGAAATTCCCATTCACAGACCCAGGCTCCATGGCTGAGACCATGTTTCCCAAAATGGCTTGAGCAATAACTGGCCAAGTGCTCTCAATAAAATATAAATTGGGGCCGAACGCAGTGGCTCATGCCTGTAATCCCAGCACTTTGGGATGCCAAGGTGGGCGGATCACCTAAGGTCGGGAGTTCAAGACCAGCCTGACCAATACGGTGAAACCTTGTCTCTACTAAAAACACAAAATTAGCCTGGCGTGGTGGTGCGTGCCTGTAGTCCCAGCTACTCGGGAGGCTGAGGCAAGAGGATCTCTTGAACCCAGGAGGCAGAGGTTGCAGTGAGCTGAGATCACGCCATTGCACTCCAGCCTGGGCAACAGGAGTGAAACTCCACCTAAAAAAAAAAAAAAAAAGGTATACATATATAAATTGGATGGTCAATCCCATCCTTTGTAGGATAAAATTCAAACTCCTTAACTGACCTGCTCCCTGTTAACCTTTCCCGTTCCATCCCTCCCTCCTCCCCTCCCTCACTCCTCTCCATCACTTTCACGTTGCCAGGTTCTCTTCTGCCTCCCACTGCTGCCAGCAAAAGCTGCCAGCTGCAGCTCATCTGGTCACCTCCTGCTTCCCTTCCTCAGCCCAGGTGACGAGTCCTTAGACAGCTTTCAGGCCGCAGTTTCCTCCCAGACCTTGTTGGTCCCTCCACCTTACATTCTTAAGGTCCCCTCTGCCTATTGCATGCACGTCTCCAGCCTCAGCCTCGCTTGATGAATGCAGATGAATAGCCCAGTATCAGAGTCACAGCCTCCTGGTCGCTAGAGAACATCAGAATCACCTGGCAAGCTTGTTAACACTGCAGGTTCCTGGCCCCCACTCAACACCCAGAGACTCCGTCCAACCCGCATGGGCCCAAGAATATGCATGTTAACCTGCTTCCGGTGAACTTCCCAGGTGAGGCAGATGCAGGAGATCGCGGGCCACCTGCGAGGAAGGCTGCCTCCACCAGGGAGCCTCCCACCCGTACCCTGCTGTCTTGAGAGTGAAGAGCCTGCCATCGGGGGTGCCAGGTGACTCCCTCAGCAGTGTCCACCCACCTGTCTCTGCTTTTGGGGAGATGACTTTGAACCTGATTGTGATCATCAGAGTGACATTTCCTTTTCCTCTGCTCTCCTCCTTTCTCTCCAAGGCCATCATCACGCTTCCCAGACCTACCCGGGCCTCACTGCCGACTCTGCCTTCCCAGGTGTACGATGTGCCTACCCAGCACCGGGGCCCCATGGTCCTGAAGGTGAGCCTTGTTCTGGGGCCCCGCATCACCCAGACCTCTGCGCCCAGAGTCTGGGGTTCTTGACCTCACACTCACATTGCATTTCAGCATTACCATGGAGGCCAGGGGCTCAGCCTCCAGAATTCACATCACCACTCAGAGGCCAACTTCATAACCTCCTTTTTACCCATGGAGCCCAGTCCTGCTCTAGAAAACATTGTGACTACTTGAGTTCCGAATATTTTGAAATTTTTACTTTTCATTTATAATAGATTGTTTTTTCTCTTTCTTTTTGAGATGGGGTCTTGCTATGTTGACCAGGCTGGTCTCGAACTCCTGGCCTCAAGCAATCCCCCCATCTCAGCCTCCCAAAGTGCTGGGATTATGGGCATAAGCCACCATGCCCAGCTATTATTTATAATAGATATTTAATGTATGTATGTGTGTACATATACACAAACACATTTTTTAAAATGATGTTTTGAAGGATATGCACCACAGTCTTAACATGGATTATCATTGATTATCTGAACATTGATTATCTCTGGGGAAAGAAATTTTAGTTGTTTTTTTTTTTAACTTGTTTTTATATAAGTGGAACACCAAATTTGTAAGACATGCTTCATGTGATCAAAAAATAGCTTTGCTCCTTTCTTAGCCCACCCAAATGCTCTGCAGTGGCGTTCTCCCCACCCATCTGCTATTGAGATCAGTAGCTCCCAACCTCTGTTGAATGCGAAAGCATCTGAGAGCTTTAGCTGTCCTGGTGCCTGTGCCCCAACCCCAGAGACTGTGGAATCAGGTCTAGGTGGGACCCAAACGTCGGGATTTTTAAAAGCTCTCAGGTGATTGTACTATGAAGCCAGGATTTAGAACAACAGTTCCTGTCCAAATAGAATTCCAAGCAGGCTCTGTGACTTCCTGGACACTCACAGGTAATAAGTCACTTGCGGCCAGGCGCAGCAGCTCACGACTATAATCCCAGCACTTTGGGAGGCCAAGGCGGGAGGATCACTTGAGGCTAGGAGTTCGAGACCAGCTCATCAACATGGTGAAACCCCGTTTCTCCTGAAAATACAAAAATTAGCTGGGCATGGTGGTTCATGCCTGTAGTCCCAGCTAGTAGGGAGGCTGAGGCGGGAGAATCATTTGAACCCGGGAGGTGGAGGTTACAATGAGCCGAGATCACACCACTGCGTTCCAATCTGGATGACAGAGCAAGACTCTGTCTGAAAAAAAAAAAAATCAAAAATTTGAAAAAAGGTCACTTTAGCCTCGCCAGGTCAGTTGAGGACTTTAATTGTCTAGGCAATAATCAAACTTTCTAGTTCATTTAAAGCCAAAGCTCCTGCTGCCCGGCTTGGGCCTGCCTGCTAAGTTATCTGCTGTTTCGCCATCTCAGTTTTCTACCCTTTCTCACTCACTGGATGGTCTCAGACTCCTGCAGGGCTGCAAGAGGCAGGCAGGGAGAAAGGCCCTGCTCACCTGGTTCTGTTGGCAGGGGTGCTAATAGCAGTGGCCAGTGTGGCAAGCTGATTCTTTCTCTTCTGGGGCATTCGTGTAAGTGCCATGTCCTCTGCCCCCCACCTCCTACCCCTCACTTCCTTGCTGAGCATCTCTTACCTGCAAGTCCCTCCAAGTGGACAAATGCGCCTCCTCTGGCTGCTGGCTCCCCCCTTAGCTCTGGGGCAAGCAGGTCACATCCTCCACATCCAGCCACATCCTCCTGAGATTCCCCGAGCCATTCCTCCCTGGCTCTTGCTCCAGCTCTTGTGTGAGCCATGCCCGGTCCATGACAAACACACAAGCTCCCTTTGCCATGATAGACTCCAGGAACACAGGCGCTTGCTTTGGGTGCAAAAGTTATCAATGGGCCGGGCGCGGGGGCTCACGCCTGTAATCCGAGCACTTTGGGAGGCTGAGGCGGGAGGATCATCTAAGGTCAGATGAGTTTGAGACCAGCCTGGCCAACATGGCGAAACCCTTTCTCTACTAAAAATACAAAAATTAGCTGGGCATGGTGGCGGGCACCTGTAATCCCAGCTACATGGGAGGCTGAAGGCAGGAGAATGGCGTGAACCCGGGAGGCGGAGCTTGCAGTGAGCTGAGATCTGGCCACTGCACTCCAGCCTGGGCCACAGAGTGAGACTCTGTCTCAAAAAAACAAACAAAAGTGATCAATGAAGACACACTTGTATGACTCACTTCACTCACCTTGCCCTAATCCCAGCCCCACTAGACCCTGTCTTTATGTAAAAGTGTGACATTTTGTTCATGATTTTTTTGCATTATGATTTTTTAAAATATTGCATTTTAAATGGTATTTACCTTGATGACTGAATTTTTTTGGTGCCCTCTTAATGTTGTGCCCAAGGTAACTGCTTTGCTCTCCTCCCCCTGGTCCTGACCCTGAGAACAGGCCAACCACAGCACGGTGCCACTCTGACCCTGAGAACTGGCCATCCAGGGCATGGCTGCCACCCTCTCTCTTCACCTTTCCCAAGCCAGAGTCAGCCCCCGTCCACTGTGACCCCAAGCTCAGGGGAGACAACTCAAGTCATTGAATGATCCCATGGGAGCACTTGGTGGTTTGTTTTTGGGGAGTGAAAGGCAACCCCCACTACACTGCACCCCATTTCCCAGCCGAGGAGAGCCCTCAGGAGACTCATAGCCCAACTCCCTCTAAAGAAACCTTCCAGTGTCCAACTATTTCTCTCTTTATTTGCAAAACCTGTTTTGGTGCTCTCTTGCCTTGCTTTGGAATTTGTAACCTGTTTTTTGTATCCTAATATATATGTTTTGTAATTACTGTACACGTTATATATATAATATGTTATATCATATACATATCTCAAGCCACTGAAGGAGTTTGAGCAGGGGAGTGACAATCAGATTTTTAGGAAGCACCACGCCTGGCACTTAGGTCATTGCTAAGATGCACATTTATCAAATGAGTCTCTCACACCCTGTTTCTATTGCTCTCGTGATGTGCACAGTGTCATCCAGCTTAGTGTCTGGTCATTAGTGGGCACTCATTAAATATTTGCAGAATACATATGAGTGATAAACACAGGAAAATTTCTACTGAGAAAAAGAAAAAAGACATACTGGGTCTCAATCTCATTTATCCTCTGGCTTAATTTTAAGATGAACTTAAGATAAATTACCATTTTTAATTTAGGCAACTGCTTAAATTAGGCTCTGTTGCCCCTGCCCCGCGCCCCCCCTCCCCCTGCAACCTTTGGTTGAGAAGTCTTTTTTTTTGAGACGGAGTTCCGCTCCTGTTGCCCAGGCTGGAGTGCAATGGTGCGATCTCGGCCTACCGCAACCTCCACCTCCCGGGTTCAAGCAATTCTCCTGCCTCAGCTTCCCAAGTAGCTGGGATTACAGGCATGCGCCACCACGCCAGGCTAATTTTGTATTTTCAACAGAGACAGCGTTTCTCCATGTTGGCCAGGCTCATTTTTGACCGAGCTAGTAACATCTTTTTTTTTTTTTTTAACTTTTATATTTTAGTAGAGACAGGGTTTCACCATGTTGGCCAGGCTGGTCTCGAACTCCCGACCTCAGGTGATCCGCCCGCCTCAGCCTCCCCAAGTGTTGGGATTATAGGCGTGAGCCACTGCGCCCAGCCGAGAAGTCTCTTCTTAAAGCACAAAGTCCAATGTTGAATGTATACCCTGTTATGAGAAGAACTTAGGACTGTAATGTCCCCTGCACTGCCTCAGACGAGGAAGGTTGGGGACCCATCACCTAGATTTCCACCAGTAGAGCATCATGACCAAAAGCACCAAAAAGTCTTCGGGAATTTGTGTCTTCCTTTGGGAAAAAACACTGGAATAGGCGGCGTTCGTGATGTGTAGCCATTAGGAAAGAAACAGTCAAGTGGTCTGCCTTTGTGGTCTTTCCCCAGGAGCCAGAGAAGCAGCAGCTATACGACATACCAGCCAGCCCCAAGAAGGCAGGACTCCATCCCCCAGCCGGCCAAGCAAGTGTAAGTATGAAGAGGTGCTAAGGTGCGGTGTCATGAACACATAAAAATCCTCTCAGAAATGTTATTAGCTTGGGGCCAGGTGCAGTGGCTCAAGCCTGTAATCCCAGCACTTTGAGAGACTGAGGCGAGTGGATCACCTGGGGTCAGGAGTTTGAGACCAGCCTGGCCAACGTGGCGAAACCCTATCTCTACTAAAAACACAAATGTTGGCCAGGCGTGGTAGCAGGCGCCTGTAATCCCAGCACTTTGGGAGGCTGAGGTGGGTGGATCACTCGAGGTCAGGAGTTCAAGACCAGCCTGGCCAACATGGTGAAACCCTGTCTCTACTAAAATATAAAAGTAAAAAAAAAAAAAAAGAAAAAAAGATGTTATTAGCTTGGTCAAAAATTAGAATGCAAATTCCTCATAACAGAGACCTTACTGCATTTGAGGTAAAACCTCTCATTGAGTTTGTGTTCAGGAATAGGACTAATTATGTGGTTTGGGATAAGTCTTTTAAATTCTCTGTTTTTATGGGCTGAGAGTATTAAGAAAGATAATCCTGCAAAGGACCTGGGACAGTGCCTGGCACAGAGCAAAATTGTGTAATGGCTTCTTATTATGACAGACCTCAGGGGCGTGCTGTGATACAGTACACTTTTATCTGTATTGGGCGAATGACTTTATTTGAAATCTGTGTGATCTATGTTTATAATCAGATTCTACCACATGTGTCCCACAGACACACTTACACCCAAGGTCATTAGGGAACATCTTACAAGAAAGCTGGCATTTTAGCCGTGTCAGGGGGATGCATAGGAGTTTGGTGGATGGAAAAGAAAGGGTTGCAAGGGCTTTTAGAGCAGAGAAACCAGTTTGGGTAAAATGAAATACAGTGGCACGAGTCAGTGTTCTGAGTTCAGGGAAAAGTAAACAGCTTGGGTGGCTGGACCTGTAAGTAGATGGTGGCAGTCAAGGTGGGGTCAGCGTGGTGGAAGTGGAAAGAAATGAGGCTCAAAAGAATTGTGAAGGACCTTGAGTGGAAATGGGGAGCCACTGAAGGAACTTGAGCGGGGAAGTGACGATGAGATTTAAACGAGGCACTCGTACCTTCTTTTGAAAGCTACTAACCCGGGCAACTATGTGTGGTTCTTCCACAGGGGCAGGGTGTTCCCCTGATATCAGTGACTACCTTAAGAAAAGGCGGCTACAGCACATTACCAAGTCCTCAGAAATCGGAATGGGTTTATGACACTCCAGTGTCTCCAGGAAAGGCCAGCGTCAGAAACACGCCTCTCCCCACCTTTGCAGAAGAATCAAGGCCCCACGCTCTCCCTAGTTCCAGCTCCACTTTCCACAATCCTCCAAGTGGCAGAGCCAGGTCCCTCACTCCACAACTGAATACCAATGTGCCCATGCAGAAAAAACTCAGTCTTCCAGAAATTCCTTCTTATGGCTTTCTTGTACCCAGAGACACATTTCCTTTGGATGAAGATGTCAGCTACAAGGTTCCTTCAAGCTTTCTGATTCCCCGAGTGGAACAGCAGAACACCAAGCCCAATATTTATGACATCCCTAAAGCAATATCGAGTGTTTCTCAGGCTGGGAAGGAGCTGGCGAAAGCCAAGGAGGTGTCAGAGAATTCCACGGGCCATAATTCCTCATGGTTCTCCAGACGGACAGCTTCCCGATCTCCTGAACTGGACAGATTATCAGGTTCCAGTTCTGACAGCAGAGCCAGCGTCGTTTCTTCGTGCTCCACCACATCCACCGACTCCTCCTCCAGCTCTTCCTCGGAGGAGTCAGCAAAGGAGCTCTCCTTGGACCTGGATGTGGCCAAGGAGACAGTGATGTCTCTGCAGCACAAGGTGGTCAGCTCTGTTGCTGGCCTGATGCTGTTTGTCAGTAGGAAGTGGAGATTCCGAGACTATCTGGAGGCCAACATTGATGCAATCCACAGGTCCACTGAGCACATAGAAGAATCTGTAAGAGAATTTCTGGATTTTGCCCGAGGAGTCCATGGGACTGCCTGTAACCTCACTGACAGTAACCTTCAGAACAGAATTCGGGACCAGATGCAGACAATCTCTAACTCCTACCGCATCCTGCTTGAAACAAAGGAAAGCTTGGATAATCGCAATTGGCCTCTGGAAGTTCTTGTGACTGACAATGTCCAGAACAGCCCAGATGACCTTGAGAGGTTTGTCATGGTGGCACGGATGCTTCCAGAAGACATCAAGAGGTTTGCCTCCATTGTCATTGCCAACGGAAGGCTCCTTTTTAAGCAGAACTGTGAAAAGGAAGAGACCGTGCAATTGACCCCAAATGCAGAATTTAAGTGTGACAAATGCATCCAGCCTCCCCAAAGAGAAACTGAATCACACCAAAAGAGTACCCCTTCCACTAAGCAAAGGGAAGATGAACACTCTTCCGAACTGTTAAAGAAAAATAGAGCAAATATCTGTGGACAGGTGAGTTCAGAGTTCCAAGCGATCGAAAGAGGGGCTTCAATTGTTACCTCGAGCAGTGGCTACTAAGATGCTGAGATTCTTTTGATAGAGTATAGGCTTTGGGGAGACACTGGTTCCATCTTCCAGAAAATAAAATTTGTGAAAGTAAAATTCTTTTTTTTTTTTTTTTTGAGACGGAGTCTTGCTCTGTCGCCCAGGCTGGAGTGCAGTGGCGCGATCTCAGCTCACTGCAAGCTCCACCTCCTGGGTTTACGCCATTCTCCTGCCTCAGCCTCCCGAGTAGCTGGGACTACAGGCGCCCGCCACCTCACCCGGCTAGTTTTTTGTATTTTTTAGTAGAGACGGGGTTTCACCGTGTTAGCCAGGATGGTCTTGATCTTCTGACCTCGTCATCCGCCCGTCTCGGCCTCCCAAAGTGCTGGGATTACAGGCTTGAGCCACCGCGCCCAGCCGAAAGTAAAATTCTTGATGAAATCTTATTAACAAGTCAGATAAAGATAGGGCAGCATAGGCAGATAGGTCAGTTGATTTGGATTTCTTCTGAAAACTTTTGGGGTTCAAGTTTACCATGATATTAGAATTAAAAGGGGTTTTTCAACTTTCTTTAAAATCTACTATTCGAGTAGATTTTTAAAACCTCACCACCGAGTCTCCTTGCATTTTTGAAAGTTATAAATTTAGTCATTGTCAGTGTGTTTCTTAGCAACGGAAGAGGAAGTAGAAACATTCTTTCAAATTGCTCACCATCTGATCAGCCTCCAGACTTTAGCTACTCTTAGAAATACTTTTCTGAGGCGGGGTGTGGTGGCTCATGCCTGTAATTTCCAACACTTTAGGAGGCCAACACAGGAGGATCCATTCCTTGAGGCAGGAGTTTGAGACCAGCCTGGGCAGCATAGTGAGTGAGACCCCAGCTGTAAAAAATTTAGTTTTAAATATCCAGGTGTGGTGGCTCATGCACTTGGGGGGCTGAGTAGGGGTATCCCTTGAGACCAGCAGTTTGGGGTAACCGAGAGCTATGATGGCGCCACTGCACCTCCGCCTTGGTGACAGAGAAAGAGCTTATCTCTAAAAAAGGAAAAGAAAAAAAAAAGAGGTGGGGTATGGTGGCTTACCCCTGTAAACTCAGTACTTTGGGAGGCCAAGGCGAGCAGATCACTTGAAGTCAGGAGTTTGAGATCAGCCTGGCCAACATGGTGAAACCCCATCTCTACTAAAAGTACAAAAATTAGCTGGGCATGGTGGAATGCACCTGTAATCCCAGCTACTCAGGAGGCTGAGGAGGGAGAATCACTTGAACCCAGGAGGCGGAGGTTGCAGTGAGCTGAGATTGTACCACTGCACTTCAGCCTGGACCACAGAGCGGGACTCTGTCTCAAGAACAAATAAAAGACAAGACAGAAAGAAATACTTTTCTGGATGAGTTCAGACATTATAGAGCAAGATGCTTCAGTTCAGGGACTGTGAACCCAGAAGTCACTTGGGGGCTGTGTCAAGGAGGTAATTTGGTGCTTTCGGCCCCAACCTTTGTGTTCTGCTGAAATGCCTGGTGGTGTAGGAGGTTTAACACGTTCTAGAAATTTAGATGTTTAAAATTGACAAACACATATATATAACGCTAACAAAGCTGTGTGGGTCATCATATCAGCCATGTTGATAGGCAAAATTCAGCCTTTGGGCAGCCAGAGTCTCCTTTGGTTGAGAAAAGGAATCAGTAGGCAGAACCATCAACAGAAAACATGAGAAAGAATACCCAAGTCTAAAGTGAACTTCCAGTTCCACAGTAGTGGAAAACGCCACTCAATTTGGTAATTTGAAGGAATTGTATTTTTCAGACATTGCCTAACTTAGAAAAGAAAGAGAAACCTATCTTGGAACAAAGGTTAGATGAAAACGAAGACTTAGGAACCATGGTAAGCTGTAGCACTCACTCTCTAAAGCTTCTGATTCATATGCTTTATTGCTAGATTCGTCTCATCATGCTATGGAAAGCTCAACATTACAGCCATGACCCACATGGGCGAGAGTTAGTTTTTGTGATTCTTTGTCCTTTATTTTAGCAAGAGAGTCCTGGAGATCAGTGAGTCTAATGAACGAACCCCAGGGAATGGAAGTGAAGCATTAACCATTAATGAAATGACTCTAGGCGCTCTGCGAGGTTGTTGTGGGTGGTACTGACCGGGCTAAACAGGACTGACTCAACTGCTCTTTGACATTCTGATTTAATGTTTCTGATTACAACAGCAAATCTTGATTTGGGGCTTATATATCTTCAACACCTCTTTTACACTTGATGTTCTTCCTTTAAAAAAAAAAAAAGTCAAAGATGTTATCATTGTGCTTATTTTTATTGGTTTCCTTCTATTTGTGGTAAATGACAGTAGTTTTCCATTTACCATTTTTCACGGTTTCCTTTAAATTAATGTAAGTAAAAGCAATGGGTCCATTTAAAGAAAAGGAATGAAGCCAGTAGAAGTTAAGAGGAAAATGGAAAGAGTATAACTTGTAAAGGTTGTAAAGGCTGTCCCTGAATAACTGAAGCTTGGGAAACTTACTTAGGTTATAGGGCAGATGGGGTAGAGGGTGGAAGAAAAGGATATCCAATGACTAGGATAAGGTCACATACCTTCTCAGAGGCAACCTAGGACAAGAATTCAGGCCTCCTGATGCTCAGGTCACCAAACCCCAAACACTAGTCTTTGGGCCTGTCATATTGCTAACAGTCATGCTATTTTGTCCAACATTAAGTACACCTTAGATTAGTGGTTCTCAAATTTGAGTGTATCACAATCACCTATGAGGTTTGTTAAAACTCACATGGCTGGCCGGGCGCGGTGGCTCGTGCCTATAATCCCACCACTTTGGGAGGCTGAGGTGGGTGGATCACCTGAGGTGAGGAGTTCGAGATCAGCCTGGCCAACATGGTAAAACCCCGTATCTAAAAACACAAAAAATTAGCTAGGTGTGGTGGCGGGCACCTGTAATCCCAGCTACTCAGGAGGCTGAGGCAGGAGAATTGCTTGAACCAGGAAAGCGGAGGTTGCAGTGAGCTGAGATCGTGCCACTGCACTCCAACCTGGGCAACGAGAACAAGACTCTGTCTCAAGAAAACAAATAAACAAAAAAAACCTGCATGGCTGGGCCCCACTCTCAGAATTTTTGATCTAGTAGGTCTGGGGTGGAGCATAGTAATGCACATTTTCTAGCAAGTTTGCAGGTGATGTTGATGCTTCTGGTCCAAGGACCTCACTTAGAAAGCCCCCGCTTTAGAGTGACAGCACTTCTCAGTGGAGGTCCATGGCACCGTTGGCCACTGGGTGGACAGTTCTCCGTTGCGTGGGATGAACTATTCAGCATCCCAGAATCCTGCCCGCTCACTGCCTATAGAAGTCCCTAGTCAATGCACTAATCAAAACTATCTCTACACATTTCCAGCACCCCAAGTTAAGAATCATAGTACATTTTTCACCTCCCTACAGTTAATATTTTCACTTACGATGCTCATAATCTGATGTCTACCTCATTACTTCTCATTATTTCTTCTTCTTTTTTTTTTTTTTTTTTTGAGACAGGGTTTTGCTCTATTGCTGAGGCTGTAGTGCAGTGGTGAGATCATGGCTCACTGCAGCCTCCACCACCCAGGTTCAATCTCCTGCCTCAACCTCAGTAGCTGGGACTACAGGTGCGCACCACCATGCCTGGCTGATTTTTGTGTTTTTAGTAGAGACGAGAGTCATCATGTTGGCAAGGCTCATCTCGAACTCCTGACCTCAAGTAACCCTCCTGCCTCAGCCTCCCAAAGTGCTGGAATTACAGGTGTGAGTCACCGTGCCCAGCTACCTTCCTTTTTTTTTTTTTTTTTTTTTGAGACAGGGTTTTGCTCTATTGCTGAGGCTGTAGTGCAGTGGTGAGATCATGGCTCACTGCAGCCTCCACCACCCAGGTTCAATCGATTCTCACACCTCAGCCTCCCAAGTAGCTGAGACCACAGGCCCACACCGCCATACCCAGCTAATTTTTGTTTTGTTTTGTTTTGTTTTTGGTAGAGACAGAGTTTCATATGTCGCCAAGGCTAGTCTCGAACTCCTAGGGTTAAGCGATCCTCCTGCCTCGGCCTCCCAAAGGGCTAGGATTTCAGGCGTGGGTCACTGCACTCAACCTGCTTCATTCTTACACTCCCTGCTTCCAAGAGTTCATCTGAACTGACATCTCAATCTTGCCTTCACTTTCTATGACAAAGACAATCATTGTTTTCATTTTCCAAATATGCAATTCTAATAATGAACGTGCTTCTTTGAAGTATGCTTTCCTCCTCCTTGTCTAACTTCCCCTCCAACCCTACCGGCCCCTGGAGACATAACCCCCTCCTGAAAAAAATCAGTTTTATGCCATATCTGTCTAAATGCTTCCGGCCTGTGAATTTTGAGATAATAGGTAAATGCAAGAGTGTGAAATTTAATGGAAAGAAAGCGAGTTTCAGACCCAGAGCTCCAGATCTCTGATGTGCTAATGGAATGGCCAGAGGCAGCCTTTTCTTGCTTCACCTTTCAATTGTTACCTGGAGTTGTGGCCACTAAGTTAGGTACTGAAAATCTCTGAGAGTATATAGGATTTGGGAGACGTTAGTTCCATTTTCCACAAAATAAAATTCATGAATGTAAAATGTTGATGAAACCTTATTAGCAAATATGATAAATGTTTTAATAACAAGGCAAAAAATAATAATAATATTAAGGCAGATAGGTCAGGGTTTTTGGTTTCTTCTGGAAATGTTGGGGGTTCTGGTATACCTCTGATACTGAAATCAGAGAGGATTTTTGGATTTTTAAATGTTTTTAAATCTGTTCTTTGAGAACATTTTAAAACTCACCAACAAGTTTTCCTGCATTTTTAAAAGTTAAAAATTTAGCTGGGCACAGTGGTTCACACCTGTAATCCCAGCACTTTAGGAGGCTGAGGTGGGCGGATCATTTGAGATCAGGAGTTCAAAACCAGTCTGGTCAACATGGTGAAACCCTGTCTCTACTAAAAATACAAAAATTAGCCGGGCATGGTGGCAGGTGCCTGTAAACCCAGCTACTCAGGAGGCTGAGGCAGGAGAATTGCTTGAACCCAGAAGGCAGAGGTTGCAGTGAGCCGAGATCATACCACTGCACTCCAGCCTGGAAGACAAAGCAAGACTCTGTCTCAAAAAAAAAAAAAAAGAAAAGTTATGGTTATTGCCAATGTGTTTCTTAAAATGGGTTTCTTATGGTTGGTTTATTGAGATGATCGAATAAAATTATATGTATGTATTACAATATAAGATTGTATATATTATATGTTACAGTGCTTTGAAAACATTAATTTGTTAGATAACTGTTGCAGTATTGGGCTTCCCAAACCAAACCATGCTTTCTTTAAAAAAATAAAAGGTCTTGCAAATCTAGCCAAAACAGGAAAGGACACACAGCCACAGCCCATTGATTGAGTCTCCTATCTATATTCTTCCTTCCCTTCTTTAGAATCCTGGCCCTCTTACACCCCAGCCTTCGAGTCAACAGACTCCTGAGAGGAAACACCACCTCTCTGAACACTGCCGGCTCTACTTTGGGGCGCTCTTCAAAGCCATCAGCACATTTCATGGCAGCCTCAGCAGCAGCCAGCCTGCGGAGATCATCACTCAGAGCAAGCTGGTCATCACGGTGGGCCAGAAGCTGGTGGACACACTGTGCACGGAGACCCAGGAGAGGGACGTGCGCAACGAGATCCTCCGCGGCAGCAGTCACCTCTGCAGCCTGCTGAAGGACGTAGCGCTGGCCACTAAGAATGCCGTGCTCACCTACCCCAGCCCTGCCGCGCTGGGGCACCTCCAGGCGGAGGCTGAGAAGCTGGAGCGACACACGCGGCAGTTCAGAGGGACATTGGGATGAGGACTCTCTACCTCCCTTCCTCCTCTGCTCACCTCTCAGCTTCACACCCACAACTTGTGCAACTCTGTCCTATGGGAAAAGCCAGCCGGGGTATACACCGATCAGCTGAAACAGACCTGGTACCCAAAGACCCAAAGCTGGTAGTACCAAGTGGCTAAGCAACCCCGGGGCATTGACTTACCCCACAGGGGGTCAGGAAAGAGAGACAGATATGAGGTAAAGACCTTGTGAACTTTAGCATATATGGAGTATGCAGTATCAGCTTGAAGTGACTTCGTAGAAATAATATTTTATGTTGATTAATTAAATGTGTGCATGTTTTGTTTGTTTGTTTTTTGAGACACAGTCTCACTCTGTCACACAGGCCGGAGGGCAGTGGCGCCATCTCAGCTCACTGCAACGTCTGCCTACCGAGTTGAAGCATTTCTCCTGCCTCAGCCTCCAGAGTAGCTGGGACTACAGGCATGCACCACCATGCCCAGCTAATCTTTGTATTTGTTTTTTTTTTTAATGAAAAGTCTCACATATTTATTACTGAACCCAGCCAACCAATGCATTCATAACAGATTCAGAGAGAAAAAATATATTCCCAATAAAACATGTACAACTCTCCAGAGAGTGGTGACATTTTCACCTTGATGTGGTAACATGATTGTGACCTTCAGACAGCATAGATGTGTGTGCCGTCTCATGTGCAATTCCTTATAGGCCCAGCTTGGTTCTTCTCCAATGTCTCCTTTTGGAGTTGTACTTGATTTTATTACCAGTTTTCATCCAAATCCACTGGGGAGTGGGGCGATTTTGTGTTCGCTTCTTGGTCAGGAATCACAATCCAGAAAGTCTTATGAGAAGACATGGCAAGAAGCGGAGTCAAGCACACACCACAATGGCAGAGAAAGGAAGAGCTAATTTTTGTATTTTTAGTAGAGATGGGTTTCCACCATGTTAACCAGGCTGGTCTGGTTCTCCTGACCTCAGGCCATCCCCCGCCTTGGCCTCCCAAAGTGCTGGGATTACAGGCGTGAGCCACCATTCCCGGCATGTATGTGTTTTAAATTCACTCATTTAACATTTATTTATTGAATGCCTACTACATGCCAAGTTCTAGGTGCTGGAGACATAATAGTGTATCAGAGACCTTGCCCTCTTGGAACCTACAATCTAGTAGGGGAGTCAGACAGTAAAGTGATGAAGAAATACATACACAGTATAGCAGGTGCCAGGAAAAATGTAAGTTGGCGAGGCACAAGAGAAATTGTTTTGAAATGGTTAATTTTTATTGCGTTCATTAGAAAATAGAGTAAGTTTTTTTGTTGTTTTGAATTGAATTAGTTCTGTGAGATTGGTACAAATTATGTATGTGTCTTGCACCCATATATATTTTTGCTATGTTACTTTAACCTAAAGATAGATGTTATATTTACAACATAACATGATCTGTTGGGTTCTCTATTAATTTATTTCATTCATCACAGATTCTGGGTTGATAAATTCTGCTCAGTTTGAAAAATTTTATATTTTGTCTCAAATCTGTTACAATGTATATTGGTTGGTGCAAAAGTAATTGCAGCTTTTGCCATGGAAAGTAATGGCAAAAACCACAATTGCCTTTGCATCATCCTAATAATATTAAATACAATCATGACTTTAAACATCATTTGCAGCATTCTTTTTTTTGGAAAAGTCTCTGTCACCCAAGTGAAGCCTCCAATGTTTACTTTTGTCATTCCAGTGCTTCTCCCTGAAGTCTGCAGGGAGATGGGGTAGAGGCCATGCTGTTAGGCACCGGATTGGTACTAGAAAACAAAGCTATCACCTGTGGTGGTGCAGACAGGAAGGCGTGGTGTGGACAGGATGCTCATCATTGGGTACAGATATGAAAGTGGCGCGGACATCCCCTCAACTCAAACCACCTCCTCTTCCTTTCCTTGTAGCTGAGTCCTCAGCTCACGTTGCCATGGTTACATCATCACTTCATTTTAAGTGAAGGTCTGGGTCTCCCAGGCGCACAAACACCTCTACAGCTTGGAAGAACATCTCCAGGCTGTAAGTCACCTGAAATGATACCAAGTCCTACTGCTATCTGCTACTCTTTCCTTGGTAGGCGCTTGTAAAATGTTGACTGCTGGAGACTGTCAACATTTTCAATATTTGTTCAATATTTTCAGTGTTCAATATTGTTCAATATTTTCAATATGTCAACACTGTCAACATTCTCAATATTTTTATTGAGTTAGTCTCAGGGTCCTTAAAAGAAGGATCCCTTCTTTGTGAGGCTTAGTTCTCTACAATTGGACAGAGGCCCTCCAGGGGGCCTATTCTTTGAACAGCCATGATCTGCATCAGTTAGGACTCCTCTTACAAGGGATAGAAAATCATATCCAATCTGTCTTAAGCAGTAAAGGAAATTTATTAACTCATAGATCTTAAAATCATCCAGGGGCAAACTAGCCGCACGGCTGGCTGGTTTCAGGGGCTCCAACAGTGTCATCCAGGACCAGTTTCTCGGCCCCACTTGCTCTGGGTTAACCCCCATGATTGCAAGGTGGTTTTTCCAGGTTACACTCTTCTTGCTTCTTGGCCAGAGGAGAAGAAAAGACCTTCATTAGGCTTGGATTGGCTTAGATCAGGTGCCTGCTCCCGAAAGCTCCATGGTAAGCAGGGCATGGAACACCGAGGTTCATTTAGATCTGGAATTCCCACCCACCCCACACACACTCTCCCATATGTCCTGAGAGGTAACGGGATTGGTCTTTCAAGCATTGTGATGGGCCTGAGATTTCATCTCTGAAATTAACAAGTTAGCCTGTCACCATTTCGTGGATGCAGGCAGAAGACATGAGATTCTGGGATCAGAGACTCTGTCAGTGGTCCCCAAGACCACCTCCAGGTCCAATGAGTCCCTAGGAAAATTCACAGGACTCAGAATAGAGTCATACTCACAGCTGTGACTTACTATATTGAACAGATGCAAAGTAAGATCAGCAAGGGGAAGAGGTACCTGGGGTGAAATCTAGGGGAGACCAGGCACAAGCTTCCGAGAGTTTTCCCCCAGTGGAGTCACACAGGACACGCTTAATCCGCCCCAGCAACACTTGTGCCAACATGTGTGAAATGTTGTCAACCAAGAAAGCTCATGAGAGCCTCAGCAGCCAGGGTTTTCCTGGGGGCTGATCAGGTGGGAAGCCTCTGTCTGGCATGTACCAAATTTCCAGACTCCCAGAAGGAAAGCAGGTGTTCAGTGTGAATCACGTTTGTACCAACAGTTTAGGCACAATGAGCCGTTCTTATAAATTCTGGCAATGGTGGGAACCCTCCCAAAATCCAAGTTTCCATGCCCCAACCGAAGGTCAACCTCGCGGGCAGGCCTTCATAAGGATATTTGTCAGGCCTGCAGTGTTCGTTCTTTTGTGCATGGAGACAAAGGACTCTTTCTCCTGGCATCGCAAGCAACGTTGCTTCACCTTCACATCATTTCCCATGTCCCCCAAGTCCCAGGAGGGGATGCAGTGGCAGGCTCAGGTGGATGCTGATCACATAGGTTTGTGTCAAAGCCAAGGAACCTTAGCATAGGAATCCCCAAGTTTTTACAAAGGGCTCTGAGCAAATCTGACCAGGCTTGGCCTCGGAGGGAGACATCACCTTTATACAGATTTATATATGTAATATATGTTATAGCTATGCAATACAGATGTTAGATATGTAATATAGATGTTCTATATGTGAGATATATAATATATAATATGTATTTTATATATATACACACACACATATTTAGACAGAGTCTTGCTCTGTCACCCAGGCTGGAATACAGTGGTGCGAACACAGCTCACTGCAGCCTCAAACTCCTGGGCTCAAGCGATTCTCTTGCCTCAGCCTGCAAAACTGCTGAGATTACAGATGTGAGCCATCGTGCCTCGCCTTCATTTTTAATATATTGCATAACAAACGAACCTGACCTCTGCTCTGGAAGGAGACATTATCTCTATCTTCCAAGGCTGTCGGAAGATGGTTAGACAACATCCTTTAAAAGACAGTTCACAACAAAATGCCAGTGGTGCCTCTGCTCTGAATATGTGCAGAAAGGCAAGAGACCTATGGAGAACTGTGTCCTGACAGGATCCCCTAACAAAAGTCAGGAATATTGTTGGAAGAAGGAAGGATTAGGCCAGGCTTGGTGGCTCATGCCTGAAATCCCAGCACTTCGGGAGGCTAAGGCAGGAGGGTTGCATGAGCCCTGGAGTTTGAGAGCAGCCTGGGGAACAAAGCAAGATGCTGTCTCTACAAAAAAAATACAAAAAAATTAGCTGAACCTGATAGTACACACCTGTAGTCTCAGCTACTCGGGAGGCTACAGTGGGAGGATCTCTTGAGCTCAGGAATTCGAGGCTGCAGTGAGCCATGATTACACCACTACACTCCAATCTGGACGACAGAGTACAACTTCATTTCAAAAAACAGAAAATTAAAAAGAGGAGCGATCATTGTGAGGAGGCAAACAATAAATTTTTATTGCAGTGGATAAAATTATGTTTTATGCTTAACAACAGTGGCAGATATTTATTAAATTATTACTACATTGCTACTAAAGCACTGTTCTAATGCTTTATATTCCTTAACTTAGTCGTTCATAAGTGAGTCTTTCACCGTGTTCTAATACGTAACGAAAAGTCCTTTTTTTTTTCTGAGATGAATCCAAATTGAAGACCTTTGTCAACAAAATACAAAACGCTTGGGTGTAAAATATTGAAAAATGCTGCCGTGAGCTAAATGTGTTTCCTTCCTTTTTTTGAAACAGTGATTCCAGGGTGAATTTCCACTCATTAATAAGATGATAACCTCTGAAAAAAAAACTTTCAAATAAAATTAAACACAATTTTTTAGCTTTTGGTAACTTTTTGCTGAGTATTTTTGCTTAATGCCCAGAATTCTGTATGGTTTCCTCCCAAGGAAGGAAGAGGAAATGGTGGGTGGTGTGGTGGTAGCAACTCGACCTCAACTAAGTCAAATTTCATCAGGAGGCTGGAAGTGGTGAAGAGCCCATGTTAGAGATCTTCCAGTTTGACAAGTGGTGGGGAGTTGTGTTTGTGGTTTCGTGGCAACTATGTTTTTTATAAACATCTTTTTAAAAATGTTATATTTTCCCTATGGATGCACCCCAGTCCTCTGAAAGTTGCCCATTTGTGTGTGCACTTATAAGGAGGTGAATCAAAGCTACTTGCTAATACCCTTTTCCTTTCATTCATTCATTTCTCAAATAGTCATTGAGCAGCTCCTACTTGTTCAGGCCTTTGCTGATGACTAGAGATGCTGCAGGAAACACAACAAAGGCTCTGGAGCATGGCGCTTTCTTTCCAGTCGAGGAAGATTTAAAAAACCAGGTAGGAGGTGGAAAGGAGCTCTTCTGGAATGCAAAATGTAAGGCAGTGCCCCAAACACTGTGTATCAAGATAAATAATATTTTGATGCAATTATTTTTAAGAAATAAAAATCAATGCAAAAAACTCCATGGTGAATAAGATGTCCAAATTTATATTTATAACATGATATTTGTGTGACAAATGCAAAGAAGAAAATAAAGCAAGATGGAGGTAGTGTGATGACAGAGCAGTGCTATTTTGGATGGAGAGGTCAGGGAAGATGGCTCCAAGGAGGGGTCCCAGGAGCAGAGGGCTGGATCCCTTGAGGGCGCCAGCTGGGAACACATGAAGAGAAAGCGCGTCCCTGGAGAAGGATCAGCAAGACATGTGCACAGAGGTAGGAGAGGAGGGTGGCCAGTGTGGCTGGAACCTAGTAAGGAAAGGAACAGTGGCCCACATTAGCTGGGAGCGGTGGCCAGGGGCCAGTTCATTCAAAGTTTTGTATATTGCCAGAATATTTTGAATATCTCCCTAAAACTGCCAATTAAAAGTAATTTTTATCTTGAATTATCTCAGGACTTGCCTCAGTTTTCTACTTTGTTTTAATCGTCTTTGGGACTCCTTCCTGTGTATGACCTTAAAGGATGGTTGTAAAGTTCTTCAAACATTTTTCACATCTACTGTCTTAGTCCATTTTGTGCTGCATTAACAGAATAAGAACAGATTTATTTCTTGCAGTTCTGGAGGCTGGGAACTCCAAGGTCAAGGGGCCTGCATCTGGCAAGGGCTTTTGTGCTGCATAGTCCCATGGTGGAAGGTGGAAGGACAAGAGAGCAAGAGAGGGTCGAACTCAATGTTATAACAAGTCCACTGTCTCATCACTAACCCACTCCCAAGATAACAACATGAATCCAGTCATGAGAGCAGAGCCCTCGGGACCTAATCACCTCTTATCAGGCCCCAGCTCCCAACGCTGTTGCACTGGGATTAAATTTCCAACACATGAAATTTGGGGGACACATTCAAAGCATAGCATATAGTTTGAAAAATGTTTAATGCCAACTCTTAAAATGAGTTATTCTAAGTGCGGCTATGGAAGAGCACATGAGCAGAGCTATCAGGAAATCAAACTTGCCATGGCTCAGAAGTCTGAAACGGGCCAGGCGCAGTGGCTCATGCCTGTAATCCCAGCACTTTGGGAGGCCGAGGCGGGTGGATCATGAGGTCAGGAGTTCAAGACCAGCCTGGCCAACATGGTGAAACCCCGACTCTACTAAAAATACAAAAAATTGCCTGGGCGTGGTGGTGCACGCCTGTAATCCCAGCACTTTGCGAGGCTAAGGCAGGCAGATCACGAGGTCAGGAGTTCTAGACCAGCCTGACCAATGTGGTGAAACCCCGTCTTTATTAAAAACACAAAAAATTCGCCAGGCATGATGGCACATGCCTGTAATTGCAGCTACTCAAGAGGCTGAGGCAGGACAATCGCTTGAACATGGGAGGTGGAGGTTGCAGTGAGCTGAGATTGCACCACTGCAGTCTAGCATACGCAACAGAGCGAGACTCCATCTCAAAAACAACAACAACAAGAAACAAAAAAAAAGAAGTCTGAAATGTTTGAGACCTACTATAAGGACTTACTGTAACAGCATTTAAAATACTGGTTCTTAGCCTGAGATTCAGAAGGCTGTGAGTAAAATACAAACATGTATACGCTATGTGAAATGTCATATGTGCTAATCAATACTTTTCTGGAGACTTAGTACGAAGTTTTCATCAAATTCTCAAACAGGTCCAATGACTCCCAAAAGGTTAAGAAATACTGGTTTTGCTAAAGAGTAATGATTCTCTTTTTTATCATTTCATTCCTCTGCTTCCCTGAAAATCCATGGCTTGACGAGGACAAAGTTGTCTCCAAAGATGCTTGTAAGGGAATAACCTTTATTAGTTCATTCAACAAGGCACTGGAAGAAGCAGCAGACAATGATGACATCTGCTTCCCAGCGGAGCTGGAAGAATAAATGGCTTAAGTCCAGTAAAGTGCTGAACACAGCACCTGACATGGCAGCCAGCTCTCAACACATATCTGCTACCAATGATCATAAACCTCACAAAAGTTCTAGCTGTGTATAGTCTGAGGCACAGAGTAGCCTAGAGACCAATATTCTAAAAGAGGAAACCAATGGGGAAGAGAAAAATTCCAGCTGCCTGAGCTAGAACACCAGCACAGCCTGTACTGCTGGGTTTTATCAGCAGCATTTGGAGAAGCAGTTAAGTCAGATGGGCCTCATGGGAGACAGCCCCTCATCTTCTACTCCTTCTACTCACCAGCTGTGGGACCCTGAACGAAGACAACTTGGGGTTTTCATTTGTAAAATAGGAGGCATTATACCCTCTAACTTCTAACGTTGTTGTGAGTCCAAAGTGAAAGAATGCCTACAAATCTCTCAGTGCATGCACGGTCATGTCTTAGAGCCGCTATTTTTTATTTTTCTTCCCCAAATGAGAAAAGAACACTGGTTTGAGCCTTTCTAAACTGGCTGGTGTTTCTGCTGTTCTGTATCTGACCTTCTGTCCTTTGCTGTGAGAAAGAACTAATCCCAGCACTCATTCCCTGGTCTCTCACTAGCCACGTGACCTTGAAGGAGTCATTTAATCTTTCCACGCTTCTGCTTCCTCACTAGTAAATGGAATTCTAATAGTATTAACCAGTTTTAGTACCTGCCAAAACTAGGCTTTTGACCCCTTTCTCAATGAATCTGTACTTTCTTTTGGTTTACTGAGGAAATGTACTCATACATTGAGTGTGCCAAAGACTTCTAGGCACTGATGATACAATGTGGAATAAAATGAAGTCCTGGCTGGGCTTGGTGGCTCACGTCTGTAATCCTAGCACTTTGGGAGGCCAAGGCAGGTGGACCACCTGAGGTCAGGAGTTTGAGACCAGCCTGGCCATCATGGTGAAGCCCCGTCTCTACTAAAAATACAAAAATCAGCCAGGCATGGTAGTGGACAGCTGTAATCTCAGCAAGTGGGGAGGCTGAAGCAGGAGAATCACTTGATCCTGGGAGGTTGAGGTTGCAGTGAGCCGAGATCACATCACTGCACCCCAGTCTGGGCAACAGATCAAAACTCTGTCTCAAAAATAAAAAATAAAAAAATAAAATAAAAAATAAAAACGAAATCCCTACCCTCATAGAGCTTACAGTTATTGTGGTTAGCATAGAAATAAATCATAAATCAATCAGAGACCAACTAATTAAAGGGATTTTTTAAAATTCTCATTAATTACAGTAACAAGTACCCCAAGCTGACATATAGCCCTTTAAGTTTTCACATCCACACATTTTCTGGGCAACTCTTCCCAAGTAAAAAATATTTTCAGCATTTTAGTTTCACGTAGGTCAATAGGGTAACATCCAATCATAAAGATCTGCCTTCTTGGCAATGCAGAAAATTTCCCATCATATATATGTACAAATACATACACACACACATACATACATATATATTAATGACAGAGTAATGCTCTGTCGCCTAGGCTGGAGTGCGTGGCATGATCATAGCTCACTGCAACCTTGAATTCCTGGGCTCAGGCAATCCTTCCTCCCACCTCAGCCTCAGGAGCCACTAGGACTACAAAAGCTTACCACAACGCCTGGCTAATTTTTCTAACTTTTCTTTCAAGATGGGGTCTCACCATGTTTTCCAGGCTGACCTGGAACTCCTGGGCTCAAGTGCTCCTCCCGTCTCGGCCTCCCAAAGTGCTGGGATTATAGGCACTTTCCCATAATATTTATAATAATTAAAGGAACAAACAGATAGGCAAGCGCCTAAGAGCCGACAGACAATCATGGATTTTTAGCAAGGGATTTGTGTTCTTATAGATAAAATACAGCCTGTCTCTTGGAATGGGCATAACAACGTCACTGTATGTTTTATAAGAACTATTGTATCGTCTATTAATGATACTTGATTGTTAATAAAATTTTTTTAGCCTGGGCTTCAGGAAACTGTGAATGAAATACACACACGCACAAACTGTATGCAAAATTTCACACACATGCCATCTACAATATGCACGGCAACACCAGAAAGTTCCAGGCCTTAGGGAGGGTCTTACTTCCTAGAATCTGCTGTAACATCACTTCACAGGATTTGTTGTAAGTGCTTGAGTCACAGTTGGCGTTCAATAAAGATGCGTTCTCCTTTTAAACACAAAAATGTCCATTGATACGGCAGATTCCGTTCTTAGGCATCATTAATCGCAGAAACAAGAGGGCGGCCCTTTTTCCCAAGGCGCTCTCAGTCCAGGGATGTGCCCGCTCCGCAGCCACACAAGCTGTCGTGGGATAGGGTCAAAGAGGTCAAAGCGCGGTGGGTGCGCACGGGCCGCCCACGCCCTCGCTGCCCTCCCGGAGCGTGGGCGAGTAATTCCGATTGTGCAGCACAAACCCAGGGTCTCACGGGAAAGAGGAAACCCGCCCGCGCCCAGCCTCCAAGCGACGCTCTCCATGACAACCGGCACTTGGCAACGGCCCGGCCCCGCCCCGCCCCGCTACGTGGGGACTAGTGGCCTCCGCAGTCCGGCGGTCTCCATGGCAACCATGGGACGCGCTCCTCCGAGCTGGTCAAAGCTAAGCGGGTGGGATGGAAGCGGAGGCGGAGGCTGCAGGGAGATGGTGGGGGTGGGGACGCCACGGAGGACGGCAGGAGCCCCTCTTTTCTGCCTCTGGTGCCTCCTTTAGGCCTCGTCCCCAAAGCCAGCTTCCCTGAAAAGCTGTTTGTAGAAACCAAAAAATGAAAAATCCTAAGGACACGTAGGTTTCAGGAATGCTGGTTAAAGAATCGCAAGTCTGAGAGCTCATGATAGTGCCTTCCGAGTGGTGACCTCTCAGATGAGACGTTTGGGTTTTGTAGTCATAAAACGGCTTTCGTTTTGTTTGTTTTTTGTTTGTTTTTCTTTTTTTTTATGTGGTGGGGGAGCAGGGAGAGACGCAAGGAGGATAATCTTAGAAATGAAAATCCCAAATGTTCCACATTTTTGTAAAAATTGTCAACCCCCTGCCGGGGGCGGTGACTCACACCTGTAATCCCAGCACTTTGGGAGGCTAAGGCAGGAGGACCGCTTGAGCCCAGGAATTAGAGACCAGCCTGGCCAACATAGCGAGACTCCGATCTCTACAAAAAATTTAAAAATTAGCCGGATATGCCTGTAGTCCCAGCTACTCCGGAGGCTGAGACAGGAGAATGGCATGAACCTAGGAGGCGGAGCTTGCAGTGAGCCGAGATCGCGCCACTGCACTCCAGCCTAGGCGACGAGCAAGACTCCATCTCAAAAAGAAAAGAAAAAAAAAAATTAGCCGGATATGATGTTGTGCGCCTGTGGTCCGAGCTACTCGGGAGACTGAGGTGGGCCTGTCACTTGAGCCGGGGAGGTCAGGGCTGCAGGGAGCGGAGATCGCCCATCTGCAGGCCAGCCTGGGCAAAAGAGCGAGACTCCCTTTCAAAAAAAAAAAAAAAAA
>NW_012101920.1:5924310-5957529 GCF_000951045.1 Mandrillus leucophaeus
TAGCGTGCCGCCCCGCCCCGCTGCGTCGCGACCAGCGTGTGCGTCACGGCGGTGCGCCGGAAGTGGCTGAGGATTGCGCCAGAAATCCCGGAAGTGGCAGCTTTAGGACTTTGCTGCTGGCTCTGACTCCCGTCTTGCGATGGGTTGCGACGGGGGAACAATCCCCAAGAGGCATGAACTGGTGAAGGGGCCGAAGAAAGTTGAGAAGGTCAGTGATGTGGGCGGGCTGTTGGGGACCGGGGATGGTGGGAATTTGACGACCCCAGGAAACGAGAGGAAGTAAGAAGAGGGAGCCAGCGGGATTCCAGACCTAGCTGCGGTCTTTTATTCCATTCACAGGACTCAAAATTAACAACAGTATTAAGAGTGGACATTCAGTGATTGCTGACTATTGCCATTCACTGGACAGTAATCTTAACGGGATATCGGATGTAATTATCACAGTAGCCCTGTGGCTGCATACTGTCATCCTCATTTTCAGACATGGAAGTTGAGGCTCAAAAGGAGAAAGTTGCAAAGTTAGTAAATGGCAGAGCTTAGGGTTTGAACCCTACCTGCGGCTAGTAGCAATAATACAAATACCTAGTGTATATTGAGTTTTGTATACACTAACTTCATTTGCTCAGAGAAGCCTCCCCAAACTGTTCCCTTACCACATCCTTTTATAGACTGTCTTATCACCCTGCACACGGCTGTTCGTGGTTGATTTGTATCAGTCTTCCCCGCTAGACGGTAAGTTCTTGATAGCAGAGGCTGCCCCTTTTTTTCTCTGCAACTAGCATAGTTCCTGGCACAGTAAATATTCTGAATAAATAAATGAGTGAGTAATCCCTAATCTCACAAGCAATCGAGGAAATTGTAATAATTTCTTTGCTACTGACAGGGACACTGAGTCCAGGGATATTAAAGTGACTAAGATCACACAGCTGGTAGGTAGTGAAGCCAGGATTCCCATCCACTTATTCGGAATTTCAAAGTTAGCACTAGTAATTACTTTTTAATGATAAAATATTTGTAAAGCACCTAGTAGAGTGCCTGGCACACGTGGAGACTTCATGTATTCTGATTCAGGAGCCAGAGAGTTTGTTTTAAAAGGTAAACCCCTTAGGTCACTATTGCATTTGAAGCATTCCAGTGACTTCCCATCACATTAAGAATAAAATCTCATCAGGCGCTGTGAGCAGACCCAGCCTGTGTTTCTGACCTCATCTTCTGCCCCTCTCCACCTCTTTCATACTGTTCTAGCTAAACAGGCCCCTTGCTCTTCAACTTGGAGTGTGAATTCATCCATCTGAAATATTCTTCACTGAGACTGTCACATGATGAGTTTCTTTACTTCATTCAGTTCTTTACTCAGATGTTATCTGTCCACTGTAGCTGAAATGTGGCTCACTTCCAATATTGTCACTTCTCTTCTTTACAGTGCCTACCACTGTGTTACTTGTTTATTGTCTCTTTCCCACGTAGACAGGAACCTTGGGTGTCCTGTCTGTAACCCCTACCATGTGTCTGCCACATAATAGACACCTAAAATACATGTGTGAATGTGAGAATGAATGAATACCCAAGAGGATGAAGTGTATCCTCTGATCATACCTACATTTAAACAGGCTAATGCTGGATAATTAGCATTCATGAGTGCTTTTTTGGCTTTCACCAAAAAAGTGTTTGGCTCAATTTTGTTTTCTTATGCCCTGGTCTGAAAAAAGAGTAGCTTAATGAAAGGCTTCACAAGAAACAGGTGTCGGAAGAGGGTAGAAAAGAAGGAAGAACGATTCAGAAAAGCCAGAATGCTTAGGGAGGATGGATTTTTGTTGTCACTATTCACACAACAAATGCTTAATAAGTGGTTACCATATATACATTGTTGTAGGCCCCAGGGATATAGCAGTGAACAAGACAGAGTCTAGCCCTGGTGGAGCTTACATTTCAAATCAGTATTGTGAAATCTGCCCTGGTTCCTAACGCAGAGCACCTAAATTCCTTGTAATTTCCTGGGTGACAGGATCATCTTTTGTTCTAATAAGGCAATTCTTGGTGAGCTCCTGGATGGGGACTGGTCACCAGAAACACCAAACCAAGATTAGAAGCTTGGAACTTTCAACCCCACCTCACCGCCATCCTTTAGGGAGGAGAGGAATTGGGCATGGAGTTAATAATCCATCATGCCTACATGGGGGGTTCTCCATAAAGAAGTTGAGGGTTTGGAGATTTTCTGGGTTGCCAACCACATCCACATGCCAGGAGAGTTACTCACCCCAGCTCCATGGGGACAGCCCTGCACTTTGGACCCTTGCAGACTATACCCTATGTGCTTCTTTATCTTGCTATTTATTTGTGTCCTTAAAATGTATTTGTAATAAGTCAGCAATGGTAACTGAACTGTTTTCCCACATCTGAGACACTAGCAGATTATCAAACCTGAGTGGGGCATTGTGGTAGCCTTTGATTTATAGACAGTCAGAAGCACGGGTGACAACTTTTGAACTTCTGACATCTAAAGTTGGGGTAGGGGACAGTATTATGGGACTGAGCCCTTAACCTTTGGGATCTGAGGCCATATCCAAATAGGTGGTATCAGAGTTGAGTTTAATTGTGAGACATCTGGCTGCTATCAGAGAATTGCTTGGTGTGGGGAAAATCCCATACATATTGTCAGAAGTGTTCTGGAAGTATTGAGTGTTGTGAGTGAAACTATAGAAAAAACACTTGTCTGGCCGGGCGCGGTGACTCACGCCTGTAATCCCAGCACTTTGGGAGGCCGAGGTAGGTGGATCACAAGGTCAGGAGATCGAGACCATCCTGGCTAACACAGTGAAACCCTGTCCCCACTACAAATACAAAAAATTAACTGGGCGTGGTGGCGGGCACCTGTAGTCCCAGCTGCTCAGGAGGCTGAGGCAGGAGAATGGCATGAACCCAGGAGGCAGAGCTTGCAGTGAGCCGAGATAGCGCCACTGCACCCCAGCCTGGGCGACAGAGCGAGACTCTGTCTCAAAAAAGAAAAAAAAAACCAAAAAACACTTGTCTTTCCAGCACAGATATGTAAAAACTTAGAAGATGAAAGAGCCTAGAAAAGAAGAGAGACCTGGTAAAGACATTTTGTACTGCTTTTTGGAGGGAACCAAGTTTTAAAGGCCTGGATAAGGAGTGATTTGTCACTTTTCTCGCTGTCCCCAACTCTCTGAGGTGCTTTTTGAATATAACCTAACCTCTTGGTGCCTCGCTTTCCTTATCTACAAAAGTGAAAATACTAACTCATAGGGTTTTTCTGAGGATTAAAAAGTTAAGTCATGGAAACTGCTTAGCACGGTGCCTGGCACACAGTAAGCGTTTAAGCAGTTTTTACTTTAAAAATTAAATTCAGAGGGCCGGGTGTGTTGGCTTACACCTGTAAACTCAGCACTTTGGGAGAGTGAGGCAGGAGGATCACTTGAGCCCAGCAGTTGGAGAACAGCCTGGGCAACACAGGGAGATTTCTTCAGAAAAATAAAATAAAGTTAGCGGGGAATAGTGGCGCTTGCTTGTGGTCCTAGCTACTTTGGAGGCTAAGGGGGAGGATTGCTTGAGCCCAGGAAAATTGAGGCTGCAGTGAGCTGTGATTGTGCCACTGCAGCCCAGCCTGGGCAACAGAGCAAGACCCTGTCTCAAAAAATAAATTAATAAAATAAATGCAGCGGGATTGTTTTCGTTGTCTTTTTTTCTTTTCTCTTCCTATTTTCTTCCAAATGTGCCGTCCTGTTAAATTATTCAGGTTTGGCATTTGAAGACTGGGGAAGAGTGGTGCAGTCTAACAGTGAAGGGAAAACAGGAATGGGAAGGAGTAGGACATGGAATATGATGTATGTGGAAATGTCATTCGAGGGCCAGGGAGGGTCTTACGTCTGGATTTTCATACTGTGGATAAAGTTTGATGTATCCCTTAGTAAATAAGCCCCAAAACACTTATTTCTGTTAAATCGAACATTTTATAAAGTGTTATGTAGTCTTTGTTCTGAACTTTTAAAAAAAATGCTTGTCTTCTTAGTTCTTAAGTCTTTAAAATCTGCCATAACTGAGGGGGCTTTCCCATTGTTAGAAATTAATCAAACACACTTTGTTTTTCTCTTTTGTACTTTTGTATGTCCTCCCTAATTTATTATGAAGATTCAGATGTTAATATTTGTATGTGGCTTGCATGAATAGTTTAATAATTTTATATAAACTCTTTTTCTTTGTACATGTCATATGTAGATGGGCCTTTATTTGATGTAGTATCAATTACTTGTGACTTTTAAAATCCTGACTTCAGCCAGGCACAGTTGCTCATGCTTGTAATTCCAGCACTTGGGGTGGCTGAGATGGCGGATCAGTGGAGTCCAGGAGTTTGAGAGCAACATGGCAAAACCACATCTCTACAAAAAATACGGAAATTAACCAGGCGTGGTGGTGTGCACCTATAGTCCCAGATGCTCCGGAGGCTGAGGTGGGAGGATTGCTTGAGTCCGGGAGGTGGAAGCTGCAGTGAGCGAAGATTGTGCCACTACACTCCAGCCTGGGCAACAGAGTGAGACCCCGTCTCAAAAACAAAACCCAACTTCCTATGTCATTTTCATTATCTTTGATTTAAAAAAGAAAAATCATTACAGTGTGGTATTACCGAATATACTTTTATATGTAGAATTGTGAACCATGTGTCTTTCAGAGATGAAAATTAATTGAATTTTTTTGTTTTTTATTAGGTCGACAAAGATGCTGAATTAGTAGCCCAATGGAACTATTGTACTCTAAGTCAGGAAATATTAAGACGACCAATAGTTGCCTGTGAACTTGGCAGGTATGGTTTTTACAGTTAATGAAGATGAGTTTATGAAGTGATTTTGAGGAGAATTTTGATGTGTAAATGCAGTTTTCCCTTCATCAAGCGTGAATTATCCCAAGCAGATTTGTGAGGCATAGGCTGTTGTTCCCTGTCTCTGAACATAGTTCTGCACTCTTCTAGACAGTTTGGTTTATTTAATCCATGGTTTGAAAACTCAGGGGCCGGGCTGGGCGCAGTGGCTCACGCCTGTAATCCCACCACTTTGGGAGGCTGAGGAGGAAGGGTCACTTAAGTCCAGGAGTTCAAGACTAGTCTGGGCAATATAGTGAAACCACACCTCTACAAAAAAATAAAATTAGCCTGGCATGGTGGCATGTTTCTGTAGTCTCAGCTGTTCAGGAGGCTGAGGCAGCTGGAGCCTGTGAGTCTGGGAGGTTGAGGCTGTAGTAAGCTATAATTTCACCACTGTACCCCAGCCTGTGCAAGAGTGAGACCCTGTCTCAAAAAAAAAAAAAAGCAAACTCAGGGGCCAATAGAAGCTAAGTTATAAGCATAAACACATGAAGGAGCCATGCGAGGAACAGGAGAGAATGGCAGGGAATGGAGAATACTGGAGAGTCCATGTCCTGTCCAAAGCGGGAGCTGCCACTCAGTTCCAGCCAGTTTTTACAGCTCAGTGATGTGGGCCTAGTGATTCCACACCTTCTGGTTTTAATTTTTAAAGAAAAATAGGAAATGTGTACTTATACATTAAATTTCCCAATTAAAAAAATCCTTGTTCAGGTTACATTCAGCCTTCTAACTGCCAGTTTGCCACCTTTGATTTAAACTAATTTCTGGCTGGACGCATTGGCTCATGCCTGTAATCCCAGCACTTTGGGAGGCTGAGGTAAGCGAATCACCTGAGGTCAGGAGTTTGAGACCAGCCTGGCCAATATGGTAAAACCCCGTGTCTACTAAAAATACAAAAATCAGCCAGGCATGGTGGTGGGCGCCTGTAATCCCAGCTACTTGGGAGGCTGAGGCAGGAGAATTGCTTGAACCAGGGAGGCAGAGGTTGCAGTGAGCCGAGATTGCACCATTGCACTCCAGTCTGGGCGACAAGAGTGAAACACTGTCTCAAATAAATAAATAAATAATTTCCTTCTTTGTATGCTCGGAAATAGTTGAAACAGGGTTAAATTTACTTTTTAATAATTCAGGGCATTTCTCTTATCAAATGTAAATGACTTTTGGATTGTGGTCAGTTTATTCTTCCTCCTTTGGTTATTTGAAAGTTGCTTGTTGACATAATATTCTAATACTTACTATTGCAGACTTTATAACAAAGATGCCGTCATTGAGTTTCTCTTGGACAAATCTGCGGAAAAGGCTCTTGGGAAGGCAGCATCTCACATTAAAAGCATTAAGGTAACACTAGTGATTCTGAAGTGCTGTGAGGGTCTGAAAAGTGGCTGAGGTTTATTTTATAGAATTTATACACGTTAAAGACTGAACTCAGAAATTTGAGATTCCATTCCCACCCGGCCATCTAATACACATATGATCTTGGGAGGTCACGTAAATCTCAAGCCACGAGTTCCACCATGCGTACTTCCTTCATTATAAATCTGTTGTGATTTCACCTGTGTGCTGTGCTTTGAAAATTTTGATGTTCTGTATTAATGTTGGGAGGCATTATTTTTGTAATTAAGATTCACCTACTTGGATTTTGGGTTTGGAAGGTACTTTTGTAGAATTAGAGAATTTTATGGATCACTGTTAAATCATGTGGTTACCATCTGGTGATTAGAGGTTCTGATTGACAGTTAAAGTTCTTCCATAAAAGTTGAAAAAACAAGTTTTTTTGATAAAGGAAGTTTCTTGAGAGGACACAGCTTTTTAAATGTGGTCAGTGGGAGAAAAGAAAGGTAGTGAAGAATTTGAGAACCATGAGGCTAGTCAAACCTTCGTCTCACTGTAAATGACTTACTTGAGGCCACGTGGCTAGTGAAGTACTTAAACCAGAACCAGATCCCTTAACTCCCAGTCTAAGGCTGTAGGTTTTGCCTTCTTTTTCTTTCTTTCGTATTATTATATTAGGCTTTTTGTTCCAATTCTTGGGATTGATTACAAGATATGTTCGTTTCAGGCAAATTTGTAATTCTGAAATGTAGCTAATGATAGTGCTGTAGAAATTATTCTGATTTTAATGGTCTTTTACCTTGTGGAAGAGAATTTATTCCTGAAAAACCTGTGGTAGTATGAATCGTCTTACATCAGAAATGTGATGGACGATTCTTTAGTAGTTCATAAGTGCTATGATTGGGTTTTCACTTGCATGTGTAAGATGTGCCTCTCTCAAACCTTGTGACATCAGCACATTACCCATCTGATGAGAAAAAAACTGCAGTTATTGAAATTAATTCTTACAGTTCTATACTTAAAATACATGTAATATTCAGTTTTATGTGGTTGAATCTTTAATGGAAAAAATCTCCAAGAAATTACAACGGTAAAAAAAAAAAGGATACAAATAAAACAATGCTAATACATAAGATTGTCATTACTGTCAATTGATAGTCCACAAATACTCAGAGCAGAGAACTCAGTGAGACACGTGCTGATTCTCAGCCAGGAAGCTGATTGGATGAATGGTGATTTGCCTTTGGAGACACTCAGCTGCTCTCTATAGTGTTGAAGTCAAAATGGTCTCGTTAAATATGAATAAGTGCCTTGAATGCGAAAGTAGAGCTATTGTATCAAATTCTTTGTAAAGTTGGAAATTCTTGAAAACCTGAATGACTGTGTCTTGGAGTATGACAGTATTTTCTGGCTAATATTCTGCCTTAGCTTTTAGGCCATGGCCTCAGATTTTACTGTCTATTCAATGATTTATATATATATATTTTTTTGTTTTGCTTTTTTCAACAATTATATAAATATAGATGGTCGGTAACATGAAGCAGCCTCAGGAGAGAAAGCATTCCGTTCTGGGTGGAACCCATGCAAAACTGTCTCTTAGTGGAGTAATTTTTTATGTGAGAAGGTACTTTTCCTTAAGTTAAAAAAATTTGTATAGTAGAAATAACTAATTTACTTGCTAGTCAGTGAATTGAAAAGATCTTGTTTTCTGTTTTCTTTTCTTTTTCTTTTTTTTTTTTGAGATGGAGTTTCTCTCTTGTTGTCCAGGCTCGAGTGCAATGGCACGATCTCAGCTCACTGTACCTCCGCCTCCTGGGTTCAAGTGCTTCTCCTGCCTCAGCCTCCTGGGAGCTGGGATTACAGGCGTGCTCCACCATGCCTGGCTAATTTTGTATTTTTAGTAGAGAGAAGGTTTCTTCATGTTGGTCAGGCTGGTCTTGAACTCCCGACGTCAGGTGATCTGCCCACCTCGGCCTCCCAGAGTGCTGGGATTACAGGCATGAGCCACCATGTCCCAGCCTTGTTTTCTGTTTTCTATTTATGGTTTAATATTATATCTGTGTTTCTGGCCGGGCACAGTGGCTCAAGCCTGTAATCCCAGCACTTTGGGAGGCCAAGACGGGCGGATCACGAGGTCACAAGATCAAGACCATCCTGGCTAACACGGTGAAACCCCGTCTCTACTGAAAAAAATACAAAAAACTAGCCGGGCGAGGTGGCGGGCGCCTGTAATCCCAGCTACTCGGGAGGCTGAGGCAGGAGAATGACGTGAACCCAGGAGGCGGAGCTTCCAGTGAGCTGAGATCCGGCCACTGCACTCCAGCCTGGGCGACAGAGCGAGACTCTAGAAAAAAAAAATTATATCTGTGTTTCTTATGGACCAGAGGAAAGTAACTATGGGGAAGAGATTTTGATGGGAAGGGCTAGAATAACAATTTGTTGACTTAGGTGGTTAAGGCAAAGGATGATCTATTTATCAAATGAATTGTTAAAATATTAATGGTTTTTCCCAGAATGTGACAGAGCTGAAGCTTTCTGATAATCCTGCCTGGGAAGGGGATAAAGGAAACACTAAAGGTGACAAACATGATGACCTCCAGCGGGCACGTTTCATCTGCCCCGTTGTGGGCTTGGAGATGAATGGCCGACACAGGTCAGTGACGCACCTGGGACAGATGATGTGGGAGGCTGGAGGAATAATGCCGGTCTTGGTAGCAGTGGTGCCATAGCTTAGCAATCATGTGGCTTTCTTTCTGGTGTCCTTGGTTTGGTAGCGCCTTAGAGGAAATGGTGCTCGGTCATGAGCACATTCATTTCCATCAGCCATTGCTACAGGACTTCCTGCAAGACCTAGCCTAGTCTGTGGCCTTCTGTTCTTGAGGTGGGGAAACAAAACCTGAAGTGAAGTGGGATTCTGAAAAGTTCTCATGTGACACTTATGAAACCTGAGTTTAGTTCTTAGATCATCTTTTCCTGTGGGACAGAAAGCAAAGGGCAAATGTTTCCCATCAAGCAAATCCCATTTCCTTCTAGTTACTAATTTTTAATTTTTATTATGTTTTATAGTTTTATTTGTATCCTTTTTTTGTTTTGTTTTGTTTTGGTTTGGTTTTAGTAGAGATGAGATCTCACTTTGTTGCCCAGGCTGGTCTTAAGTTACTGGCCTCAAGTGATCCTCCTGCCCAAGTACCCCAAGTGCTGGGATTGTAGGCATAAGCCACCACGCCCAGCCACTAAGTTTTATTTTTGTAGAGATAGGGTCCCCCTATGTTGACCAGGCTGGATTCAAATTCCTGGCCTTGAATGATCTTCCCAAAGCACTGGGATAACATGTGGGAGCCACTGCACTTGGTCACAAATGCTGAAAGTTATGTAGTAGCAGGCAGAGTTATGGAACCTGTGGTTAATCAGTCAACCAAAGGCTCAAAAAAATGGTAACTTACCTTGAATATGTAACAGATTCCCTGGCTATAGCACCAGGAATCTCATGGTTGAGATTTTGTGTAGCAAATGTAAGCAACCTGTGTATTTTCCTCTTTCAAAAATATGAAGAGTTGAATGGGTTAGTACATGCTTTTTCATAGGATGTCTCACTAAGCAAAAGTGTTAAGCCCTTTCCCCCACTTTTGAGAAGTACAGGTATACCTCGGAGATACTGTGCGTTCTATTCCAGACCACCACAATAAAACAAATATTACTGTAAAGCAAGTCACAGAAAATTTTGGTTTCTTAGTACGTATAAAAGTTATCTTTATCAGAGCATGCTGGCTCCCACCTATAATCCCAGCACTTTGGGAGACCAAGACAGGAGGATTGCTTGAGGCTAGGAGTTTGAGACCAGCCTGGATAACAAGGTGAGACCCTGTCTTTACAAAACAAAATTTCTTTTCAATTAGCCAGCCCTGGTAGCATGCCCCATAGACCTCGCTACTTGGGAGGCTGAGGCAGGAGAATTGCTTGAGCCCAGGAATTCAAGGCTACAGTGAGGTATGATCATGCCACTGCAGAGCCTGGGTGACAGAGCGAGACCCTGTCTCAAAAAAAAAAAAAAAAAAGATGTTTATACTCTAATCTTTTAAGTGTGCAATAGCATTATGTCAAAAAAAAAAAAAAGTACCTATCTTGATTAAAAATTATTGCTAAAGAATGCTAACAATCATCTGAACCTTCAGTGAGTCATAATCTTTGCCGGTGGAGCCTCGATGTTGCCTTGATGTCGATGGCTGCTAACTGATCAGGGTGGTGGTTGCTGAAGGTTAGCGTGGCTGTAGCAGTGTCTTACAGTAAGACAGCAATAGAATTTGCTGCATCGATTGACTCTGACTTTCACGAAAGATTTCTCTGTATGTAGCAAGTGATGCTGTTTAATAGCATTTCACCCATAGTATACCTTTCAAAATTGGAATCAATTCTCTCAAACGCTGCAACTACTTTATCAATTAAGCTTATGTAATATTTCAGATCTATCACGTCAGCAATATTCATAGCATCTTCACCATGAGCAGACTCCATCTCAAGAAACCACTTTCTTTGCTCATCCATAAGAAGCAACTCCTCATCCATTTGGGTTTTATCATGAGATTGCAGCAATTCCATCATCTTCAGGCTCCATTTCTAACTCACTCTCTTGCTATTCTACCACACTTGCATTACTTCCTCCACTAAAGTCTTGAAACCCTCCAAGTCATTCATGGGGTGGAACTAGCTTCTTCCAGACTCCTGTTAATGTTGATATTCTGCCCTCCTGTCATGAATCACAGTTGTTCTTTTTTTTTTTTTTTTTTTTTTTTTTGAGATGGAGTTCAGCTCTGTTTCCCCGTCTGGAGTGCAGTGGCACAATCTCGGCTCACTGCAACCCCCACCTCCTGGGTTCAAGTAGTTCTCCTGCCTCAGCGTCCCAAGTTGCTGGGATTACAGGCACCCGCCACCACGCCCGGCTAATGTTTGTATTTTTGGTAGAGACGGGGTTTCACCATGTTGGCCAGGCTGGTCTCAAACTCCTGACCTCAGATGATCTGCCTGCCTCAGCCTCCCAAAGTGCTGGGATTACAGGCATGAGCCACCACAGCCAGCCAAATACAGATGTTTTTAATGACATCTAGAATGGTGAATTCTTTCCAGAAGGTTTTCCATTTACTTTGCCCAGATCCATCAGAGAAATGGCAGAAGAAGGCTATGGCAGCTATAGCCTTATGAAATGTATTTTTAAATAATAAGACTTTAAAGTCAAAATTCCACCTTGATCCATGGGCTGCAGAATGGTGGTTGTGTTAGCAGCCATGAAAATAACTTTAATCTCCTTGTGCATCTCCATCAGAGCTTTTATGTGACTTAGGTGCATTATCAATGAGCAGTGATATTTTGAAAGGGATCTTTTTTTTTTTTTTTTGAGCAGTAAGTCTCAACATTGGGCTTAAAATATTCCGTAAGCCATGTTATAGACAGATGTGCTGTCATTCAGGCTTGGTTCTTCCATTTCGAGAGCACAGGCAGAGTAGACTTAGCATCATCCTTAAAAGCCCTAGGGTTTTCAAACGGTAAATGAACGTTGGCTCAACTGAAAGTCACCAGGCACGTTAGACCTTAGCGAGAGTTGGCCTGTCCTTATGCTTTGGAGCCGGGCATTGACTTCTCCTTTTTAGCGGTAGAAGTCCTACGTAGCATCTTCTTTCAATACAGGCTATTTTATCTACTCTGAAAATCTGTTGTCTAATGTACCGATCTTTTTTAATGATCTTAGCTAGATTTTCTGGAGAACTTGCTGCAGCTTCTCCATCAGCACTTGCTGCTTCACCTTGCACTTTTATGTTATGGAGACGGCTTCTTTCCCTAAACCTCATGAACCAACTTCTGCTAGTTTCCAGCTTTTCCTCTGCAGCTTCCTCACCTCTCTCAGCCTTCCTAGAATTGAAGAGAGTTAGGGCCTTGCTCTGGATTAGGCTTTGGCTTAAGGATCTGTCACTGTGGCTAGTTTGATCTTCTGTCCAGGCCACTAAAACTTTCTTCCTGTCAGCAATATGGTTGTTTCACTTTCTTACCATTCATGTGTTTATGGAGTGGCACTTTTAATTTCCTTCAAGAACTTTTCCTTTGCATTCACAGCCTGGCTAAGTGTTTGGTTCGAGAGGCTGGCTTTTGGCCTATCTTGGACCTGCCTTCCTCACTAAGCTTAATCATTTCTAACTTTTGATTTAAAGTGAGATACATGTAACTCTTCCTCTTATTTGGACACTTAAAGGCCATGGTAGGGTTCTCAGTTGGCCTAATTTCAATATTGTTGTGTCGCAGGGAATAGGGAGAACTGAGAAGGAGAGAGGTGGGGGAATGGCCAGTTCATGGAGCAGTCAGAACACACACATTTATTAATTGAGTTCACCATCTTTTATGGGTGTGGTTCCTGGCACCCCAAACAATTACAAAAGTAACATCAAACGTCACTGAGCACAGATCACCATAGCAGATGTAGTAATCATGAAAACATTTGAAATATTTGAGAATTACCAAAATGTGACACAGAGGCATGACATAAGCACATGCTGCTGGGAAGATGCTGACAGACCTGCCGGATGCAGGATTGCCGTGAACCTTCAGTCTGTAAAATAATCACAGTATCTGCAAAGCGCAATGAAACAAGGTATGCCTGTATCCTTAGTAGCTGGTAGTCCAGACTGCCCTCTGGAATCTTCTGTCAAACACATGACATATTGAAAGGTAGCATTTTTTACTACTTTCATTCAGGAAAGGGGTGGGGCAAAGCATCTCGAATAAGTAAGAATGGTTTTATTGAACCAGCAGTATTTAATCTTGAGCATTCTGGCCCATTGGTGTCCGTTTATTTAACAGGGGTACGTGGACACCCTCTCAGTGTGCCAAGGAACGTTGCATGTGGCAGACTCTGCCAGGGCAACTAACTGTCCTGTTCTGAAATGGAACAACTAGGGGCTTCATGAATTTGGAGAGAAGTACAGTTTAGGACCCAGGACTTTTGCTTTTAAATACTACACTCTTCTTCAAATAATCTGAATTTAAACCATTTAGGGCTCTCTCTAAACCACCATTGGGGTCAAGTAGGACATATTCTGGGGAACGAGACTCATTTACCTAACCATGTCCCACTTGTGTGTGTGTGTGTGTGTGTGTGTGTGCGCGCGCGCGCACGCATGTATATATATATATACACACACACATATACGTGTTTGTATTTGAGGCGAAAGTCACATAACATTGGCCATTTTAAAGTCTATGTTTCAGTGGCATTTAGTACACTCACAGTGTTGTACAGTCACCGCCTCTATCTGGTTCCAGAACGTTTTTATCACCCCAAAAGGAAAACCCTCTGCCCACTACATAGGTACTCCCCATTTCCAGTCTGTTTCTGTCTCAATGGATTTACCTTTCCTGGGTATTTCATATGCATAGGATCATACAATATGTAACCTTTCGTGTTTGGCTTCCCACTTGTTTTTAAGAAAACTGTAGCTCACCCCAGAAGAGGAACTTAGCAGAAGCGAGCTCCACAGTGGGGTCTCGCGTAGGAGTCCCCTGCAGCCTGCCGCTCGGATTGTGGCTTCCCCTGTTGTTTCGCCTTTGGTTTGCTGGTCAGTCTCTTCTCCTTTTTCTCTTACCCAGTGAATTGAGCTTCGCTTATTTTGACTTTGTCCATCTGTTATTGATAAGAGCCTCCACACTTGAAATTGATGATTGGATTAGTTTGTATATGGTCATCCCTTGATATATGTGGGAGACTGGTTCGCAGATCCCCTGTGGATACCAGAATCCATGGATGCTCAGGTCTTTGATATACAATGGTACAGTATTTCATATAACCTACACACATCCTCCTGTATACTTCAAATCAACTCTAGATTACTTATAATACCTAATACAATATAAATGCTGTGTAAATTGTTGTTATACTGTATTGTTCGAGGAATAATGATAAGAAAAAGGTCTGTGCACGTTCAGTACAAATGCATTCATTTTTCCTCCCAAAGATTTTTGATCCGGGTTGGTTGAATTCACAGATGCAGAACGCGTGGGTATAGAGGACCAGCTGTATTTAATAAAGTTTGTATAATGAAGATTTAAATATATAGAAAAGTAGAAATAAACTGTTACTGTAATAAAAACATTGGGCCTTTGTAAAAAGAAAAATAGCTTCCTAATTAATAATTTGTAAGTATCTATAAAATAGGATTTTAAAAATTCTAAACAACATTCAGTGAATTTAGTGCAGTGTTATGAACTGGATTTTGGTTAGGCAAATCTGCATCTGCTATAATCCCCGGGAAATTAGAGAAAATTTCTCCTGTGGCGTTTTTCAAGGAATGCCTGAAGTGAAATGTGAAAGTGCTTTATGCCGCTCTCCAGCCATGGTGGTGGCATTATTCGTTGTTTGTTTAATGCCACCCTCCCCCCACCACACACCCACATCCACGCTTCTCCACGCCTCTGCATATAGACGTAGAAATCAACATATATTCTTCCCAAACTATCATGGGGTCACATTATATGGTTTTAATAACATCTCTTTTTCCTTCTACCCTGTCTACCTTGGACATATTTTCGTGACCTTGAGTACAGATTTACCTTCTTTTTAATAGCTGTTTGGGTGTTTATAATTTATTTGACCATTTCCCTACTGAGGAACATGGAGGTGACTTCCTTCCTTTCCTTTTTACCTTGCTATACTACACAACTTCCTAGCACACATTTGTATGTTTGCACACTTGTGGGCATGTTTCTGTAGGAGAAATTCTTAAAAGCCACACTTTATTTGGTACTGCCAAATTGGCTTCATAAAGTATTGTACTGTGTTGTATCCACCTGACAGCAAATGCGCCTGTGTCCTCAGTTTCCAGCTGGATACTTTCAGTCTCTTTTCTTCTTCTTCTTTTTTTTTTTTGTTTTTGTTTTTAAAGAGACAGAATCTGTCCCTGTTACCTAGGCTGGAGTGCAGTGGCACTATCATAGCTCAGGCCATCCTCCCACCTCAGCCTCCCTAGTAGCTGGGACTGCAGGAGTCCACCACCACACTTGGCTAAGTTTTTTAAAAGTTTTTTTTTTAAAGATAGATTCTCAGTATGTTGCCCAGGCTCATCTCAGACTCCTGGCCTCACGTGATCCTCCCACTTTTGGCCTCCCAAGCGCTAGAATTTACACGTGTGAGCCACTGTGCCCAGCCCCAAGCTCTTGAATTACTTACTGCCCGATAGATAAAAAATTGATGTGTCATGGTTTTAAAAGGCATTTCTTTTAACATTTGAGGTTAAGAATCCTTTGGTCTTTATATATTTTTTGTGTGAACTGCATGTTAGTCCTCTTTGGCCATTTTTCTATTATGATGTTGGCTGTTGCTAAGACCTTTTTGAATATTCATAAAATAAGCTCTGAATCTTATATTTATTGGAAATATTTCCTCCCTGAGTTCCTGTTCTTTTGACTTTTTATGGTTGTGGTTTCAGTTTTGATCTTTTTTTTATTTTGTATATAACTGATTTCTTTCTTTTTTTTCTGGCCCTTTTCTATGAGAACGTACTGATTTTTTTTAATGGAGTGAAATGTAACCATTTTAATCTTTGTGGGTCGTGGCCTTTGTATCAACCGAATAAATGTGAGTTGATCATGTGATTAATACAGTCATTTCCCCACTGGGTTATTTCTCCAGGTTCTGCTTCCTTCGGTGCTGCGGCTGTGTGTTTTCTGAGCGAGCCTTGAAAGAGATAAAAGCAGAAGTTTGCCACACGGTGAGTTCCTGACATATACCATTTGTTCCTTCTCCGTAGCTGAGGAATCAGATGGTTTAGGGTTCTTTCCCTCCATTTGTTCTTTCTGAAATCAGCTCTCATAAGTTGCTTTTCTGCTTCCATGGCTCTTGGTTGCTGGATTACAGACCCCAGTGACCTCTTATCACCTGACCACTGCCTGCCAGTCCGGGTCAGACCACCTAAGGGCTGTTTCCTGAACGTGCCGCTGCCTCAGTTTCCTCTAGTGGACCTGCTGTCCTGGAAGGCCTGCTCCCCGTGAGCCTCAGTTCTATAGTTCTTACTTGTTCTGTGACTCCCTGGTGCTAAATCTCCTTCCACTCCCCAAGCACCTGGTTATCTCACTCCTCCCATCGTCATGTAGTTGCATATGTGTGTGTCTGTTTCCCCACCAGACTTAGTTTTCGAGGGTAGGAAACAAGGCTTGTTCATCTCTTTATCCGCAGGACTTATTCTCTCCAGGGCATGTAGCATGCCCTCAGTAAATACTCGCACTCGCATGATTGGCAAGTAACTAGACATGAGAGCTAGCCTCAGCTCACGTAGAGGAAATACTGATGCTTTGCTTTAATGGCGCTGCTGCTGCTGTTGCTGAAGCCAGAATGTGTGTGTGTCTTGGGTGTACTGTTGACCCATCGAAAGCGTGCTGCTTCATTTAATGTCATGGATGCCAGCAGCTTCTGACTGTATTTTGCCTGTATCAACCCTGTTTGTATTTCATTCCCCTCCCCACTGTGTTGTTGCTCCCTGTTGGGAAAGCCAGCAGCTTTCACTAAGTGACGGTTAGGGGCCAGCGCCTCTTCGAGGCACTGATCTGTGGGATAGCATGCTGAAGAAGATCCATGAAGGCCCTTGCCCTCCTGCATCCCACATCCTGATTAGAGAGAGAGACACCCAGCTAGATGAGCAAGGCAGACTCGATTGTGACCGATGCTAGGAAGGAAAGACATGAGGCCATGTGTTGGAGGGAGAGAGGCTGGCATAGTGGTGGTTGGCAGAGGCATCTCTGGAGGTTTGAGCTGAGACCTGCAGGGCACAAGGGAGCCAGCTGCGCACAGCCTGAGTAGCAGCCTCTTAGGCAGCAGGAACAGCATGTGCAAAAGCTCAGAAGTGATAGAGGACTTTGCGAGTTCAGGAAACAGAAAGTGTGAGAATGGAGGGCTGGCGAGGGGAATAGATGAGATTGAAGAGTTAGGCAGGAGTTATCTCATGCAGGGCCTGGGGGCCACATTGGGGCTTACAGATTTTATTCTAAGAGCAGCAGGAAGCCAGAAGGCAGCTTTAAGCCAGGTGGGATGTGCATTAGTTTTATTCTAAAAATCCTAGCCATGGAGGAGGACACTGGGTGGCTCCCGTTGTCTAGGCCCAGAGGCAGGCAGAGGTGAGTGGGGAAGAGGTCAGTGGGGGCGGTGAGTTGTGTCCACTTTGGGGTGACTGTGTGAATAAAGGCTTCTTAGAATGAGGAGTCTGTCTTATTAAGCTTTCTTTTAAGAAAAGAAATTCAGAGAAGACATTTGGGAATCGGTTGATATTCAGCCAGAAGTATTTATTATGTCTCCCGTATTAAGATGATGACATAGATTCCAAGGGAAAGTAAGATGTGGATGACACGGTTCCTGCGCTCAGGGAGATTGCGGTCCTGCAGGAATCAAAAGTTATAGGAAACATCGTGCTCTGCTTTGCTTTTTGAGGCCAGGTACCAAATAGATGGTAAAGATACTGGCATTAAGGGGCCAGAGAACCTTCTTTAGTCTGCTGGTGAGAAATGGCTTTATAAAGGGAGGGGCATTTGTTCTGGGCCTCAAAGGAAGAGCATGGTTATTGGTTGCACTCCCAGGGATGGAGAGATTGCTGGTGGTAGCGGTGCTGCCCTGGGGAGGCGCACAGCCAGGCACTGGGTGCCTCTGCAAGGCGTTGTCTGGCAGGACAGTGACGCCCATTTTGCTATCCTTCAGACCTTCTGCTTGCTTTGAGGAGAAATTCTCCCTTTGATCCTCACATGTCTGTAACACTCTTTTGACTGCCTAAGAAAGTAGACTTTAAGCTCAGAGCTTTAGCAGGCAGGATCTAACAAAACTGTTTGGTATTCTCTGCATTTTTATGGTAACTTTATATTTATGGCAAAGAGTACTGTTTTTATATATTTATCCTAGGAATATAAAGTTAACTGTTAGGTTGGGCACGGTGGCTCACGCCTGTAATCTCAACACTTTGGGAGGCCAAGGCGGGTGAATCACCTGAGGTCAGGAGTTCAAGACCAGCCTGGCCAACATAGCAAAACCCCGTCTCTCCTAAAAATACAAAAATTAGCTGGCTGTGGTGGCACGCGCCTGTAATCCTGGCTGCTCGGGAGGCTGAGGCAGGAGAATTGCTGGAACCTGAGAGGCGGAGGTTACGGTGAGCCAAGATCGTGCCACTGCACTCCAGCCTGGGCGACAGAGTGAGACTCCATCTCAAAAAATAATAATAATAATAAAGTTAATGGTTAAAATTAACTAGAAACAATGGGTAGATTTAAATAAAAATACTAAGATATTGACAGTACAGTTAGCAGGGGAATGGCTGAAGTTTGCAAAACACTGTTGTAAGTCCTGCTGGGACTGTGATTGGTTAGTGGGGGAAAGAGGGGCAGCAGTATTCATGGGCGGAAGCAGCTGGACAGCCATACTGAGATGAACGGCAGGTGTGATCCAGGCCTGGTCCTGTCAGGACTGTGGGGTGGGGTACGGGAGGAGGGAGAGAGGCCGAGGTGTGAGTTGGACTGGACTGGGGAAACCTTCGAATACCAGAAGGAGGAGAAGGAGTTCTAGTTCTTTAGAGTTCTCAGAATCATTGTAATGGGTAACCAGGCTTGGAGGACCTACTGATCTAAAGCAATCCAGTTTTTTTCTTACGCCCATAATAGTACCCATCTCTTAGATGGGTGCACAGTTGTCCTTTGTGTTGGTTGGCCTAAAACATCCATACTAATAACCATGATGACGTGTGCACAGTAAAATCACACTGTCTGCCGAGCTTCACAGAGAAGCTGATTCTGTTCCATGGAAACACAGCGTTACGAGGGAACTCTGACATCACATTGTTGATGCTTGGGAAATTTTACTGAAAGCTAGTAAGCTTTCAACAGTCTGTACCTTGCACTTCAAGGGCAGGGAAGGAGGCAGGAGGAAAGAGGAACAGGGCCGTGTCAGGACTGCACAGCGACAGTAGAGACCAGGTGATGAACAGGAGCATAGGCTCCTCCTGGCTCCTCATGGAGGCCGCCTTGGCTGTTGCGACCTTCTGCAGTTAGGACAGGATACTGGTTGAAATTCAGGAATACCTCAGGAAATTGTCTTAAAAATAAATCCGTTGCCAACAGAGAATGAACGAGATAATGAATGAACGAGATAATGAATGCTTTTTACTTGTATGCTGTACATCAAAGCTGCCTTTGCAGAGCTGTGTTGAGTACTCTGCTAGTTTGCTGGGGCTGCTGTAATCAAGTAGCCAAGCTGCTGGATGATTACCGGAAATTCATTGTCTTACAGTTCTGGAGACTAACGTCCAAAATCGAGGTGTCATCAGGGTTAGCTTCTTCTGAGGGAAGGATCTGGTCCAGGCCTCTCGTTGGCTTATAGCTGGCCTTCGCCCTGTTCACATCATCTTCCCTCTGTCATGTCCGTCTTTGTGTCCAAATTTTCCCTGATTAGGACACCAGTCCCAATACTGGATTAGAGCCCGACTTAATGACCCCATCTTAACTCATTACATCTGCAGTGACTGTGTTGCCCAGTAAGGTCACATTTTGAGGTACTAGGGCTTGGACTTCAACATATGGATTTTTGCAGGGGGATGTAATTCAACCCGTAATACACAATTTAGAAAATAAAATCAGAGAGCGCGGGGCCGCGCGGTGGTTCACGCCTGTAATAAAATCAGAGAGCGTGGGGCCGCGCGGTAGTTCACGCCTGTAATAAAATCAGAGAGCGTGGGGCCCGGCGCGGTGGCTCATGCCTGTAATCTCAACACTTTGGGAGGCTGAGGTGGGTGGACCACTTGAGGTCAGGAGTTTGAGACCAACCTGGCCAACATGATGAAACCCCATCTCTACTAGAAATACAAAAATTAGCTGGGTTTGGTGGTGCATGCCTGTAGTCCCAGCTACTTAGGAGACTGAGGCAGGAGAATCGCTTGAACCCGGAAGGTGCGAGTTGCAGTGAACTGAGATCATGCCTCTGCACTTCAGCCTGGATAACAGCAAGGCTCTCTCTAAAAAAAAAAAAAAAAAAAGGTAGAGAGCATGGGACAGTCAGTGGCACATTAGAGTAGGAATCATTCATTTATGCATGCAACCTTAGTCTGGTCTGTGCTGCTGTAACAGAATACCCAAGAATGGGTAATTTATAAAGAACAGAAATTTATTTCCTCACAGCTCCAAAGTCTGGCAAGTCCAAGATCAAGGCAACAGCGTCTGGTGTGAGCCTTTCTGCTAGGCTGTAACATGATGAATGCATCACACGGAAAAGGAGGGAAGGAGGGAGAGAGAGAACGAGAATAAGAGGGAGCCTGCCTTGTCCTTTAATAAGGATCCCACTCCCACATCCATCCATTCGTGCAGGCAGTGTCCCCATGACCCCAGCTCCTCCCATGATGCCTTGCCTCCCAACACCACAGATTAGGGATCAGGTTTCCAACACATCAACTTTAGTGGGCACATCCAAACCATAGCACAACCAGTACAACAGTTTGGACTCACACACCAGCTCTGGCTTTGGGAATATCACCTCACCTCTTTAACCCTCAGATTCTAATATCTAAAACAAAGGAATTATAGTAAATTTTCAGATGCTTTTTATTTAGACACAAAATTCTAAACAATAACGTTATAAAATGAGGAAATAAATGGCGAATTCATATACTTTTATCAAGAGTCAAACTCCAATTTCTAATTTCAAATTTCTGAAGTTTAATAATACTAAGTACAGGTTGAATGTTCCTTGTCTGAAATGCTTGGGACCAGAAGTATTTTGAATTTCAGATTTATTTGGATTTGGAATATTTATATAAACATAATGAGGTATCTTGGGGATGGGACCCAAGTCTAAACACTGAATTTATTTACATTTCATATACACCTTATTCATATAGAAGGTAATTTTATACAATATATTTAATAATTTTGTACATTAATGAAAGTTTTGACGGTGACCCATCACATGAGATCAGGTGTGGAATTTTCCATTTGTGACATCCAAGTTAGCACTCAGAATGTTTCAGATTTGGAAGCATTTCAGATTTCAGATTTTCCAATAAGGAAAATCTAACTTGTATTTTGGTCAGGGTTGGCTAACTGCTATAACAAACAACCCCAAAGTTCCAGGGGCTAATCCAGTGGACAGCCTTCTTCCAAAGGTAAAGATTCAGGCTGCTGCTGTCTTGTAGCTCTGACCTCTTGTTTTGGTCAGAAAGAGAAAAGAACATCTCTTTTAGGAGGTTGTTATGGACCAGGCCTGGAAGGGATGCGCTTGGCTTCTACTCATGTTATATTGGTCAGAACTCAGTCACATGGCCACACCTGCAAGGTAGCTAGGGAAATGTAGTCTAGCTGGATGCCCAGTAAGAAGAGGCGAACACTAACCATTCCTGCCAAACTCTGCCAAAAAGAAAAGTGATGGTGCAGTTTCAGGAACTGTAGTGCATCACAAAACATGAATGAAGGGAGTCAGTGTTAAAGTCTAAAACAAATATTTTCACTTTTTAGGTAATGCCTAAAATTCAGAGAAGCCAGTGTTGTAAGAACGTCAGGAACCCCAGTGGTATTTTGGGTATGCATTTTCTCCACTTTTCGGTCTGCAGTTTCACCTACAGTTGGCTTTTCAGTTCACTGGAAGAGACTTGAGGGTTGGAAATGGCTTTGGTGCCATGTTCTAAAACACATGGTACGCACATTGATTTCAGTAAACAGGGTCCAAAGAGACGTTGTTGCTAGGTGTTTTTGTGTTTACTAGAAACAAATCGCTAGCCAAAACAATTAATTGTATTCCCTACTGTGCTGTGCGCTTCTTGTAATACGAAGAACTACACTGGAGTAATTACAGGCTGCCAAATAAATGATAGGCGTGTTACTCAAAGCATGACCCACAGACCTGCAATATTGTCATCACCTGAGAGATTTTTTTGTTTATTTTTTAAGAAATGCCCACTCTAGGCCAGGCACAGTAGCTGACACCTGTAATCCCAGCTTTCTGGGAGCTGAGGCGGGAGGATCACTTGAGGCCAGGAGTTCAAGACCAGCCTGGACAACATAGGGAGACCCTGTTTCTACAGCAAATTTTAAAATAGCCGTGGTGGCACACACCTGTAGTCCTTGAGAGGCTAGGACAAGTGGGTGGCTTAAACCCAGGAGTTCAAGGCTGCAGTGAGCTGTGATGGTGCCACTGCATTCCAGCCTGGAATGAGTGAGACCCTGTCTCAAAAAAAACAAAAACAAAATAAAATAAAAAGTTAACAGAGAGAGAAGAAAAGGAAAGAAAGACTGACTCTCAGGCCCTACCCCAGACCAGTTGAAATAGAATCTACATTCTAACAAGATCCTTGGATGATTCGTATGCACAGTAAAATTTGAAAAGGGCTGACGTAGGACTGGGCGCAGTGGCTCACACTTGTAATCCTAGCACTTTGGAAGGCTGAGGCGGGCGGATCACAAGGTCAGGAAATGGAGACCATTCTGGCTAACATGGTGAAACCCCGTCTCTACTAAAAATACAAAATTAGTCGGGCATGGTGGCGCATGCCTATAATCCTACCTATTCAGGAGGCCGAGGCAGGAGAATTGCTTGAACCCGGGAGGCGGAGGTTGCAGTGAGCTGAGATTGCGCCACTGCACTGCAACCCGGGCAATGGGGCAAGACTCTGTCTCAAACGCTGCAGATGTAGAGTACTGAAGTTGTGATCAGTAGCATTGGACTTGCTACCTCTGTGGCTTCATTTATTTAGGCTTTGTAGATAGGCGAATGGGATGTGTAAATGTTTTAAAGTCAGAAGTCCAAAAATACATGCTCACACTGTCTACCTGCTTTTCATGGAGGAGGTGGAGCAGAAAGAGAAAAAGTTAAGTTAGGGAAAAGGAGTGTCATCAGAAGTGGTCAGTGCAGCTGATTCTGGTTTTCAGGCTTTGGCCTTCTTCAGATTATCTTAGCCTTCTGCCATCTTTATAGTCTCTGTGAATATTTAGCCTCAAGGAATCACATAAGACACAGAATACGCAGCCTTAAACTTTCACATGTTAATTTTGTTCTTTTACTCTACCCATGAACACACTGAGGGTCTGATCAGGAGAGAGAGCCTAGGCTTCTTGTTTTCATGGTCACGGAGGCTGCTGCTTTCCCTTGGCCTCCCTGGCCTGTCACAGCTGCCTGCCTCCCAGCCTCTCGGCCTCCCTGTCTCTCGGCCTCCCTGCCTCTTGGCCTAACTGTCTCTCGGCCTCCCTGACTCTTGGCCTCCCCACCTCTCTGACTCTTGGCCTTGTTTTCCATTGCTGTCCCCACTCCACTGAAGCCCAGTCTCAGGCTGCTGCATTCCACCGTGCATTTAGTGTACTTTTATTATTCTACTTTATCCCGCTGTTACTGAAATGTTTTTTTTTTTTTTTTTTTGAGACGGAGTCTTGCTCTGTTGCACAGACTGGGGTGCAGTGGTGTGATCTCGGCTCACCATAACCTCTGCCTCTTTTATTTTGTATGTTTAGTAGAGACAGGGTTTCATCATATTGACCAGGCTGGTCTCAAACTCCTGCCCACCTTGGCCTCCTAAAGTGCTGGGATTACAGGCGTGAGCCACCATGCCTGGCCATACTGAAATGATATGTTTGTTCAGGACACATCTTCATTATAGCATTTAAGCATGTTGGGGGCAGGTGTTTGTTTCAATTTGTGCTTCTTTGTGTAAGGTAAGGTGGGGTAGCTTCCTGGGACTCAGCAGTCACACTGCAGAGTGTAGCTGCCTGGTCCAAATACCAGCCCCACCTTCCCAGCTGTGTGGTCCCAGGAACATCCCATCGTCCCCCTGTGCCTTGATTTTCTCATCCATTAAAAGTGTTAGACATTCCTCTGAGCGCTTCCCACCCAGGAGCACCCATGTCCTCCCAACAGTGCTGGTGGGCGGGTGCTCTTACGGGCCCCTTCACAGTATGTGACTGGGTGTGCCACGAGTTAACATTGGAATGAAGTGAAGGCAGGCTGGTATTTTAAGTAACTTGAAAGATGTAAGCTTTTTTATTGTTCCTTTAATGGGGTTTACATTCAGTTGCTATTGAGTTATAAATTACCGGGGACATAATCGTGGCTAATCTGAGCTTTCTGAATGAACAGCCCATCAGCATGTAGCCAGCTATCACCTTTGGAGGTGCTGTGTTTGCCTGTAAAAATGTGTAGGAAGGCGGTGGCGTGCTGTCATGGGGCTCTTGTGTTCTTTTTGAAAGTCTTAGTAGTTTCCATATGTGCTTTCCTTGGATTAGATATCCAAGGGGAAGAAAGTTTTGTTTAAACAAAGGTGTTAATTTTCTGTGGTTCCTTGATGTTTGATGTGTGGGATCTGCCTTCCAAATCCCTTTTCCTTCTGTCTAGCTATGATGTTTTCCCAGGGCTATTTCACACAGTGACTAGACTTCATTTCTATGCATGGGAAGCTTCCATTTACTGAGGTGCTTCCACTTTGCGTTGGAATTATCTTTCTTAAATTTCCTCTCCTCTGGTTCCTGTGTTCCCTGTTTTAAATCTCTTGTATGTTGTGCTATTTAATAGTCACACACTTGTTTCATGTGATGCCGTATGAACTGCTTTAGAGAAGGAGGATATATATAAAGTTCTCCACAACAGCAGCAGCAGCATCAAAGTTGTGGACTTTCTAAGGGAGGAGACCCAGATCTGTGAATAGAGATAATCGCGGCCATTCATGTCTCAGATCTGTGCTGTTCAGCATGGTACCATTAGCCACACATGCCCATTTACAGGGAACTTAAGGCCAGGCTCACACCTATAAACCCAGCACTTTGGGAGGCCAAGGCAAGCAGATCCCCTGAGGTCGAGAGTTCGAGATCAGCCTGACCAACATGGAGAAACCCCGTCTTTACTAAAAATACAAAACATCAGCCGGGCGTGGTGGCACATGCCTGTAATTCCAGCTATTCAGGAGGCTGAGGCAGGAGAATCGCTTCAGGGAGGCAGAGGTTGCGGTGAGCCGAGATTGTGCCATTGCACTCCAGCCTGGGCAACAAGAGCAAAACTCCGTCTTAAAACTAAATAAATAAATAAATGTAACTTAATTTTTAAAAATTAAATAAAAGTAAAGATTCACGGGCCGGGCGCGGTGGCTCACGCCTGTAATCCCAGCACTGTGGGAGGCCGAGGTGGGTGTATCAACAGGTCAGGAGATTGAGACCATCTTGGCTAACATGGTGAAACCCCGTCTCTACTAAAAATACAAAAAAAATTAGCCGGGCGCGGAGGCAGGCACCTGTAGTCCCAGCTACTCGGGAGGCTGAGGCAGGAGAATGGTGTGAACCCCAGAGGCGGAGCTTGCAGTGAGCAGAGATCGTGCCACTGCACTCCAGCCTGGGTGACAGAGTGAGACTCCATCTCAAAAAAAAAAAAAAAAAGATTCACTTTTGTAGTCGCTGTAACCATGTCTGCAATGCCCAGGAGTGCCTGTGGCTGTGGTGAGCGTTGGACAGCTCAGCTGTGGAATGTCCACCATCACAGAAGGTGCTAGGAGACGACACATCAAGACCACAGACACTTGGGGCACCCTTTTTAACAAGGTGTGTTTTCTACTCAGATGAGTTCCGTTTTACCCAAAGAAATACGCTCGTCAGTATTTTTCTAGGACCGCCAGAACAGAGTTACATGGCTCGCAGCCAGTGAGGACTGTTTCAGATAAGCATATTTTCATTTTCACTGGGAGTTTGTTCTTTCTTAGTATCTCATACACAGTGATATCTGAGTCTTCAAAACGGGCTGTGTCGTTCCTCTTTCAGCTTGAGCCTGGATGCAGGTGTTTGCAGAATTTGGGTTTTCAGCAGCTTTTTACTGAAGCAGTTGGCCTTCTGAGTGCATTGCTGTATGTCACCAGTGGTAGCTTGAGTTTTTTTGGTCTTGTGATTTCTTTCTCAAAGCTATAAAAGTGGCCTGTAATCAATAGTGAAGTCTCGTCAATAGCATGTTTCTGAATTCACTTTAGGAATAATTTGAATCAAGGAATCATCTTCCCACTTTCTTTGGTTCGATGTTCTCTTGTTTCAAGTCAAGGAAACAGAATGATACCACTCAGTAAGAAAGCAAACAGTCCCCTAGCTGTTCAGTCGCATGTTGAAATGACTCTGCTGTTGAAAACGCCAGTGTGGCTCTATGGGAACTTCCGCCTGCCTCAGCACTTGAAGTCTGTGCCGCCGCTCTAAGCAGGTAGCTACAAGCGGGTCTGTCGAGGGTTCGAATTTGTAGGCAGACAGAGAAGACGACTGAACGAGCCGTGGCAGGTCTCCTGGTCCGTACACAGATGTCTCGGACGTAGCGGCCTGCGGAAAGAAGCACAAAACCTAGCTGCCTGTGTTTCCTCACCCGTTTTATTCACACGCAGAAAGTGGCGCGTGCTCCGTCCCGTGTCAGTGGTGAGCCTCGGCTTCACCAGAGTTCACATCAAACAGCATTTCCATGAGTGCCTTGACGGGGGCTTTGATGGTGAATTTTGAACTTACGGTGGAAAGGGACGCTTTCATTCTTTTAGTGATTTCTAACGTCTTTGTTAGTTACTGCTTTGGGTGAATACCGTGGAATTTTAGCTCACCAAGGGCACAAGGGAGATGAGCTGGCACTCATGTACCTGGCAAAATCTCAATTCCGATAGATTCTGAGTTCCATGAACTTCTAAGTCTTTTCATTGGTTGTAAGTAGTTCATAAGAATGGTATGGATTTTAAATAAGTTATTGCTTCTATATTTTTGGGGGACCCCAGGCATACACCACGATGCCCGGCAAATTTTTGTATTTTTTATAGAAACAGGGTTTCGCTGTGTTGGTCAGGCTGGTCTCAAACTCTGGGGCTCAAGTGACCCGCCCACCTCGGCCTCCCAAAGTGCTGGGATTACAGGTGTGATCCACTGTGCCTGGCACTGCTTTTTATTTGTTTTTCAGAGTGAACATTTGATACAAACATTGAAGTGGGAATTACAGGCCAGGCATGGTGGCTCACTCCTGTAATCCCAGCACTTTGGAGGCCGAGGCAGGAGAATGACTTGAGCCCAGAAGTCTGATACCAGCCTGGGCAATAGAGTGAGACCTCGTCTCTAATTAAAAAAAAAAAAATTTTTTTTAAGTGGGAATTAGAGTTGAAATCCAGTGGTGACTGGATTCCTTGGAGACTCAGTGACACTTTTTATGTGCTTTTGACAACCATGTCTGGCTCTTTCTGCTCTCCCCTTTAATTCTCACAGTAACACTCTGAAGTGGATTCCATCATCACTCCCATTTTGCAGCTGAGGAAACAGAGAAGTGAGGCCTCAGCGTGTGTGTGAGAGGGAAGGTCTGTTTATTTCAGAAACCTTGCTCTTTCTCTGCCCAGCTCCTTCCTGCTCTCTTTCCCCACACCAGCCCAGTAATCCTACTTTTAAAAAACCTATCTTGGCTGGGCACGGTGGCTTACGCCTGTAATCCCAGCACTTTGGGAGGCCGAGGTGGGTGGATCATGAGGGCAGGAGATCGAGACCAGCCTGGCCAACATGGTGAAACCCCGTCTCTACTAAAAATACAAAAATTAGCTGGGCGTGGCGGCGTGTGCCTGTTATCCCGGCTACTCGGGAAGCTGAGGCAGGAGAATCGCTTGAACCAGGGAGTCAAAGGTTGCAGTGAGCTGAGATCACACCACTGCCCTCCAGCCTGGCGACAGAGCGAGACTCCATCATCTCAAACAAAACAAAACCTATCTTAAGGAAATACTGTTTTTAAAAGGGCAGGGGGATGTATGCACAAAATGTCCAGTGTTGTTTGTAAGACTATATAAGCGGCAGCTGTTACCACGATTTTAAAAAGTTTACTTGATAGACATATTTGCTACAATGTGGTAGAATCTCAGTAGAGTTACATTTAACTGCTTTAAAATTATAAATATGGGCCAGATGCAGTGGTTCATGTGTGTAATCTCAGCACTTTGGGAGGCCAAGGCAGCAAGATCACTTGAGCCCAGGAGTTCAGGGCCAGCCTGGGCAGCATGGTGAGACCCCATCTCTATAAAAATAAAAAATTAGCTGGGCTTGGTGGTTGACACCTGTAGTCCCAGCTACTTGGGAGACTAAGGTGGGAAGATCACTTGAGTGCAGCAAGTAGAGGCTGCAGTGAGCTGTAATCATGCCACCTGCACTCCAGCCTGGGTGACAGAGCGAGACCCTGTCTCCAAAAAAAAAAAAGATTACAAATGTGAAGACTATCGGTGGGAGAAACTTAGGACATAAGTGAAAAGCAGCTCAGCTACACCTTGATTATAACGATATAGCTGTGCCATTTAGACACAGATAAAGTTGAACTGGAAGGGAATACAAATAAATGGACCATTTTCAGAGCTGTGTTACTGCTATTTGGGTGATTAAAAATAAACTCTTTGTTGCTGGTTCTAATGGGATAGCCGTCCCTCTGCACGCAGAGTCGGACTGGGAGCTCACCCATTGTAGTAGCAGCAGATGGTTGCTCCCAGTCTAAGCCCCAGCCCTGCGCCTCCTCCCTCTGCCTGTGGAATTGACTTCATTTACGTGAGCCTTGGGCTCCACATCAGTAGGAAGGGTGAATAATAATTGTTTCTACCTGAGAATTGCTGTGAGGATTGAGGGCAGGCCCAACGCCGGGACCCTGGAAGATTTACCGCTTCCCTACACAGCAGGGCTTGGCCTACTTTGGGTGCTGACTCTGAATGCTGGCCACGGATGGCCACGCTACTGCCTAACTGTGAGAACCGTTTTCGTACTGAAGCTAGTGTGAACTAGTAAGCCAGTAAGAACTTTCTGAAGTGTTTACTTTTAGGGAATGAGGACTCTGTTAGGATTTATACTAACTAGGGTTTTTTTCAAACATTGTTGAAACATTCCGATTTCATTCAGAATTCTGAATCATTAAGGTATTATTGATAGCGTCAACCCGTCATGACTTCTTATGCCATGTGCACACCTGAGGGGCTCCTGTTTTCAGGAAGAATCCGAGCCCCCTGCTTTTTCTGAGCATTTACTGACTAGTCCTGACAAACCCCCGTGTGTAATGACAGGGAGTCGCTGCTTTCTAAAGAAAGGGCAGAGCTCGTTAACCTGTTGTTTACCTGTCGCTTTTCTACCATGTGAATGGATCCCTAATTGAATCATATCTACTTTTGAAAAAACCACTTCACTAGAAAATGGTTCCAATCCTCTAACCTGGCACCTCTGCGTCAGGAGGGTGGCTGTGCACGTTGGCAGTGGGACTTACTTGTCTTTGAACTAGTCTGGTATTTGATTTACATTTTTTGTTTGTCTCCAATCTATTTTAGGCCAGTCTTTTAAACAGCTGAAAAACTGGGTAAACCTAGTTTATTTTTAATATCTAGTCTACTATATTCAAACCCGAGGTCCCTACTCAAAAGCACTGTTAAAATCAGTTACTGTATCTCTGTGCATTAGTTCCTGCCGCTGGGTAGGAAGCTGTGTGGAGACACACGCAGGGCCTAGCTATTACCGCAGAGAGTATATTCACTTTAGGAAATTTTATCAACCTATACTTTTTGTGATTTGTGTACTTTTCTGTATGAATCTTATATAAAAAGTTTTTTTAAAAATTGACTCAACCTATGCTGATTGGATCATCACTAATTCCAGATTACTTTAAACATGGTCCTCGGTCTTTCCCACTAGAATTGAGGCAGCAGTTTTATAGTTGTACAATTTCAAGCCTTTTTTGTTTTGTTTTGTTTTTCTTTTTACCTTTACATCCATCGTGAACATTTCCTTCCTCACTTTTCCATTTAATGGCTCGAACATTTCCTTCCCAGCCAGCGTCTGGTGTAGCACCTGGAGCATCTAAGAGGCAAACAAAACCAGCATACAGTGTGGAATCTGCTTCCCAGTTCTTTTAGTACAAGTTCTTCTGTGCTGTCATTTCCATTTCCTCTAGATGAGGTAGTCAATGAGAAAAGTAGAAGGGAAAGTCCAACCTTCCTTGAAATGTTTCACTTGTGACATTTGATCAAAGGCTAGTGCTTTTGGGGGTGAGAGCATGTATTACACTGGCGGTAGCATCTGGGTGGACCAAGGTTGGGGATCGCCATCTTTGTACTTGGATTTCATTTTTCAGCCCTTTCTCCATCCCTTGTTACTCCCTTGTATGCAGAGTGCTGTTTGTGATTCTCTTGGGGTTCTTTGGATTGTGTTTGTTTTCTCTGTAACAGCCTTTGGAGATTATTTGAAAATAGAACTTGCAATGGATATGAGATTATGTTAAAAAATCCTAACCAACGTCTACTGGATTCATCGTGCACCACTCTCTAGGCTGATGAGCTTAGTTGTTCAGGCTTGAAGCCACACTCCCTATAGGAGCCAGTCCACCTTTTACAAAGAAAATACTGAAGTCCACTTAAAGCATGGTACCTGATTTCCCTCTGCCTCTCAGACAACCCACCTGAAGTATCAAATTTGCCACAAAATCATTACTAGCTTTAATATTTTCCATCTTACAGAGCCCTTAGCACAATGCCTGGCACTAGTAGTTATCCAGTAGTATTTATCAAATAAATGAAGAACTTTCTAAAGATTTATGCCCAGAATTTTCCAGAGTCTCAGGAAATGCAAAATGCCAGTACTTCTTTCTAGAGAGGGAACAAAAGATAAGAAGTTATCTTTCAGCTAACTTCAGACCCCTAAAATCAGAGAACTTCCTGTCTCACTAAGTGGAAGGTCTGGCAAAATGTGGAACATTTACAAAGCCAAAAAAAAACATAGCTGAATTGAAAAAATCTTCAGTTAAGAATAAATCTTATGGCCAGGTGAGGTCGCTCACACCTGTAATCCCAGCATTTTGGGAGGCCGAGGCAGGCGGATCACCTGAGATCAGGAGTTCGAGACCTGCCTGACCAACATAGAGAAACACCATCTCTACCAAAAATACGAGAATTAGCTGGGCGTGGTGGTGGGCGCCTGTAATCCCAGCAACTTGGGAGGCTGAGGCAGGCGGATCACCTGAGATCAGGAGTTCGAGACCTGCCAACATAGAGAAACACCGTCTGACCAACCTAGAGAAACACTGTCTCTACCAAAAATACAAGAATTACCTGGGCGTGGTGGCGGGCGCCTGTAATCCCAGCAAGTTGGGAGGCTGAGGCAGGAGAATGGCGTGAACTCGGGAGGCGGAGCTTGCAGTGAGCTGAGGTTGCGCCACTGTACTCCAGCCTGGGTGACAGTGTGAGACTCCGTCTCAAAATAAATAAGTAAATCTTCTGCTGTTGCTGCTGACTGCACAGACATCCATATCGGTGGGTCTTTCTTACCTTTTAGTTGGTTCAGGGTCGCCCAGTAGTGTTGCTCTGGGCTGCGGATGTCTTTGGACCACTGAAGCATGTCTTTTGCACGGATGTCAGTCAGTATGAACTCTACGAACTTCCTTGTAAGTCCATAGTAAGCACTTCCAAAATAAATGGTTAAGTTATGGGGTGGTTTGTCTTTGAGTCTGTTGTTAGTGTGTGGTGGTTGGATTGCTCCAGGAGTGATATTTTTATCATTCCATTTACTTCTGATGTAGTGTACGATTTCTCTGTTGGTTTTGATGGGAAAATCCTGTCCACAAAGATTGATGACATAGTTCCATTGAAATTTAGAATGCACTAGTTCTTTCATACAATTAATATCTGCCTGTAGTCTTGTAAAGCCAGCATAAGCCATCTTCTCTCTCTTGGAGGAAATAAAAACGTTTTCAAAACAGTTAACCAAGGTTTGCACAGCAGTCTTATACTTCTTTGGGGTCTTTTCATCAACATGAATACAATAAACATTTTGAGGTACATAAATAGCTCTGAGAAGCTGCACAAACATGGCCAGCTCCTTATGAATAGTTATAATATATGCCAAAGAGAAATCACCCTCTTCTGTAGACAGGGGTCTGGTTATGAAATGCAGCCCCCAAGAAATCCTGGAGCAGTTTCCTGGTGTGTGTAAATGAGCATGTATTTCAGATTTATGAGGGGTTTTGCAAAATTTTGCAATTTGGGGGGCCGCCCCTTTCCCTTCAAATAAAGCGGAGCACAGTTCATCTGGGTAAAAGCCACATTCTACTACTTCTGAATGGACAGGTTCTTCCTCTGGTTCCGCAGGAGTTGGATTCCTTAAGTAAAGAAAAATGAAGATGCAAATGACTGCGCTCACGACAAGTCCAGACTTTGTGGCTCGAAGCTGGCTCATATCTTGAGCTCTAAGGGCATTCTTATTACCATAATTTGAGTATTTTTCCTTTAAGCTTCCTAAAAGAACAACAGAGACAATTTAGGGTGTTGTAACTCTCCCCCCCAACTTTATTGAAGTACACTAAACTACATATACACACCCATGAAACCATCACAGCAATGAAGATAACAAGCATTTCCCTTACCCCTCAAAGTGTTCTTACACTCCTTTTCATCTGTTCTTTCCATCTCTGGCAATTGCCAGTATGCCTTCTGTCACTATAGTTTGTCAGGGTGTGTTTAACTCTTTAAGAAACTGCCAAACTGTTTTTCCAAAGTCGTTATACCAGCAATGTATGATAGTTCCATTTATTATATAGCCTCATGCATACTTGCTGTGGTCACATGTTTTAATTTTTACCTTTTAATGAGTGTGTAATGTTAGTTTCCTGTAGTTTTACTTTGCATTTCCCTAATGACTAATGATGTTGAGCATATTTTCATGTTATTGCCCTTATTTAGGGAGATGAAAAATCTCAAATATTTATTTTAGACATAGACATTGTCTTGTTCTGCATTATTCAAAGTTCATTTTATGCCATTATTCTGCATATAAGACTAAATATTTCCAACAAAAGAAGTGACAAATTAAGAGGAATTTTATGATTATACACTTAAACCTGTCAAAGTGAGTTTCTGGGCCAGGCATAGTGGCTTGTGCCTGTGATCTCAGCACTTTGCGAGGCCAAGGCAGAGGATCACTTGAGCCCAGGAGTTCAAGACTAGCCTGGGCAACATAGTAAGATCCCATCTCTATAAAAAATTTGAAAATTA
>NW_012101920.1:5959189-5961010 GCF_000951045.1 Mandrillus leucophaeus
TTGTTGTTTTGTTTTGTTTTTTTTAGAGGAGTTTCGCTCTTGAGGTGGAGGTTTGGCCTCAAGACAAAACCTTGGCCTTTAAGACAAAAACATAACAATGGTACCAAAAACATAATAACGCATGCCTTCTGTGTATATAGTGTACAGTGGAACAAAACCGCTTCCAACCTCAAAGGCCAAGGTTTTGTCTTGAGGCCAAGGTTCAAGTACTTCCAGGGAGTTGTTTCAAAACACATTGCTCTTCTAATTAGAGCCAGTGCCTGTGTTCTTTTCTTGTAATTCTTCCACAGTCTTCCTCTCCCGACTCCCAGCAAGCCGTCACAGCCAATAGCAAAAGTCAGCAATATGGGTTTGATATCACATTACCTCCAGAACAGTTCGTTGAAGGATATAGTCTCTGAGAATTTGTTAGGATGGGATTTCATTTGTGGTAGAGACTTTTTAGGGTGAGTTGGCAGCATCCCATATATACTCTTTTGCTGAATTTTTTATGTCTGTATTTTAAAGGAAATTCCTATGAGTAAATAGATAATGGATGGGAACCTTTAAGGGTGAACTCAAAATCTTTTGCCATATATTCTAGAATATTATTGTTTTAAAGCATTAACATTAATTTAACCAGCAGAAGCAGTTGATTTTTAGCACCCAAAGAAAGTTTCTGAGAGCTATACTTTTAAAAAACGGTGGGGGTTGAGGGAAGCTCAATATTGCATTTACCTTATTAGGAACCTCATATTTAGCTTCAGGAAATGGGTTTTGAATCAGGGCCCCAGTGTTAGGCTCACAGCCCTAGCGCTTAAGAATCTGTCAGGCAAGTAACGGAAGCTCCCTGAGTGTCCATGTTCTTGACTGTGGACGTGGTGTATGGTAGTGTCTGCCTCACAGGGACACTGGGAGGAGGTGCAGGAGTGAAGGATGTGAGTTTCACACTGAGCCTGGCCCTAGGAGCTGCTCCGTGTTCACTGGTGCTCACCCTTGGAGTAATGCGGCCCCGAAACCGTAACTGCAGGTGCTCTTTTCCCTTGTCTTAACCCTGTAGCCGCACAACGAAAATGTGGTGTCTCTCTCTCTCAGAGCTTAGAATGCTGTCCAGAGCAGCCTCAATGTTAGTACAGTGTTTTCCTGAGTTATTTGAGATGATAATATGAGTTGGACGAATTTTACATTCAAAAGCTAGCTAGCTGTCTGGTAAAATGGATGCCTTTTACAAAAAGCTTATTCCTAAAACATGTATAAATTATTTTAGCCATTTTGATGGAAAGAAGAAAACATTAAGATATCCACTCAAAACAACCACAAGAAATAGAACATTTTATTTTACAAAATGAGAGCTGAGGATTTGAACATGATCTTGAATCTGCCCCTCTTGTAAGGAGTTAACAAATGGTAGCATTTTATATTTAAAAATCTAGTTGATGCCATACTGGGAAAATATTCTACTTTTATTTTCTTTGGCTTAAACAAAAAGTGGGGGCTATTTTTGAGAGAAAAAGACACCTGCAACACCTACATTTCAAATATTACTCATATTCTAATATTTTAAAAACATAGAGCCAAGAAAAACATTATTTACTTCAAAAAGTGCACCTGTGGCCAGGCGTGGTGGCTCACACCTGTAATCCTAGCACTTTGGGAGGCTGAGGCGGGCGGATCGCTTGAGGTCAGGAGTTTGAGACCAGCCCAGCCTAACATGGTGAAACCCCATCTCTACCAAAAATACAAAAATCAGCTGGGCATGGTGACGTGTGCCTGTAATCCCAGCTACTCTGGAGCCTGAGGCAGGAGAATCACTGGAAACCAGGAGACAGAGGTTGCAGTGAG
>NW_012101920.1:5962675-5965417 GCF_000951045.1 Mandrillus leucophaeus
TGAGGTGACATCTCATAATAATAATAATAACAATAATATTTGTCCTGTGGGCGCACCTGGACTAGACGGCAGGTCTGTTCATACTGGCCCATTCCTGGGGGTCGAGGGTTGGTGCTGGGTTTCACCTCGTCTCACATTCTACATCTGGAAGGAGGAAGCCGTTCTAAGCCAAACAGCAGTGGAAGAAGCAGCTGAGGAAATGCTGGGGAGTGTTGCCCACATTAAACGTTACACTTCCACATTGCTGCGGGAAATGCCAGCACAAGAAGCAAATGTACTAGAGGAGCTGTGCCACCCATTTCTATTGGTAATAAATGGACAAAGGGTAAATCAGCTTGATGTATAAACCTCTTATACAGATTGACTAAAGTAAAACGTTTAAAAAATGAAATCCCTAATAAACAAAAGGACATAGGGATAATTTACGAAACAGGTATTGTGAATGCAGTGGGGTTTTTTTATGTTTCTTAATCCGAGCCAAAAAAGAGCTGTTTCCCTTGCCATTCAGATTAGCATAAGTTTTTCTTCAAAACATATGGTGTGATGGGGATGCTCATTGATGGGGATGTATATTTTCATGCAAGGTTTTGGGAGAATTGCTTGGCTTTAAAATCTCATCTCTTTTTATCCTACTTTGAAATATTTCCTTAGGCTCTGTTCTTATTCGTTCATTCAGCAGTTGTTCACTGTATCCATTGTGGGCAGAACCTTAGGCTCCCACCATGGAACATGAAGACAAAATGCCTCCTGCTTGGGGCTAACAGTGTAGTGGAGGAAACACACTGTTTTAAAAATCAGTACAAACATGCAGACATACACTCATTTACTCTAAGCCATAGGGTACTGCACAGGAAACAAAAACAGGATTCCGTGATAGAGAATGACCACGTCTCGAAAGTGGAATTCCTAGGTCAGAGATGCACGCAGTCAGCTGTTCATTACTAATATTATTGGTAAGGACAAAGATTGGGAAGCCACTGTTCCATTTGTTAAAGTGATATAAATATCTAGATGCATTAGCATATTGCTCCTAATTTGACCACTGTTCCCCTCTTGGCATTTTCCCTACTGGCCTTTTTAAAAATACTTTTGAAAAGCATCCAGAGAGGGCATATGAATATAAATACACAATTACTAGTTTACTTTTTCCTTTAACTTATGATAAGCATTTTCTACGTTGCCCCAAACTCTAACGATATAATCTTCCTTTTTGGGAATGTATTTCATGATTTTTTTAACCATTTCCCCCATTCTTTGGACATCTGAGTTACAAGCGATAAAAAGAATGAAGATAAAATTTTAAATGGATATGTAATTTCTACTGTACAATAACAATACTCAAGAAAAATGCATTAGCAGGAAGATATGGGTGTTTTTCTGTTGGTATAATACGTGTTATTTACCAAAGAGGTGGGGAGCAGGTCCCTGTGGACCAGCTGTGACTTTGCGGCAGCCCCCTGCCCTTGTTTTCCCTCATCCTTCAGGGATGAACCATTGCACTCAGGTTTCTCGGGTCAAGCACCTACCCAGAACAAGTGATGGGGCCCCTAGCGGTTGGGAGGACTCTGCCCAGTCTCCAGGGGCAGTTCCTACCAAGGTCCAAGCCACTGAGGCCCTTGAGGGTGTGGGTTTGGGATTAATGGATCTTTTGAATTTTTGAGAGAAAGAGCAAGATTACTCAATTTCTAATGTGAGGGGTTCCTAACTTCTTATTGTCAGTGGCCGATTCAACTTTAAAAGTACAATAAGTCTGGGCACAACACAGCACACCTGTATGCAGAATAGGGTCCACGGCCTCTGAACAGCCTGGTCTAGAGGAAGGAGACCGCTCACCCCGACACTGTCGGAAGGAGGGGCAGCAAGGAGTGATAGAAAGCAGCAGCAGCAGAAACCCGGGAGGAGAGAAAAAGAAAGGTGGGGGCAGCACCCACAGGGAGCAGACGCTGGGCTCCTCCTCACCCCTTGGCCCTTTATGCCATAGCTGTGGCTCCAGGCCCCACTGGGCCTTAACTACCACCTGGTTCTGTTCCTGCAGATTCTTTTTCATTCCAAGGAAGAGACCATCTTCCAGAGCCACGGGAAAGCTCTACTCAGACCTCCCATAGCGTGAGACTTCCCAGGGGACCTCCTGTAGCAGAGCAGGCTGTTACTCCTGTAGGCCCAGCTCTCTACAATGATGGCTAAAAACAAGCTCCTTTTCTTCAAGGGCTGTACCAGTTAAATGCTAGATTGGGCACCTGCTTCAGTGGACCTCCTGTAGCAGAGCAGGCTGTTACTCCTGTAGGCCCAGCTCTCTACAATGATGGCTAAAAACAAGCTCCTTTTCTTCAAGGGCTGTACCAGTTAAATGCTAGATTGGGCACCTGCTTCAGTCATTCATGTAACTTCTCTGTGGCACTACCCTCAGGGATTTGTGGGTCAAAAAGGTGTCTTCAGTCATGAAAATTTACCAGATGCACCCTAGAAAAAAAGCTGATCTTAACCTGAAAATCACTTTTGGAGACAAGAACTGCATTAAATAACCCAGCTAAGGCATGGGCTGAGGAGGGTCAGCAAATGGTTGTTGGTATCTTCTGTGCATTTGGCAGATGCTGGAAAATGCTTGGCAACTTCAGGAAAAAAAGTACTTTTACGGCTTTTCTTGTGGTGATAATGTTTTCTACAAAAGAGATTCCGGGCATAGTATGTCTGTTATTGCTCTAGGCACAGTAGGTCTGTTAAAATTACTGTTACAGTTATTTA
>NW_012101920.1:5969742-5974579 GCF_000951045.1 Mandrillus leucophaeus
TAAAAATACTCTAAAATTAGATTATGGTGATGGTTGCACAACTCTATAGTAAAAGCCATTGAATTGTACACTTTATTATGTTATGTAAATGAGATTTCAGAAAGCCTGTTTTTTGAAAAGGTGAGTTAGGTAACAAATGCACGTGGTGCTGAAGCTGTTCCTTTTAGAGCCGGCTCTTAGCATTCTATGTCCTGAGCATTGTACTGTGAGCTAAGAGACAGAACATGATTTCTGCTTCCCCCACACCTAAGAAAAGGTTTAGGAGATCAGAAGATGTAAAACAGAAACCCAGAATGCTCTTCTAAGAGTTAGCTACAGAGTAAATAAAAGTTTGAAGAGACTTCCTCAGGTAGGGGAGAACAGAAGTTTCATAGACAAGATGGTAATGGTAAGCTCACTGCTTCTCCATTTTTTATCTTTAAAAACTGGCCACCCAACTCATAGAGGGCAGAGGACTGTGTCTTAAATAACACAGGGCCTACCAGCTTCAGGGTAAAATCAATGAAATCTTTAAACTGAGGCTAGGTGTGGTGGCTCACGCCTGTAATCCCAGCACTTTGGGAGGTTGAGGCAGGTGGATTACCTGAGCCCAGAAGTTAGAGACCAGCCTGGACAACATGGCAAAACCCTGTCTGTACAAAAAGTACAAAAATTAGCCAGGCATGGTGGCACACACCTATAGCCCCAGCTACTCAGGAGGATGAGGTGGGAGGATGGCTTGAGCCTGGAAGGTGGAGGCCACAGTGAGCCGTGATGGCGCCACTGCACTCCAGCCTGGGTGACTGAGTGAGACCCTGTCTCAAAAAAAAAAAAAGTTACGTGACTATGAGTATGTTCCGTAAATTAATCCTTTGAATGTTATATATGCTACGAATATTTCACTTAGCCTTTGGCTTATGTTTTTTGTTGTTATTGTGACATTGTCATGTAAAAGTTTGTAATTTTTTTACATAGTAAAACTTATTAACTGTACTAGCTTTAGATCAGAGTTCCCCAGCCCCCATACCAGTGACGGTCCGTGGCCTCTTAGGAGCCGAGCCGCGCAGCAGGAGGTGAGCTGAGGGCGAGGGAACATTAGTGCCGGGGCTCCATCAGCGGCATTAGATTCTCACAGGAGCACAAACCCTGTTGTGAACTGCGCACTTGAGGGATCTAGGTTGCGTGCTGCTTATGAGAATCTAATGCCTGATGATCTGAGGTGGAACAGTTTCATCCCAAAACCTTCCCTGCCACTACCCACCATCTGTGGAAAGATTGCCTTCCATGAGACTGGCCCCTGGTGCAAAAAAGGTTGGGGACTGCTGTTTTAGATGACATTTCCTACCCTAGTTATAAAACACGTGTTCCTATAAATTCTTCTTCTTTCCTTTTTTACATTTAGGTGTTTATAACCCTAGTCCAGGGCTTCTCAACCTCAGCACAGGGGCATCTTGGCTGGGTAACTCTCTGTTGGGGGCCGTCCTGTGCACTGTATGATGCTTACTGCATCCCTGGCCTCTACCCACAAGATGCCAGTAGCACCTGCACCCCAGATGTGACAGCTAAAAATGTCTCCAGACATCGCCAAATGTCCACTAGGGAGCGGGATCATCACTGCACCTGGGTTAGACCCCTTTTTTTTTTTTTTTTAAGAGACAGAGTCTCGCTCTGTCGCCCAGGCTGGAGTGCAGTGGCACAGTCTCTGCTCACCACAACCCCTGCCTCCCAGGTTCAAGTAATTCTCTCACTTCAGCCTCCCAAGTAGCTGGCACTACAGGCATGCACACCACACCCAGCACCACCACACACAGTTTTTGTATTTTTAGTAGAGACAGGATTTCACCCTGTTGATCAGGCTGGTCTCAAACGATGATCCACCCACCTTGGCCTCCCTAAGTGCTGGGATTACAGGCATAAGCCACCACGCCTAGTCTTAGACCCCCTCATTTTTGCAGCTGAGGAAACTGAGGCCCAGAGAGGTGGTGTGGCCTGAGCAAGTTGGCCTAGACAGATGGTGGCAGAAATCTCAGTTCAGAATGCACGACTGGGAACCTCCACTCCTGGTTCTCGTTTTTTCCCGTTTTTCCTGTCCCCAGCCCTGGGTACCTCTGCTGTGCCAGGCACTGGGTAGCTGCTGGGGCCACAGCAGGGAAGAAGACCACATAGACAAAGTGATGAAGATGAGACTTCAGGTCCTGATTAGTGCCATGGAGCAAACAGAAAGAGTGCTGGGATCCCACCAGTGATGGCATGGTCACAGGGAGCCTCTGCCGAGGTGGCCCGCTCACTGACAGTTCTGTGAGTGTGGGCATGCCTTTGAGTGTGTGCAGTGTGCGTTTCTACCACCATGATGCTGTCAGGGTGGCCTGGGCCCTGCTCGCAGTCTTGTTCTGCCGGAGTGTGTTGAGGACCCCCAAGGCTGCCGTCATGCCTGGGGGTTTTCTAGAAAGACTCAAGACTTAGCATATGTTGTACTCAGCTAAGATTCACTGCAGCAGTGTGGTATGGATATGGAGCTGGGTGTTAAGGGAAAGGCGCAGGTAGCAGAGTCTGGAAGGATCCACGTGGGGCTTCCTTATGCACACTCCCTCCCTCAAGGGGTTGCACGAAGTGAATACTTCCCCCCCGCAACGAAACTGCAACACGTGTGATGTTTTCGCCCAGGGAAGCAAATGAGAGACTCAGTACCCAGTGTTTTGGCTGAGAGCCGGCTTTATACCCTTGGCCTAGCATGTTCCAGAATTCCACACTCCCATAAGGAGGGTACGTGTCAGCATAGACCACATTGTTCATAGAAACGGTCTGGGCACGTGAGCCAAGCTACTCTTGTCAGTTAAAAAATGGTGGGAACCCTCCCAAAATCCAAGTTCCCAGACACCAGCCTTGCAAGTGATAGCACTCTTAACCTGCTGCGCTGACCCTTTGCTGTGTGCAGGAACTTTCCAAACCAAGGTTTTGACCAGAAAGCCAGTAATAGGAGCCTGGGGGCCACTGCTTGGGGCTGAGAGTAGGGGACTGAAACATGACCTCCCCACTGAGTGGTGATGGAATCTGCCCTCTCTTGTTTGCCCTCTCCAGTGTGGGGCTGCCTTCCAGGAGGATGATGTCATCGTGCTCAATGGCACCAAGGAGGATGTGGATGTGCTGAAGGCCAGGATGGAGGAGAGAAGGCTGAGAGCGAAGCTGGAAAAGGTAATGGGAGTCTTCAGGTTCCGCCCAGCACCCATCTCTGCTCCAGAGCCAACTGCAAACCACTGAACTGAGCTGGCAGCTACTTAGGGGTTTGCATGATCAAGGCAATTTTTACAACCTAGAAGGGCCTGGACTGTAGAAGCAGATTCCAGCTGTGGCTCAGGCACTGCCTGGCTGTGGTGGGCACAGCAGCTCTGCTCTTCTCCGCCCAGTTTCCTCATCAGTGAGGTGGGGTAGTGATAGCATGTGAGGGCATGGAGCTGTCAGCAAGCTCCAGAGACCATGGCCGTAAAGCACTGACAGTGACACAGCCCCAGCAAGCCCTTGGAGAAAGGCAGCTACACCATTGCTGCTGCTGTCACTTACCGTTGCTGTTGATTTATACTCGGGTCTCATAGCTTGTAAAACAAAGGAAAAATGAAAAGTCACCATCATTCTAGCAAATGTAAGGCTCCCCTGCTGCCCAGATTGGAATGTGCTTGGGGCAGTCTGGGCTCCAGTAGGCCTGGGTGGGCCTGGGCGCCTGTGCGTCTCACCCACTCCCAGGGCATGTGGATGCAACTCCTCAGGGTCGCACTTTGAATAGCAAGGAGCTAATGAGTAGCCTTCCCAAAAATGGGGGCCAAATCCTTCACCTTCCTGAGCCCTCTCATGGGGAGAGGGAGGGTCTTTTATGGAGCGTGGAGCTTCAGTGTCCGGGAGGGAGCCTGGCACCCAGAAACAGGGAAGCCATTGCTGAGTAACGTGGCAGAGCGAGCAGGCCCCAGACAGTGCATCCGCCAGGAGCTCTTCCGTGCGCTGGCGATTCCCCCTCTAGCAGTACGTGTTCATGTTTACAGATTATAGCTGTGGAATACATGCCTTTGGTGAGTGGCAAGTTTCTTATTCTTTTAAAAAAAAAAAAAAGTTAGGTTCAGGATAAGCTAGGGAGAAAACTTTATGTGATCAGAACTAAGGCAAAAGAATGCTTGAAGTACTAGAAAATGAGCTCCAGTAGGCTGAGGACATAAAATTATGAAACAAATCGCCTGCCCTCACGTGGGCATGCGTTTTACCAGTGCCAGTCTCAGGCGAGAATGATGGAGTACCTGAAGATTTTTCAGAGGTTTGGGGTTTTTAAAAAATCGTAACAGGCCGGGTGCGGTGGCTCCCGCCTATAATCCTAGCACTTTGGAAGGCCGAGGTGGGTGGATCACGAGGTCAGGAGATCTAGACTATCTTGGCTAAAAAATACAAAAAATTAGCCAGGCGAGGTGGCGTGCACATGTAGTCTCAGCTACTCGGGAGGCTGAGGCAGGAGAATGGTGTGAACCCGGGAGGCGGAGCTTGCAGTGAGCCGAGATGGCGCCACTGCACTCCAGCCTGGGCGACAGAGTGAGATTCCATCTCAAAAAAAAAAAATCGTAACAGATAAGACAGGACCGTATCACCCTGGAATAATGTGTAATTCATGGTTGTAAGGCTTAAAGAAGCCGAGGCTTGAGCACATGGTAGCAGTATTATCATTACGCATGGATCCAGAATGATCAGAAAGAGCCAAAAGCATTTGTATTTTCTCCTTTCATCATCTTACTTTACGTAGAAAATAATGTCTGAAAATGGCTCTGTAGTTCAAGGAATTGTGCCCAAATTTTGAATTCAGATGCCAGTAGAAATACTGCATGGA
>NW_012101920.1:5974629-5977387 GCF_000951045.1 Mandrillus leucophaeus
AGGGGTTTGCATGATCAAGGCAATTTTTACAACCTAGAAGGGCCTGGACTGTAGAAGCAGATTCCAGCTGTGGCTCAGGCACTGCCTGGCTGTGGTGGGCACAGCAGCTCTGCTCTTCTCCGCCCAGTTTCCTCATCAGTGAGGTGGGGTAGTGATAGCATGTGAGGGCATGGAGCTGTCAGCAAGCTCCAGAGACCATGGCCGTAAAGCACTGACAGTGACACAGCCCCAGCAAGCCCTTGGAGAAAGGCAGCTACACCATTGCTGCTGCTGTCACTTACCGTTGCTGTTGATTTATACTCGGGTCTCATAGCTTGTAAAACAAAGGAAAAATGAAAAGTCACCATCATTCTAGCAAATGTAAGGCTCCCCTGCTGCCCAGATTGGAATGTGCTTGGGAGTGCCCTGGCAGTCTGGGCTCCAGTAGGCCTGGGTGGGCCTGGGCGCCTGTGCGTCTCACCCACTCCCAGGGCATGTGGATGCAACTCCTCAGGGTCGCACTTGGAATAGCAAGGAGCTAATGAGTAGCCTTCCCAAAAATGGGGGCCAAATCCTTCACCTTCCTGAGCCCTCTCATGGGGAGAGGGAGGGTCTTTTATGGAGCGTGGAGCTTCAGTGTCCGGGAGGGAGCCTGGCACCCAGAAACAGGGAAGCCATTGCTGAGTAACGTGGCAGAGCGAGCAGGCCCCAGACAGTGCATCCGCCAGGAGCTCTTCCGTGCGCTGGCGATTCCCCCTCTAGCAGTACGTGTTCATGTTTACAGATTATAGCTGTGGAATACATGCCTTTGGTGAGTGGCAAGTTTCTTATTCTTTTAAAAAAAAAAAAAAGTTAGGTTCAGGATAAGCTAGGGAGAAAACTTTATGTGATCAGAACTAAGGCAAAAGAATGCTTGAAGTACTAGAAAATGAGCTCCAGTAGGCTGAGGACATAAAATTATGAAACAAATCGCCTGCCCTCACGTGGGCATGCGTTTTACCAGTGCCAGTCTCAGGCGAGAATGATGGAGTACCTGAAGATTTTTCAGAGGTTTGGGGTTTTTAAAAAATCGTAACAGGCCGGGTGCGGTGGCTCCCGCCTATAATCCTAGCACTTTGGAAGGCCGAGGTGGGTGGATCACGAGGTCAGGAGATCTAGACTATCTTGGCTAAAAAATACAAAAAATTAGCCAGGCGAGGTGGCGTGCACATGTAGTCTCAGCTACTCGGGAGGCTGAGGCAGGAGAATGGTGTGAACCCGGGAGGCGGAGCTTGCAGTGAGCCGGGATGGCGCCACTGCACTCCAGCCTGGGCGACAGAGTGAGATTCCATCTCAAAAAAAAAAAATCGTAACAGATAAGACAGGACCGTATCACCCTGGAATAATGTGTAATTCATGGTTGTAAGGCTTAAAGAAGCCGAGGCTTGAGCACATGGTAGCAGTATTATCATTACGCATGGATCCAGAATGATCAGAAAGAGCCAAAAGCATTTGTATTTTCTCCTTTCATCATCTTACTTTACGTAGAAAATAATGTCTGAAAATGGCTCTGTAGTTCAAGGAATTGTGCCCAAATTTTGAATTCAGATGCCAGTAGAAATACTGCATGGAACAATATTATAAGATGTTAATACAACATTCATAAGAACTATTTAAAGAGCCACTTGGTAGGCAGGTGTGGTGGCGTGTGCCTGTAATCCCAGTTACTGGGGAGACTGAGGCAGAGGAATCACTTGAACCGTGAAGGCGGAGGTTGCAGTGAGCTGAGATCGCACTTCTGCACTCCAGCCTGACAGACTCTCTCAGGAAAAAAAAAAAAAAAAGGCCACTTGGCCGTTTAAATGCTGTGTTAAGGTTGAAAAGTAAATACATGTATATCTTATATAAAATGTGTTAATTCTAAGTTGGTTTTCTAAATTACTATGATTTCATTATTGTAAGAGGGAAAAAAAGAGGGAAACTAAGTTTGAGGAGTTTTTAACTAAGGACAGTTGCCAAAAGCCATCTCCCTGTTCTTCATTGCTACCATTGATCAAGCTCAGTTTTGAAAAGCACAAAAGGGCGGCTGGGTGCCGTGGCTCACACCAGTCTTCCCAGCACTTTGGGAGGCCGAGGCAAGCAGATCACTTGAGGTCAGGAGTTCGAGACCAGCCTGGCCAACATGGTGAAACCCCATCTCTGCTAAAAATACAAAAAATAGCTGGATGTGGTGGGGTGCGCCAGTAATCCCATCTACTCTGGAGGCTGCGGCAGGAGAATTGTTTGAACCTGGGAGGCAGAGGTTGCAGTGAGGCAAGATCGCAACACTGCACTCCAGCCTGGGCAACAGAGTGAGATTCTGTCTCAAACACACACACACACACACACACACACACACACACGCACACACAACGGGGAAAAGATGCATTTTAAAGGAAGCTACTAAAAATATTCATGTTCCCTTTGACCGTTTTGCTTTCGTGAGTTTTCTGTGACAGGTTTCCTGCCAAGTTAATTGAAAGAACAGTGGGACTAACATGCCCTTCTCGGCAAAATATTCTCCAGAGCTTCCGGGAATACCTCACAGCTACTGCTGCCAGGATACCACAATATTTCCCAAATACACTTGCAGCTGGAAGCAAGATACAACATTTCCTGTCTAACTCCTTCTTGCCTGTGCTTTTCAAATAACCTCAGCCATGAATGGAGGGCTTAGAAATAAACAGTGGTCTCTTACTTGTTTGAAGGCCCGAATATCAGTTTTCACAGATGTGAGTGCTCGCATTGCAGGTGTGAGATG
>NW_012101920.1:5977437-5996427 GCF_000951045.1 Mandrillus leucophaeus
ACAGGTTTCCTGCCAAGTTAATTGAAAGAACAGTGGGACTAACATGCCCTTCTCGGCAAAATATTCTCCAGAGCTTCCGGGAATACCTCACAGCTACTGCTGCCAGGATACCACAATATTTCCCAAATACACTTGCAGCTGGAAGCAAGATACAACATTTCCTGTCTAACTCCTTCTTGCCTGTGCTTTTCAAATAACCTCAGCCATGAATGGAGGGCTTAGAAATAAACAGTGGTCTCTTACTTGTTTGAAGGCCCGAATATCAGTTTTCACAGATGTGAGTGCTCGCATTGCAGGTGTGAGATGCGCAGAAGGTCTTTATGTTTTGTTATAAATCACATTGCATGTATGTGTTACAAATTCAAGGCCTGAGAGGTCTGTCTTTAATGCTCGGTGCTGGGGGATGGCTGAAGTAATCAGGCTGCTTATCTTTAGTGCCACCTTTTGGATGCTTAGGAAATTGCATTTTAAAGTAAATTGAATGACCATAGTCCTACGTGTCATTTCTACAATTAAATCAGTTCCAACACAGCTGTGTGACTGTAGAATGGTTTATTTTATTATTGCTGATCAAAATAACTATTTTGAGTAACAGCATTCTAGTGTCTGGAAATCTAACAGGAGTAGTTTTGAGTTTAGAAGAATTAGCTCAACTGTCTTTAATGTAAACTTCAAGGCCTTATACTTGAATAACAAATACCAAAGCAGTTTGACAACTTTGAAAAAAAGTTAGTGGAATGTGCAAGATTTAGTTCGTGTTTATGCTGGCTGGACTTCACATACCCATATATACTCTGTGTTATTCATTTAAGTGTGCTTCTGTATACAATTGTCACCATCAACCTTGGCCCTTATTACTGAAATCTGTCAGCCTCATTTGAAATTTTTGCAAATGTGATTTGGGAGATGTAAATATAAAAGTGAGCAGCTCTGTGCAGATACATTTTTGTGTGAGGCAGAAGTACACGACTGGAGTCACATGCAGACGATGAACGCTCAGGAGTTACAGAACCTCAAAAGCCTTCTTCAGGTGACTGTCTGTCTCATGTGACTGGCATCAGCCTGTCAGACAGGGCCCCCGGGACAATGGGCAGCCATACTGACGATGAAGTGGAGTGAATCTGAGCACGTCCTCCGACATTCTTTCTTTTTATAGAAAACAAAGAAACCCAAGGCAGCAGAGTCTGTTTCAAAACCAGATGTCAGTGAAGGTAAGATCCTGCAAGCGATCCTTGTTTTAGCAAAATACGACTCTAAGGCAGTCTGCTAATATGTTCATGCTTTGTTTTGCATTGTTTTTGCTTTGCCTACTTTGTTTCTTTTACAGAAGCCCCAGGGCCATCAAAAGTTAAGACAGGGAAGCCTGAAGAAACCAGCCTTGATTCTAGGGAGAAGAAAAACAACTTGGCTCCCAGAAGCACAGGTGGGTCCTGTTGTAGCTACAGGGAGCTGTTTCGAGAAGGCTGGAAACCCAGGTGGCTGAGTCCAGGTTTCATGGGAGTGGGCGGATGGGAAATCCAAGCCTGTCCTGTGTCATGTCTCCAGAGAGCGCACTGAACTCTCTTTAGGGGGGTAACTAAGAAATATTGAACACACCCTCATCAGGAGCCCTGGCAGGATTGATGGGGTCTGGGCACAAATGCTAGTTGTTTAGATTCCTTCGAGTAAGCAAGTGCCTGGTGCCAAGCACAAAAGGCTGTGCTGAGAACTGGCTCAGATGTTACAGGGACTGCCAGAGGGACTGTGGCTCAGGCCTGCGGGGAATGCTCCCACTTTTCTTTACCCCTGGGGCTTTCGTGGGCTCCACGTGTGGCTCTCAGAGCCCCCTCTCTGCTGCCTCCTGACCAAGGATCAAAGTTTCTCCTAAAACTCACTCTCTTTAACTCAAAGAAAATAGCATTTATTTCACAAAAAGAAAAATACAGATTGATTGTTAAGAATGTGTGATCTTGTGCTCTAAGTAGCATCCAGGGAGGCTGACAGGCTCCTATCCCAGCTCTACATGGGATGGCCACTCAGGTTCCTGTGCCCGTTTCCTCCCCTGGAACGCAGGCCCTGCCTCATTGGGACAACCTAAGTCATTCGTGGGGCTGGGACCAGTGTCTGCGACAGAGCAAGTAGTTGGTGGGACAGTAAATGATAGATATGTCATGCTGTGTCTGCTTTGCTGGAGTTGGCAATTAAGATGACGTCCATCAGCACTCACACAGCCAGCAAGAGAACGTCTGGGACAGAGTGACTGACACGCTTCCCTTCTGAGGATGCGAAGTTTAGAGTCATCCGTATCCCAACCCTGACAGTTTTGACTCTGACTCTTCATTTTTCTAGCAACAAATGAGAGCTCTTCTGGAAAAGCTGGGAAGCCTCTGTGTGGAGCCACAAAGAGGTCCATCGCTGACAGTGAAGAATCCGAGGCCTACAAGTCCCTCTTTACCACTCACAGCTCCGCCAAGCGCTCCAAGGAGGAGTCCGCCCACTGGGTCACCCACACGTCCTACTGCTTCTGAAGCCCACAATGCCACCGCTCCTGCCCCCGAAGGTTGTTCAGTTTCCACGTAGGCAGGTCGCTGTGCACCTCTGAGTGCACTGCTGTGTGTTCTCTCTAGCTCTGTGTCATAAAGCTGTCCTGGCCAGCCTTCGAGATGGTGTGGTCACTCTTGCTGTGAGGCGTGTGGGTTCCAGGGGGGACATGGGAGGGGCTGCACTGTGGCCCGAGGTCACGCTTGCTTCCACCTGCAGGTGCATTTGGTCCTTTCCACGGCCAGGAAGCCCTGTGGGCTGCACTTTTTATGCGTGCAGTAACAAGAGACTCCAGAGTCCTCGCTGGTGCAGAGTTGGCACGTATTAACTACAATTCTAATGATTTTGCTACCAGCAATAAATTAAGTAGGCCAAGTGAAACTGGGCTTTAGAAAGGATGGATTTCAAATACACTGTGCCCACTAGAAGCTTTGAAGAGCCTCGTCCCTCTGCTACAGCCCTGGGAGGAGCCAGGATCCTTGTTGGTCTAGCTAAACACTATTAGGGGAGTCTGCCCCATCTCATCATTTTGAAGATAGCAGAGTCTTAGTTGGGCACCCAGTGATTGGGTTCAAAAATAAAGCTGGTCTGCCTCTTTCTCTCCTCTGTGTTTTTATCTTTTCTACCTTCTGCTCATGCTTGGGTAAGAACGTTGCAGCCACTGCATTGGTGATTATAGACGTCATTCCATGAAGTCAGAGGAACCCACCCTTCTCTCCTCCAGCAGATGGTAAAGGGAGAATTGTACCCAAAAAGAGGTGCATTTTATCTGCCTATAATGTGTGTTGACGTCAGTAGTTAGTGGAACTTCTCATGAGACTCCTAATGAAGAACCAAGAGTCCCAGGCCTCTGCGTGGCTTTCTGCACACGGTGGTATGACTGAGATAGTGACTGGTTCTCTAAACCAGACCCCGGGGCCCTGGGTTTCCTTCAGAAGCAGGAGAAGGACCTGTGGGAGGTGAATGGTGGGAGGTGAGCAGGCAGCTTCTGTGGGAGACAGACACGTCGGGAGAACTCCAGGGAGAGGTCAGCAAGGGAGAACCATGTGCGGCCCTGCTTTTTCTCAAACCCTGTGTGCTTCCCGGCTTCACAGTGATGGGAAAGTTTGGCCCCAAGGATATTTTCACATTGTGAGTATAGAGCATTTTAATAAAAATTACATTTAAGTGATGAATTTTTGTCATGGACTTTTCCAGAACAAACCTGAATTAGCCATTTAATTTCCCCAATTTTCTATACAGCCAAATTCAACCATTTTCTTATTGTTTTTATTTCCCTTTTTCTTTTTTTTTCTTTTTTTTTAAATTTTGAAACAGGGTCTCACTGTGTCATCCAGGCTGCAGTGCAGTGGCATGATCATGGCTCACCATAGCCTTGACCTCCTGGACTCAGGTGATCCACCCACCTCAGCTTCCCGAGTAGCTGGGATTATAAGTGCACACTACCGCACCCGGCTAATTTTTCTATTTTTTGTAGAGATGGGGTTTCGCCATGTTGCCCAGGCTGGTCTTAAACTCCTGGGCTCAAGCACTCTGCCCACCTCGGCCTTCCAAAGTGCTAGGATTACAGGCGTGAGCTACCCCGCCTGCTGTGTTATTTTCACAACAATCAGTTCCTTCTTCAATTGGATAACACTATTTTCTATCACTATCTCTTCTTCCCTATTTTAATTTTACTGAGAAAACTTAATCCTTTTAGTCACATTTTACTAATTATAGCTTCTGCCATCGTGAGGCATTTTTTTCTTTTAATGACCATTATTTTTACCAGGTTCAGTTTTCTTAATGTTAGCCTGAATCAGTTTTATTTTGCATTGAGTTTATTGACTGTGTCCAGTTTTTTCTGGTAACTGAGTCACAGCATCCTCAACACGGAAACTTCAGCATCTCAAAGTCCTCTGCTTTGGGCCTCTCTGAAATAAACAGGCTGTGGGCTTCCCTCCAGCTGCCCTCAGGACTATCCACGTAGGAGGGATCAGGGCTTCCTTGGAGATTTCTAGCCAGCCTTTAATATTTTGCTAAGGCACCACTCTTCAAGGCTCCTGGCCAGCATGAGGGAAGAAGGTATCCATGATCTGTGCTCCTGCTGGGCATGAGGCCTCAGTACACCAGCGGCTGGGGAGGGCTGATCATTCGCATTGCTTTTAGGGCTCACTGAACAGCCAAGCCCTTGACAGGCTTCTCCCCCTGGGACTCCCCAGCCACCCAGTGTGATGGGAAGATGGCCATCCCCCACTTTATAGGTGAGGTGTCTGAGGCCCAAAGCCGCAAGGTGAATCGCAGTTCTGCCTGGCCACACCGCACCTTCTCCCCATTCAGTCCTTACCAAATGAAGGAATCAGTGGCAGCTCCGGCAGGCTCCCACCCAGGGCGCCGAGACCACGGGTTCAGGTGCTGTGCCCAAGAGGAAAGTGGAGCATCTCCTAGCTCTGTCCTCCCCTGTCCACCCCCAGGACCCGAGCTGCTTTCCACCAAGGAGGGAGCTGGGAGGAGAAAATTGAAAAGATGTTGAAATTCTCCAAAATAGCATCTATTCAATTTCCCACAGTACCGGGGGAACCAGCCCCCAATATTTCAACATAGGTTCTTTTCTATTTTCCCTACGTGTCGGCCGGTCTGAGAAATAAAGAGTACAAAAGAGAGAAATTTTACAGCTGGGTCTCCAGGGGTGACATCACCTCAGCAGGTTTCGTGATGCCCCCGAGCTGCAAAACCTGCAAGTTTTTATTAGCGATTTTCAAAGGGGAGGGAGTGTACGAATAGGGTGTGGGTCACAGAGATCATATGCTTCAAAGGCAATAAAATATCACAAGGCACATGGGGGCAGAGCGAGATCACAAGTCCAGGGTGAAATTAGAATTGCTGATGAGGTTTCCTGTCCCACTGTGTACGCATTGTCATTGATAAACATCTTAACAGGAAACAGGGTTCGAGAGCAGACAACTGGTCTGACTAGAATTTCGGTCTGACTAGAATTTCACCAGGCTGGAATTTCCCAATCCTAGCAAGCCGGCGGTGGGGGCACTGCAGGAGACCAGGGCATAGTTCATCCCTTATCTACAACGGCATGAGACAGACACTCCCAGAGCGGCCATTTTAGAGACCTCCCCCCAGGAATGCATTCTTTTCCCAGGGCTGTTCCTTGCTAAGAAAAAGAATTCAGGCCGGGCACGGTGGCTCAAGCCTGTAATCCCAGCACTTTGGGAGGCTGAGACTGGCGGATCACGAGGTCAGATCGAGACCATCCTGGCTAACACGGTGAAACCCCGTCTCTACTAAAAAATACAAAAAACTAGCCGGGCGAGGTGGCAGGCACCTGTAGTCCCAGCTACTCCGGAGGCTGAGGCAGGAGAATGGCGTAAACCCGGGAGGCGGAGCTTGCAGTGAGCTGAGATCCGGCCACTGCACTCCAGCCGGGGCGACAGAGCCAGACTCCGCCTCAAAAAAAAAAAAAAAGAATTCAGCGATATTTCTCCTATTCGCTTTTGCAAGAAGAGAAATATGACTCTGTTCTGCTCGGCCTTGCAGGCAGTCAGTCCTTATGGTTATCTCCCTTGTTCCCTGAAAATCACTCTTATCCTGTTATTTTAGGATGCCCAGATTTCATATTGTTCAAACACACCTTTTATGATTTGTACAGATAATGCAATCATCACAGGGTCCTGAGGCGACATACATCCTCAGCTTACAAAGATGATGGGATTAAGAGATTAAAGACAGGCATAGGAAATTATAAGAGTATTGACTGGAGAAGTGATAAATGTCAATGAAATCTTCACAATTTATGTTCTGCCACGGCTTCAGCCGGTCCCTCCGTTCGGGACCCCTGACTTCCCGCCACACCACAGCACTTCATTTCCAACAAATGAAATGAAAGCCATGCCAAAATGAATGAAAGGAATGCCACCCCACCCCACAGTCCAGACAGAAGTTTGGCTCAAATATCTGATCTGCTTTCCCACTGGTTCTGCTCTATGGGAGAGTGCTCTAGACTTTTGAATACATATAGGAAAAAGTGATTCCCCATTAAAGATGTGAACATTTCCAAATAACAAAATCACGTGGCAAAACCGAGCATTTCTGTTGTTTGGGGCCATTCCTGTAAACCACGTCTGTTTGCCCCTTACTGCTCCATTGCTCCACAGCCACCAAACTTCCCAGCCGACTTGAGACACAGGCTAGCTGAGCGCTGTGGCTCCTGCCTGCAGTCCCAGCACTCTGGGAGGCCGAGGCAGGAGGACTGCTTGAGCCCAGGAGTTTGAGACTAGCCTGGGCAACACAGGGAGACCCTGTCTCTACCAAAAACTAAATAAAAATTATCCAGACCCTGTCTCTACCAAAAAACAAAAACTAAAAATTATTGAGGCTGCAGTGAGCCAAGATCATTCCACTGCACTCCAGTCTGGGTGACACAGCAAGACCCTATCTCTAAAAAAATGACACAGGGGGCCCCTGAAAATAATTAGCCATCCCTCAAAGCTGCTGGAATAGGGAAGACTGGGGACAGGGAGCAGCGTGATGCCAAGGACAGACCTCCAAACCGAGGTCACAGGGTGGCCCAAGGCCCTGGTCATCAGGGCAGCTGCCTCTACAGTGGGCGTAATTCCAGGCAGTAGCTGCCAAGCTGAGTGGGCACTCGTAAGCAGAGAAGTGCCCATCTTCTGATCAACCCAGAGATTTGCATCTCTCCGTCCTGCCCAGACAGTCTCTGGCAGGAAGCCCCAAGCCCCAGCCGACACTGTACCACGCTCAGGGAGGAAGAAACTGTGCAGCACAGCCCAACACCATTTTCCCCTTTTGGCTTTCTAGAATAGTCTTGCAGAACTATTTTTTGGTTTTTCTTGAGAGAGAGTCGCACTCTGTTGCCCAGGCTGGAGTGCAGTGGCATCATCTCAGCTCACTGCAACCACTGCCTCCTGGATTCAAGCGATTCTCCTGCCTCAGCCTCCCGAGTAGCTGAGATTACAGGTGTGCACCAAAACACCTGGCTAATTTGTTTTTATTTGTAGTGGAGACAGGGTTCCACCATGTTGGTCAGGCTGGCCTCAAACTCCTTGACCTCAGGTGATCTGCATGCCTTGGCCTCCCAAAGTGCTGGGATTCCGGGCGTGAGCCACCGCCCCGGCCATAGCCTTGCAGAACTACTTTGTCGCTCCACAGAGCTCAGTACTTAAAGCCACAGCGAAGGCGCCCAGCAGACCTTTGATTATTTCCTATGCAGCATAAAGTTCTGCTCCTCAGGAGTAAATCTGCGAATCAGAGCCTTCCTCAGGAAGACAGCTCTACAGATGACCCAGGGGAACAAGTACAAGCCGTGCGTTCCAGCACCCAGGATTTCTTGTTTCATGTCATTGTAAAGAACTCATGGGTTCAGCTATACTGTGGAGTCCTAGGTTTATTCCCAGCCTTGGCCTCAGTTGTCAAGCCAGCTGTTCCTATTCACTTGGGGGATTCAGCCCCTTCCCATTTTACCCACCAACTCCTAATCATCTCCCCTCCTCTACTCAACCATCTTTTTCTGGAAATTCTTCCTGAATAACCTAGTTTAGAGCAGTCCCCTCGTGCTAGTCTCTAAACCTTCCTGTTCTTATCACAATTTTAATCAAAGTATACTCTTGTTTTTTTCCTCCTGAGATGGAGTCTCACTCTGTTCCCCGGGCTAGAGTGCAGTGGTGCGATCTCAGTTCACTGCAATCTCTGCCTCCCAGGTTCAAGCGATTCTCCTGCCTCAGCTTCCCAAGTAGCTGGGCCTACAGGCATACGCCACCATGCTGGGCTAATTTTTGTATTTTTAGTAGACATGGGGTTTCACCATGTTGGCCAGGCTATTCCCGAACTCCTGACCTCAGGTGATCCACCTGCCTTGGCCTCCCAGAGTGCTGGGATTACAGGTGTGAGCCACCACACCCGGCCCAAAGTAGACTCTTAACCCAGGGTGGGCACACACTGCTACGATCAATGATGGTGTGAGGTAATAGTGAGTGGTGGCGACTGTGGAGGGAGTATGGCCACAGACAGGATGGCTTCACTTGGCTGCAGCAGAGACACCGGTTCTATGAGGGTGTGGACCCAGTGTTTCTGGACCTCCCATATTTTCAAAGGAAGCCAAAATTTGGAGTTTTAAAGTGAAATGCCCCCCAATATTTAAGTACTGACAATTTTTAAAAACAATGTAGGCCAAACAAAACACATAGGTGGGCCAGGCGCGGTGGCTCACACCTGTAATCCCAGCACTTTAGGAGGCCGAGGCAGGTGGATCACCTGAGGTCGAAAGTTCGAGACCAGCCTGACCAACATGGAGAAACCCCATCTCTACTAACAAAATTAGCCAAGCGTGGTGGCACATGCCTGTAATCCCAGCTACTTGTGAGACTGAGGCAGGAGAATGGCTTGAACCCGGGAGGCGGAGGTTGTGGTGAGCTGAGATCACGCCATTGCACTCCCGTCTGGGCAACAAGAGCAAAACTCCGTCTCAAACCAAAATCAGAAAACCACGTAGGTGGCTCTGAGTTTGTAGGTGGCCTGTGGTTTAATACCTTTCTCTCCCATTTAATTCAGCTCCACAGGGCACATGGCATCTCCCTCTGCTCATCACAATGTCTGCATCAAACAAATGAAAAACAAAAACATGATGGGCTCTCCCAGCAAAGCTCCAGGGTTGGAAAGAGCCCCCTGGCAGGGAATTGGCACCCCATCATGCCCATCCTCTCTTACTGCCTGCTGGAAATGCCCCCATCTCCCTTTGAGTCCTCCTCCTGGGCGACCCCTGTGAGCCCCATTAACCTCTGTCCTGAAATCATCACAATGGCCAGGGTGGCCTCAGCTCAGGGCCTCTGTGACATCACCAAGGGCCTGGCACCAGGTGCCCAGTCTCCCAGTTGCGAGGGCAAGCAAACCCATCATGAGCATCTCCCTTCCCCATCTCTGCTCACCATGTGGACGCTGAAATGGTTCCTGGTCCTGCTTCTGTGCCTCACCTGCAGCTATGCCTCTATGTTCTCTTCTCGGAGAGAGAAAACTAGCGAACCCCAGGGGAAGGTGCCGTACGGAGGGCACTTTCGGATTCGGCAGAATCAACCAGAGCACGCCCAAGGCTGGCTTGGGAGCAAATGGCTCTGGCTTTTGTTTGTTGTTGTGCTGTTTGTGATACTGAAGTATCAAAGAGACAATGAGAAGAATAAGGTAAGGATGGCTCCATTTTTTTTTTTACACCATATTGATTCAATCTCAGGAGTCTCAGGGAAACGGATGTTCTAGTGAGTCTAGGCGGGACTGTTACATATAATGAACCTAACTCATGGTCCTGGGCAAAGCTGGCAAATTCACTTCCTGATGTATCCTTCATGAAGACAATAGTCCCCAGATCCACAGATACTGGGACAAACAGTGGAAGATGACCTCTGCTTACTGGCTCACAGATTTTCTGGTTAGACGGATTTTTTCAAATGTAGGAAAGATTCAAGAACTTATGGTGTGTTTCAGAAGGTCAAAATTATTTGCAGGGCCAGATTCACTGTCCCTTGCTTTTTAAATTTTTGTTAGTGTTTGACTTACTACAAAATCCTGAGCTAAATGGAAATGGTATCATTATCCCAACAAAATATGAGACTTGTGCTGGAGAGATAAAGGTGTAAGGTAGTTTGAGCTGGTCCTCAGAGTGACCACAAACAACTCTTTCAGGTAGAAAGGGAAGGGGAGAGAAAGTGTGTTCTCCCGCAGAAAGACCCAGCACTTCATAATACTGTGTCCAAACTGATTAGAGCAGGGATCGGCAAACCCTTCCTGTAAAGGGCTGGGGAGGGTGTGAATATTTGTGGGCAGTATGGACTTCCTTGCAACTACTCAGGTCTGCTGTTGTAACATGAACTGTGTCAAAACCAGCCAAGTTCACAATATTACTGACCTTGAGTATCTTTCTTGACAGAAGCAGAGTCCTGGCCTTCGAGGCGGCCAATTTCACTCTCTATTAAAGAAAAAACAAAATGCTTCCCTCAACAAAGACTGCACATTCAATATCTTACACAAACTCGAGGTGGAGCTTGTGAGATTTGTGTCCGAAGTGCGGAGTCTTAAAGGTGCCATGGCAACAGGCAATGTCAGTAACCTCAAGCTTCGAAGGTCAGAGACGCCCACAGATCCATACCATGTCACGATCTATGACATACAGGGAGAAGAAAGCTCTAGCTGAATGGATTTGTATGTCAAAGTAGGAGAGAAAAAAGTTGAGTGTTGACAAACTGTATGCAAACTAATAAAAGTATTCTGAAGAAAAGAACTTCCACGTTTGAGATCTTGCTTCTTTTTTCACTAGAAGAAAAAGTGAATGTGAGACCAGCAGCCATAGCAGTGATGGTTTTGTTTTTGTCCCTCTCACGTCCTCTAGAGCTGTGGGTGGTGAGAAGAGCACCAAAAGCTACATAATAGTATGTGATGAGCTCGTGCTTCCGTGCAATGGCCAGGGGTGGATGACGGAGCTAGGGAAATCTGGGATAAGATGCTGACGTCCTTTCCATACAAACTCTTGTTCTCTATAGTATCTATCTGTGCAAGATACATAACTGCTTTTTATCTTTGATATATTACAAAAGACGGCTTTAATGATAGTTTTTAAATGGTAAAATGATTCAATTAGGAGGGGTGTATTCTAGAGTCATCTGATTCTCTCACAAGAGTCCTTTCACTCATTGCATTTCAAAGGTTCTATATATTGATTTTTCCTTTTACCAAACTAGCAGTTACATTTGTCAATAGTTGGATTAAAAAAAAAAAAAAGGGGGGGATGACGCAGAAGAATCGCTCGAACCCGGGAGGCAGAGGTTGCAGTGAGCTGAGATCGCACCATTGCACTCCAGCCTGGGCGACAGAGCGAGACTCTGTCTCAAAAAGAAAAAAAAAAAAAAAGGAGAGGCCGGGCACGGTGGTTCACACCTGTAATCTTAGTACATCGGGAAGCTGAAGCAGGAGGACTGATTTTTTTTTTTTTTTGAGACGGAGTCTCGCTCTGTCGCCCAGGCTGGAGTGCAGTGGTCGGATCTCGGCTCACTGCAAGCAAGCTCTGCCTCCCGGGTTTACGCCATTCTCCTGCCTCAGCCTCCCGAGTAGCTCGGACTACAGGTGCCCGCCACCTCCCCCGGCTAGTTTTTTTGTATTTTTTAGTAGAGACGGGGTTTCACCGTGTTAGCCAGGATGGTCTCAATCTCCTGACCTTGTGATCCGCCCGTTTCGGCCTCCCAAAGTGCTGGGATTACAGGCTTGAGCCACTGCACTCGGCCGGGAGGACTGATTGAGCCCAGGAGTTTGAAACCAGCCTGGGCAACACAGTGAGACCTCGTCTCTATTAAGTTAACAAAAAAGAAAAGGGAGAAAGAATTCATTCATTCTATGCCATTGGAGTTTTGGATACAAATGTGCTAACCAGGGGCTCCCAGATTAGATGACATGTTCTTTATCCTACTTATTCAAAACGTGGGCCTTTTACATGTTACTGTGGCTGATGGCATCTCTGTACATGCTTAGGTGCTTGATTTCAATTTTCCTCCCTCCTACATTCTTTATCGATTGGAATTCTGCTGTAAGAGCTGTTCCTTCGCCGTTGATTGATGAATGGATTTCAGTATAGACTTACAGGTGTCTATTTTATTCTAAATAATCTGATATTTTCATTATTTTCTGGCTCCACCTTTCCCACCTTTGGCATTAGGAGCTCCTTTGGGTTGGCACTTGTGTTCTGTGAGCAAGCCCCTTCCTCTTCTGAGCAATTCCTTACTTTCTGGCAACCCAAGACACTCCATGCTCATCTGGTTCATTGCCTGCCTTCATGCTGGAATCAGCCACTTCCCCAAGGGGTCCAGGTTCCCTTTCTTGGAGAATGGTGACGTGCCCTCCTGGAGCCAGGAGGCTCATCTTAAAATCCTTAATTTAATTCATCTGCAAAATGTCTCTTGCCACATGAAAGCAGGCCCACAGATCCCAGGAATTAGTGCGTGGGCATCTCTGGGGCCGGTACCCAGCTGACCAGTGCTGTCACCCTCACAAGCATCCAAGTCACCCAGGGCCCAGGGAAGACCAAGACCATGAGGCAGGAGGCCATGGCTTCGCAGGAGACGGAGGCAGGGCAGAGAGCAGCCCAAATGCCTGGGGCCTTAGAGGAAGGAGGCCCTGCCTCAAAGGCATAGGCACCCCTCAAGGGTCCCAACCCCGGGCCCTGAAGGGTGGGCAGCATCTTCCTGGGTGGGGCAAGGGGAATATGTCCTCAGGAAGGCGCACTTATCAGCCTGGGAAGGCAAGCTGAGCAAGGAGAAAGGCGCCAAAGAGGATCCTGGAGGTTTGTGATCGGGAAGGAGGGGCCAGGGAGCAAGGAGTGGCCAGGGCAGAGGAGAGGAGGGCCCAGCCTCCACGCAGCCCCACACAGGTCTGCCCTAAGGCCACGCCCGTGGGAGTAGCTATGCATCTACAGCCCTGGGTGCCAGCTGGTTGCTCCCAGCCTACCAGGAGCTGGGCCAGCAAACGTGCAAAGGGAAAGATCAATCCGAGGCCCCCAGCAGCAGTGATCCCAAGCGGGGTCTGCATGTGCCTCTAGTTTTCAGGGACTGCTCCAGTGAGAGAATGCTCCTGAGAACGTCCTGTGCTGCTGGCCCTGTGGCCTAAGGGAAGCTCAGGAAGACCACAGCCCCTCAAGACCTACCTGCGTCTCCCTGGGTATTCTGTCACTGGGTGGAGTGGCCGTGGCAGTGTGGCCTCTGGTGAACAAGGTGACAAGCTTCAGAGCCCGGGAGCCAGGCCCAAGTCAATTGCCCTCCGTGACTGGAGGTCTGGGAGACCCATTGCTGGTGTTACCAAGAGGCACCAGCGGGGAGGTGACACCAAGCCCAGGAAGCACAGAAGCCAGGAAGAGGGGGACGGGCAGCGACATAGAGAACTCTGACTCCCCACGCTGCCTGAGGATCTGTCCCATACAGATCTGCACAGACAATGCTCCACGACGTGAACAGCGACACTGTCTGAAATGCCCATCAAGGGGGGAACGACTGAAAAAACCTACGGGATGTCCATGCTTGGGGGGATTTGGAAATAACAAGCTAGGTCTCCCTCCAAGTGCAGAGAAAGCCGTCAATGATGACTGGAATGCCGAACAAGATCGTGCACACTCAGAAATACCCGCCATCTCCATGCATGGGCAAAATCTCAACAATACAGACACCAGGCTGGGTGCAGTAGCTCACACCTGTAATCCCAGCACTTCGAGAGGTCGAGGAGGGTGAGCTGTTTGAGCCCGGAAGTTGAAGATCGGCCTGTGCAACATAGTGAGAGCCCATCTCTACAAAAATATAAAAATTAGGCATAGTGGTTCACGCCTGTAATCCCAGCACTTTGGGAGACTGAGGCAGGTGGATCACTTGAGGTCAGGAGTTCAAGAAAGCCTGGCCAACATGGTGAAGCCCCAACTCTACTAAAAATGCAAAAAATTAGCTGGGCATAGTGGCGCAGGCCTGTAGTCCCAGCTACTGGGAAGGCTCAGGCAGGAGAATCACTTCAGCCCGGGAGGCAGAGGTTGCAGTGAGTTGAGACTGCGCCACTGCACTCCAGCCTAGGTGACAGTGAGACTCGGTCTCAAAACAAAAATTAGCCAGGCATGGTGGTACATGCCTGTAGTCCCAGCTACTCAGGAGGCTGAGAAGGGAGGATTATTTCAGCCTAGCAGTTGGAGGCTGCACTGAGCCAAGATCGTGCCACTGTACTCCAGCCTGATCAACAGAGTGAGACCTGGGCTCAAAAAATTAAAAAAAAAAAAAAAAGGCCAGGCACGGTGGCTCACACCTGTAATCCCAGCACTTTGGAAGGCCAAGGTGGGCAGATCACTTGACATCAGGAGTTCAAGATCAGCCTGGCCAACATGGTGAAACCCCATCTCTACTAAAAATATGAAAATTAACCAGGCATGGTGGCACAGGCTTGTAATCTCAGCTACTTGGGAGGCTAAGGTGGGAGGACTGCTTGAACCCAGGAGGCAGAGGTTGCAGTGAGCTGAGATCACACCACTGCACTCCAGTCTGGGCAACAAAGCAAGACTCTGTCTCAAAAAACAGTAGACACCAAACTGGTAGAAATGGTTGCTTTGAAGGAGTGGGGATATTTAGATGCGAAGACATGTTCACTTTTTACTTAATAACACTGAGCTCATTAAAAAGAAAGCTTTAAATGTATAGGTAGATGTTATGCTTTTTTTTTTTTTTTTTTTTTTTGAGACAGGGTATGGCTCTCTTGCCAGGCTGGAGTGCAGAGGCATGATTAGGGTTCACTGCAGCCTCGACCTCCCAGAGCTCAAGCGATCTCCCTCCAAAGCATCCTGAGCAGCTGGGACTAGCAGCACGTGCTACTGCACTGGGCTAATTTTTTGTGTTTCTTTGTAGAGACGGCGGTCTTGCTATGTTGCCCAGGCCAGTCTCGAACTCCTGGGCTCAAGCAATCCACCCACCTTGGCCTCCCAAAGTACTGGGATTACAGGTGTGAGCCACTGCGCCCAGCCCCAGCCTAGATTTTATAATAATAAAGATTAAGAAATTGTTCTCATCCCCATCTATAAGATGGAGATTTTAAAAAATAATAAAAAGAAAAAAAAGAGAAAACTTTCCCAAAACTATGAAAAGCACTTCTGAGAATGAAATATTAAAAATCATTTGACTTTTGTCCCAGTTCTATCGAGATTTAGTAACTGCGGACACCCCCAGGTAGATTTCCACCTACCTGCCAACATCATCCTTGCTGTTTCTTAAGGATTCAGGCACACTCAAGTAGACCAAGACACGTGCAAATCAGACCACTACTTCCCATACTTTTTGGACTCATTTTAATGGGTTGTGCGTGGCAACCCAATATGCTCACACATGCACACAAGAATCACATGCAGAAATCAAAGTTTCAAGACAGGACAGCTACTGCATGTGCCTGCACTCTGGTATTTTCGAGTTTGTTTTCTTTTTTCTTACCTAGTATAACCTAGTAAATTGAATTTACAACCCACTAAGAAGTCACAGCCTGAGGACTGGAAAACAGAGAGTTAAACCACCTCTTTGAGCGCTCTAGCTCTTCCAGAAAACCATGTTTCGCTGCAGCATCCTCAGCATGCTTCAGCAAGGAGGGAGGCAACTCAGCCCTATGTCCCCATGTTACACAGGAGACAGAACAGGGGCTCTCCGTGGACTGCCCCATTAAGTGAGTCGGAGCACTTGGACTCAGATCGCCCAAACTTCATACGATTTCCACTCGATCACACTAACTTTCCACGCGGCTTTCAAAGTCATTGCTAAGCCCTGTTTCCATAATGCCACACTCAAGTTTCAAGTGAAAATCTATTATGAAATGGAAACTTGTTTTGGAAACTACACTGCTGCAGAAAAAGCACACTGTCAAAAGTCTTCGCTTCAGGTGCAGTGGGTGGGAAGAACCTGCAGCATGCAGTCTACAGGGTAGCTGCTTTTCAAAGCGAATTTCTGGGGGCGCTGGGGGGACCACTAGAACTATCATTCAACAGTCATTTGCTGCTCTCCAGGAAACGCCAGCAGCTGCAGACAACATCTGGAATCAGAAGTGAACACCTGAGTAATGACCCTCCAGGCCATAAAGATGGTCTTCCGATGAGAAAGCCAGGGCTCCCAGACACCACGTGTCCTGCATGGAATCGCTGTCTGGCCAATGGCAGGGCCCACGAGGAAGCCTGGGACTTTCAAGGACGGCCCCGCACTATTCTAAAAATGTTTTCACCATCAATACCCACTTGAATGGGCCCATGCCTGTGGGAAGGCACTATCAACTCACACCAATTCCAAAGGAAGAAACCCAGGCTCAGGGGCTTCGCAGTGAAGACAAGCACATAGCCCCGCCCCCCGAAAACCACGCCCCAGACTAGAGTGTGAGATCCTCCACTGGACAGACCCCGTGGCTCCTCCTCAGGATCCTAGAACAGGCTGCTCAGTGACATGCGCTGAAGGGGGCAGGGACAGGCGCTGGGAGATCCTGCCCGTGCAAAGTCCTCTCAGGAAGCAAACCACATTTCCAATCTGCTGAACCACGCTCAGTAAAATAAAATCCAGGCTAATCAGCTATGCCCTCAACTCAAAAGGAATCTGAAGAGTACATAAGTTAGTTACACGTTGTAACCAAAGCAGTTAGGGAGAGCTTCTGAGATGACGAAAACCAAGGGAAAGGGGATGGAGATGAACAAAAATGACCTCATTAAGCCAGAGGCAGGAGAAGCCACACCACTTCCGGAAAAGTGTAACAATAAGGCAAGAACTCAGGTTCCCAGGGAGAGGGACATGGACTGAGGTTGACTTGGTGCCTGCAAGCAAATTCCTTAACTTCCCTGCCCTCTTGGCACCTCATGCCCGACACAGCCTCTGGTATTGGGACGGCTGTGGTATCAGTGGGCTGCTCTCCTTCAGGCCGGCCTTGCTGTCCACGCAGGGATGCAGGCAGTCACTCGGGTAGACTTTCTAAGGCTTCCAATGCCCAAGGGCTGCACAGGCATCCTTCAACGAAGACAGATGCTTGGTGGCTGGGCCCGGGGCCGGAGCGGTGACCAGGCCGAGCTGCCCCTGTGGCGCGCCGGGCTCACCTCGTCCTCCTTTGTCGTTGCAGATGCCGCGGACCTAGTCCTGCGGGTTACTGTCGAACATGCAGTCGATGATGCCCTTCACCATCTTGAGGGCCATCACGGCGGCCCACGGGCTTTTGCCCCGGGAGGCCCGCGACCAGTCGCCGTGAGGGGGTCCGGGGGCCGCGCCCGCCGCCCGTGGACCGCTGCACTGCCGGCTCCTGCGGCGGGGCAGGCTCCCAGGCCAGGGCGGCGGCGTCCGAGGACTGCGGCAGAGGCGGCGACCCGCTAAGCACGGTCCGCGATCCCACTCCGGGACACTTGCAAACGGCGAACATGATGGCGGCGGGTCAGCTGACCGCAAGCGTCCAGTCCCAGCCGAGCCGGCCCCAGAAGCCCCGCCTTCCAGTAATGCCCGCCCCCAACTCCGGGACACCGCGTTTCCCTGACGACGACAGGTAACCCAATGGAAATGTGGACACTGCCCTCTCCGGCGCACGGCCCCGCCTTTTCCGGCCCAGAACTCTGCGCTCTCATTGGTCACTGGCTTCCGCCACTCCACCCTTTTCCTCGTTCTGGGTTCTGGCTACGCCCCTTAGAGACTGGTTCTGACCCTGCCGTCAGCTGACAGGTGTGGGCGTCGCTGGGTGTGGGCGGGCCCTGAGGTGGGCGGGGCGCCCACGTGGAGCTTAGCTGTTAAGTTCCCGTGGAAGAACAGAGCTCTGCCTTTTCTGAATGTAAAAGCTGATGCGGCATAAGAGCCGCCAAACCCAACGCTAAGGTGGGGGGAACGGATCCTGTGGTTTCCGCAGCTTCACAAAATCTTGTGAAATGGGCAAGACAGGGAGTAACATGCCCAAAGGAAGAAAATAAGGCCAGAGGCAGGACTTCAACATAATCATTCATTCAATAAACATTTGTCGAGGGCTTGTTGCGTTCCACGCATGGTAAGGGGCGCTGGGCATTCAGCAGTGAATGAGATATACCGAGTCCCTGCCCTCCGAGATACATCATTAAGACTAAAAAAAAGCTTTGGAGGCTGAGGCAAGAGGATCACTTGAGCTCAGGAGTTCAAGACGAACTGGGCAACATAGTGAGAACACAGTTCTACACACACACATTAGCCAGGCATGATGGTGCACGCCTGTAGTCCCAGCTGCATCAGAGGCTGAGGCAGGAGGATCGCTGGAGCCCGGGAGGTCAAGGCTGCCGAGAGCTATAATATCGCCACTGCACTTCAGACTTCGGCCTAAGCAACAGAGCAAGATTCTTATTCTTTTTTTTTTTTTTTTTTGGAGATGGAGTCTCACTGTCACCCAGACTGGAGTGCAGTGGCGCAATCTCGGCTCACTGCAACCTTCGCCTGCTGAGTTCAAGCAGTTCTCCTGCCTCCTGCCTCAGCCTCCCGAGTAGCTAGGACTATGGGTGTGTGCCACCATGCCTGGCTAGTTTTTGTGTTTTTAGTACAGACAGGGTTTCACTGTGTTGGCCAGGCTGGTCTCGAACTCCTGACCTCAGATGATCCACCCGCCTTGGCCTCCCAAAGTGCTGGGAATACAGGGTGAGCCACTGTGACCCGCCAAGATTCTGTCTTAAAAAAAAAGAGAAAAGGCCACGTGCGGTGGCTCACACCTATAATCCCAGCATTTTGGGAGGCTGAGGCGAGTGGATCACTTGAGGCCAGGAATTTGAGACCAGCCTGGCCAACACGGCGAAATCCCATCTCTACTGAAAATCCAAAAATTAGCCGGGTTTGGTGGCATGCACCTGTAATGCCAGCTACTCAGGAGGCTGAGGCAGGAGAATCGCTTGAAACCGGAAGGCGGAGTTTGCAGTGAGCTAAGATAGTGCCACTGCACTCCAGCCTGGGCAACAGA
>NW_012101920.1:5996622-5997788 GCF_000951045.1 Mandrillus leucophaeus
CCCAGCTACTTGGGAGACTAAGGTAGGAGCATCTTTTGGGTCTGGGAGGTCGAGGCTGCAGTGAGCCATGATTGCACCATGGCACTACAGCCTGGATGGTGGTGTGAGACCCTGTCTTCAAAATAAAAATAATGTTTGGGGGCTGGGCAAAGTGATTCTCACCTGTAATCTTAGCACTATGGGAGATTGGGGAAGGCAGATCGCTGGAGCCCAGATGTTCAAGACCACCCTGCACAACACGCAAAACCCTCTCTACCAAAAAAAAAAAAAAAAAAAAAAAAAAACTGGGGTGCGATATTTACAATACATATATCTGACAAATGCCTTATATCCTGGTGGGGCACCATGGCTGACACCTGTAATCCCAGCACTTAGGGAGGATTGCTTGAGCCCAGAAGTTCAAGGCCAGCCTGGGCAATATAGTGAGACCCCCATCTTAAAAAAAAAAAAAAAAAAAAAGGAAGTGCTGGGCGTGGTGGTTCCATGTCTTTTGTGGCTGTATTTATGCATTTCTGTTGGGAACAGTAGAGGATTCACTGGGTAATAGAATGTATGTGTGCTAGCATTGGTGGAAAACTGCCACACAGTTTTCTGACATACTTGTGATGTTTTATACTCATGCCTGGCATGTATACAAGTTGCTCCACATCCCCACAATGCTCGATATTGTCAAAACTTGTAAGTTTAACCTTTTTTTTTTTTTTTTTTTGAGACAGGGTCTCCGTCTGTCACCCAGGCTGGAGTGCAGTGGCGCAATCTTAGCTCACTGTAGCCCCTATCTCCTGGGCACAGGCGATCCTTCTGCCTCAGCCTCCCAAGTACTACAGGCACGTGCCTCCCAAAGTGCTGGGATTACAGGCGTGAGCCACTGTACCTGGTTGTACTTCTCTTCATAACAAAGCAAGAACGGCCTAATGCACTTAATTACCAGTAGAATAATATTAAGAAGTGAGGCCTTTTAGAAGGTGATTAAGTCATAAGGGTGAAGACTTCAGAGATGGGATTAGAGCCCTGTAAAATGCTTCAGGGATTGGATGCACTCTTCTCTTCTGCCATAGGGAGACACAGAGTTCGCCCCTTTTGCCCTTCTGCCTCAAAGCAAATACGTTTCTGTTTTTTGTAAATTACCCAGTTTTGGGTAATGGCAGCACAACATGGACTAAGAC
>NW_012101920.1:5999558-6000493 GCF_000951045.1 Mandrillus leucophaeus
TTTAGTCCTTAGGAGTAGTCCTAGGGAAACAGAATCTCTCCCTCTGACTTTCTGTCCTCCTTTCCCTGCCCAAGGCAGACTCTAATCTGATTGGGAGACAAAGACCTCATTCCAGAGGGTCATGCCGCATACCCTAGAGGAAGGACAGCTGCACAGAGAGACCAAGAGGAATCTGGACAGGCCCTGCTGGGTTCCCCAGTCTGTTAATATGAGATCTTATCAATTTTTGGCCCAATCACATTTCTTCATGATTGTGAATCATGCCTGTTTAATGAAGCCACCATTAAAACCCAAAAGAAGGCCTGGCATAGTGGCTCACACCTGTAATCCCAGCACTTTGGGAGGCTGAGGTGGGCGAATCACCTGAGGTCAGGAGTTTGAGACCAACCTGGCCAACATGGTGAAACTCCATCTCTACTAAAAATACAAAATTAGCCGGGCGCAGTGTGCGTACCTGTAATCCCAGCTACTTGGGAGGCTGAGGCAGGAGAATCGCTTGAACCCACGAGGTGGAGGTTGCAGTGAGCCAATATCACACCACTGCACTATAGCCTGAGTGACAGAGTGAGACCCTGTTTCAAAAAAAAAGAAAAAAAATCTTCTTAGGCTGGATATGGTGGCTCACACCTGTAATCCCAGCACTTCGGGAGGCCAGGGTAGGCGGATCACCTGAGGTCAGGAGTTCAAGACCACCCTGGCCAACATGATGAAACCCTGTCTCTACTAAAAATACAAAAATTAGCGAAGCATGGTGGTGGGTGCCTGTAATCCCAGCTACTTGGGAGGCTGAGGCAGGAGAATTGCTTGAACCCTGGAGGCGGAGGCTGCAGTGAGCTGAGATTGCGCCATTGCACCCCAGTGGGTGACAGAGCAAGACTCCATCTCAAAACTAACAATAATAATAATAATTAAAAAATAAAAATACAGGCCTGGCA
>NW_012101920.1:6001361-6003394 GCF_000951045.1 Mandrillus leucophaeus
CCATCCATCTACCCACCCACCCATCCACCCTCCCACCCATTCATCCATCCATTCAACAACATACTGAGTATATACTGTATGCCATTTTGGCAAGGAGCAGGAGTGGAGGACAAAGTCGTAGGCAGGAAAAGGATTGTGGAAAAGTGGTCCAGGCAGATGTCAGGACAAAGGGAAGAGTTTGCTCAAGTGTGTCATATGGAGGAGCAGAGAGGACGCTGGCAGGGCAGGTGGGAATGGAGGAAGTTGGGTTTGCTGGGTTGATAAGGGCCGGATCAGACATCATTTTACAGAAGGATTCATTGGGCAGCTAGGGTCTATACCACATGTGTTCTTTTCTTTTCCCCTAGACTACTCAGCAGAATTTATTTATTTTTTTTAGAGACGGAATCTTGCTCTGTTGCCCAGGTTGTAGTGCAATGGCATCATCTGAGCTCACTGTAGCCGCAACTCCTGGATTCAAGCGTCTCTCCTGCCTCAGCCTCCTGAGTAGCTGAGATTACAGGCATGCAACACCACACTTGGCTAATTTTCTTTTTTTTTTTTTTTTTTTTTTAGTATTTTTAGTGGAGACAGTGTTTCGCCATGTTGGCCAGGCTGGTCTTGAACTCCTGACCTCAGATGATCTGCCCACCTTGGCCTCCCAAAGTGCTGGGATTACAGGCATGAGCCACTGCCTCTGGCTACAGCTTGTAGAACTTCTTTGTCACTCCACAGAGCTCAGCACAATTTAAGCCACAGCGAGGGTGCCCAGCAGACCCTTGATTATTTCCTATGTAGCATAAAGTTCTGCTCCTCAGGAGTAAATCTGCGAATCAGAGCCTTCCTCAGGAAGACAGCTCTACAGATGACCCAGGGGAACAAGTACAAGCCGTGCGTTCCAGCACCCAGGATTTCTTGTTTCATGTCATTGTAAAGAACTCATGGGTTCTGGTATACTGTGGAGTCCTAGGTTTATTCCCAGCCTCGGCCTCAGTTGTCAAGCCGGCTGTTCCTTCTCACTTGGGGGATTCAGCCCCTTCCCATTTTACCCACCAACTCCTAATCATCTCCCCTCCTCTACTCAACCATCTTTTTCTGGACACTCTTCCTGCATAACCTAGTTTGGAGCAGTCCCCTTGTGCTAGTCTCTAAACCTTCCTGTTCTTATCACAATTTTTTTTCTTTTCTTTTTTTTTTTGAGATGGGAGTTTCGCTCTTGTTGCGCAGGCTGGAGTGCAGTGGCGCGATCTCAGCTCACCGCAGCCTCTGCCTCCCAGGTTCAAGCAATTCTCCTGCCTCAGCCTCCCGAGTAGCTGGGATTACAGGCATGTGCCAACACGCCCGACTAATTTTGTATTTTTAGTAGAGACAGAGTTTCTCCATGTTGGTCAGGCTGGTCTTAAACTCCTGACCTCAGGTGATTCCACCTCGGCCTCCCAAAGTGCTGGGATTACAGGCGTGAGCCACTGCGCCTGGCCCAATGTATAGTCTTTTTTTCTTTTTTTTTTTTTTTTCGGAGACTGAGACCTACTCTGTTGCCCAGGCTGGAGTGCAGTGGTGTGATCTCAGCTCACTATAACCTCTGCCTCCCAGGTTCAAGTGATTCTCCTACCTCAGCCTCCCAAGTAGCTGGGATTACAGGCACATGCCACCATGCCCCGCTAATCTGTGTATTTTTAGCAGAGATGGGGTTTCACCATGTTGGCCAGGCTGGTCTTGAACTTCTGACCTCGGGTGATCCGCCCGCCTTAGCCTCCCAAAAGGCTGGGATTACAGGTGTGAGCCAACAGGCCCGGCTCCAAAGTGTACTCTTAACCCAAGGCAGGCACATACTGCTGCTGTCAATGATGGTGTGAGGTAATAGGGAGTGGTGGGGACCGTGGAGGCAATATGACCACAGGATGGATGATTTCACTTGGCTCCAGCAGGAGACTGGTTCTATGACAGTGTGGGCCCAGTGCTTCCAGAACTCTCATATTTTCTTTTCTTTTCGTTTTTTGTTTTCTTTCGTTCTTTTTTTTTTTTTTTTTTTTTTTTTTTTTTTTTTTTTTTTT
>NW_012101920.1:6003604-6004047 GCF_000951045.1 Mandrillus leucophaeus
GCTCATTGCAACCTCTGCCTCCTGGGTTCAAGCAATTCTCCTGTTTCAGCCTCCCAAGTAGCTGAGACTACAGGCGTGTGCCACCACATCCAGCTAATTTTTGTATTGTTAGTAAAGACGGGGTTTCACCACGTTGGATGGGATAGTCTCGATCTCTTGACCTCGTAATCTGCCCGCCTCAGCCTCCCAAAGTGCTGGGATTACAGGCGTGAGCCACCGCGCCGGGCCACACTCTCATATTTTCAAAGGAAGCCAGAAACCTGAACTTTTAAAGTGCAGCGCCCCCCACTGCAACATTTAAGTACTGACAAATAATTTTTAGAAACAATGTAGGCCAAACAAAACACATAGGTGGCTCTGAGTTTGTAGGTGGCCTGTGGTTTAATACCTTTCTCTCCCATTTAATTCAGCTCCACAGGGCACATGGCATCTCCCTCTGCTCA
>NW_012101920.1:6009432-6010690 GCF_000951045.1 Mandrillus leucophaeus
GGAGGGCACTTTCGGATTCGGCAGAATCTACCAGAGTATGCCCAAGGCTGGCTTGGGAGCAAATGGCTCTGGCTTTTGTTTGTTGTTGTGCTGTTTGTGATACTGAAGTATCAAAGAGACAGTGAGAAGAATAAGGTAAGGATGGTTCCATGTTTCTACACCATATTGATTCAATCTCAGGAGTCTCAGGGAAACGGATGTTCTAGTGAGTCTAGGTGGCACCGTTGGGTATAATGAACCGACCTCATGGTCCTGGGCAAAGTTGGCAATCCTGATGTATCCTTATGAAGACAATAGTCCCCAGATCCACAGATACTGAGACAAACAGTGGAAGATGACCTCTAGCTTCTAGGCTCAGAGTTCCTCTTGTTAGATGGATTTTTTCAAATGTAGGATAGATTCAAGAACTCAGCCAGGCGTGGTGGTTCATGCCTGTAATCCCATCACTTCAGGAGGCCAGGGCAGGTGGATTGCCTGAGGTCAGGAGTTTGAGACCAGCCTGGCCAACATGGTGAAACCTCGTCTCTACTAAAAGTACAAAAATTAGCCAGACGTGGTGGCGTGCGCCTGTAATCCCTGCTACTTGGGAGGCTGAGGCAGGAGAATGGCTTGAACCCTGGAGGCAGAGGTTGTGGTGAGCCGAGATCATACCACTGCACTTCAGCCTGGGCAACTAAGTGAGACACTGTCTCAAAAAAAAAAAAAAAAAAAAAAAGAACTTATGGTATGTTTTAGAAGGTCAAAATTATTCAATTATTCACATGGCCAGATTCACTGTTTCCCCTTGCTTTTTACATTTTTCCTAGTGTTTGACTTACTGCAAATTCCTGAGCTAAATGGAAATGGTATCATCCCAACAAAATATGAGACTTCTGTAAGGAGATAAAGGTGTAGGCCAGGCACAGTGGCTCATGCCTGTAATCCCAGAACTTTGGAAGGTCTGAGGCAGGTGCATCACTTGAGGTCAGGAGTTTGAGACCAGCCTGGCCAACATGGTGAAACCTCGTCTTTACTAAAAATACAGAAATTAGTCCAGGTGCGGTGGCTCACACCTGTAATCCTAGCACTTTGGGAGGCTGAGGCGGGTGAATCACGAGGTCAGGAGTTCAAGACCAGCTGGGCAACATGGTGAAACCCTGTCTCTACTAAAAATACAAAAACTTAGCTGAGTGTAGTGGCGGGCGCCTGTAATCCCAGCTACTTGGGAGGCTGAGGCAGGACAATCACTTGAACCCTGGAGGCAGAGGTGGCAGCGAGC
>NW_012101920.1:6011825-6017921 GCF_000951045.1 Mandrillus leucophaeus
TGTCTCAAAAAAACAAACGAAAACAAGAGATAAAGGTGTAAAGTAGTAACAGCTGGGCCTCAAAGTGACCATAAACAACTCTTTCAAGTAGAAAGAGAAAGGGAAAGAAAGCGTGTTCTCCCCTAGAAAGACCCAGCATTTCATGATCCTGCACCCAGACTGGTTAGAGGAGGGACTGGCAAACTTTTTCTGTAAAGGGCCAGAGAGTGAATATTTACAGCTTTATGGGCAGTATGCTTGCAACTTCTTCCTTGCAACTACTCAAGTCTGCTGTTGTAACATGAAGCAGCCTTAAACAATATACAGATGAGTGAGCATGAACGTGTGCCAATAAAACTTTATTTACAAAAGCAGGCGGAGGGCCAAATTTGGCCATAGTCTGCCAATGCCTGCACTCGAGCAATGCTAGAACCATCTTTTCTTAAATGAGCCCAACTCTCTTGGAACTGTGTCAAAACCAGCAAAGTCCATGATATTATTGACCTTGAATATCTTTCTCGACAGGAGCAGAGTCCTCCTGGCCTTCGATGCTTCCCATTTCGCACTCCACTAAAGAAAAATCAAAATGCTGCTTTTTTCAAAGACTGCACATTCAATACCTTACACGAACTCGAGGTGGAGCTTGTGAGATTTGTGTCCGAAGTGCGGAGTCTTAAAGGTGCCATGGCAACAGGCAATGTCAGTAACCTCAAGCTTCGAAGGTCAGAGACGCCCACAGATCCATACCATGTCACGATCTATGACATATGGGGAGAAGAAAGCTCTAGCTGAATGGATTTGTATGTCAAAGTAGGAGAGAAAAAAGTTGAGTGTTGACAAACTGTATGCAAACTAATAAAAGTATTCTGAAGAAAAGAACTTCCACGTTTGAGATCTTGCTTCTTTTTTCACTAGAAGAAAAAGTGAATGTGAGACCAGCAGCCATAGCAGTGATGGTTTTGTTTTTGCCCCTCTCACGTCCTCTAGAGCTGTGGGTGATGAGAAGAGCACCAAAAGCTACATAATAGTATGTGATGAGCTCGTGCTTCCGTGCAATGGCCACGGGTGGATGACGGAGCTAGGGAAATCTGGGATAAGATGCTGATGTCGTTTCCATACAAACTCTTGTTCTCTATAGTATCTATCTGTGCAAGATACAGAACTGCTTTTCATTTTTAATGTATTACAAAAGACGGCTGTAATGATAGTTTTTAAATGGTAAAATGATTCAATTAGAAGGGGTGTATTCTAGAGTCATCTGATTCTCTCACAAGAGTCCTTTCACTCATTGCATTTCAAAGGTTCCATATATTGACTTTTCCTTCTTCCAAACTAGCAGTTACATTTGTCAATAGTTGGATTAAGGAAAAGGGAGAGGCCGGGTACGGTGGCTAACACCTGTAATCTTAGCACTTTGGGAAGTCAAGGCGGGAGGATTGCTTGAATCCAGGAGTTTGAAACCACCCTGGGCAACATAGTGAGATTCCTTCTCTATTATTTTTAAATTAGAAAAAGAAGGGAAAAACAAGTCATGCTTTCTATATCATTGGGGTTTTGGATACAGTTGTGCTAACCAGGGGCTCCCCAATCAGTTAATATGTAGTTTATCATACTTATTTAAAATGTGGATATTTTGCATGTTAGTGTGGCTGACTCTGCACATACTTAGGGCTGTAAGGCCCCTACTGACCCCTGAGCCCATCTTTCCTCTCATTTAAAAGGCCAACCTATGGCTGGGCACGGTGGCTCACACCTGTAATCCCAGCACTTTGGGAGGCTGAGGTGGGCAGATCACGAGGTCAAGAGATCGAGACCATCCTGGCCAACATGGTGAAACCCCGTTTTTACTTAAAATACAAAAATTAGTTGGGCGTGGTGGCAAGTGCCTGTAGTCTCAGCCACTTGGGAGGCTGAGGCAGGAGAATGGCTTGAACCCCGGAGGCAGAGGTTGCAGTAAGCTGAGATAGCACCACTGCACTCCAGCCTGGCAACAGAGCAAGACTCCATCTCAAAAAAATAATAAATAAATAAATAAATAGCCAACCTGATGGTTTCGTAGACACATCTGTGCGTGTCTGGAGAGAACAGTTAGCTGTGGGACACCATGGAAATTCCTTTGTTTCACTTCAGTCCAAACTTCTGGTGCCTGACAGAGAAGTCCTGAATCTCTGCCACCTTCCTTGCCAACCACAAAGTCCACTCCCATTATTTGCACAAGGCTTTCAGGATCCTCCCTACACAGATGATTTTCTCCATGTGTAGGAGGTGGACCTCTTGTAAAGGTCCTTGAGAGTCTTAACTCTCAGCTTTCGATATAGCGGAAATAAAAGGAGCCAAGATTACTTCCTTTGCCTTCCAGATTATTTATGAGTGTTTTCAAGCAAACTGGAGTATGTGAGTTATTGTCACAGCCCACTCTGAAGAAATCCAGGTAAGAAAAAAAAAATTGGGCCAGGCGCGGTGGCTCACGCCTGTAATCCCAGCACTTTGGGAGGCCGAGGCAGGCGGATCACGAGGTCAGGAGATCGAGACCATCCTGGCTAACACGGTGAAACCCCGTCTCTACTAAAAATACAAAAAATTAGCCGGGCGTGGTGGCGGGCGCCTGTAGTCCCAGCTACTGGGAGGCTGAGGCAGGAGAATGGCGTGAACCCGGGAGGCGGAGCTTGCAGTGAGCCAAGATCGCGCCACCGCACTCCAGCCTGGGCGACAAAGCGAGACTCCATCTCAAAAAAAAAAAAAAAAAAAGAAAAAAAAAAATTGGTTGTAACCAGTAATCTCAAGATGGGGCAGGTTTTAGATTGTCTTCATTTAACCAGTAGATACTTAGATCTGCGGTCAGCAAGCTACAGCTCACGGGCCAAATTCGGCCACCTGCCTATATTTGCATGGCCTTGTGAACTGATAATGATTTTTATATTTTCTCATGGTTAAAAATATCAGGCAGAGCGTGGTGGTGTGCACCTGTAGTACCAGCTACTCTGGAGGATGAGGCGGGAGGATTGCTTGAGCCCAGGAGTCTGAGTTCAGCCTAAGCAACATAGTGAGACCCTGTAGCTATAAATATGTATATATGGCAACAAATACATATATATATATGATGACATGAAAATTACATAAAATCCAAATTTTAGCACCTATGAAGTTTTATTGGAACACAACCACACTCATTCATTTACATATTATCTATGGCTGCTTTCGTGCCACAAAATTTCCACATTGTCTATGGCTCTAGCTTTTGTGCTTACAATGGCAGGCTTGAATTACTGCAACAGAAACCAACATGGCCCACAAATATTTACTAACTGGCCCTTTACAGAACAAGTTTGCCAACCCCTAGTTTACGCTAATCTCGTATGTTAACAAGCAGAAGCTGGGTGCAGAGGCTCACATTTGGAATCCCAGCACTTTGGGAGGCTGAGGCGGGTGGATCACTTGAGGTCAGGAGTTCGAGACCAGCCCAGCCAACATGGTGAAACCCCGTCTCTACTAAAATTACACAATTAGTTAGGCAGGCTTGGTGGTGGGTATCTGTAATCCCAGCTACTTGGGAGGTTGAGGCAGGAGAATCGCTTGAACCCAGGAGGTGGAGGTTGCAGTGAGCCGAGATTGCACCATTGCACTCCAGCCTGGGCAAGAGAGCGAGACTCCATCTCAAAACGAAACAAAACAAAAACCAGGAAATGTATTCATTAGTAGATATATTCATCTTCACAAACATATTTGTCTGGAGGACAAAAATGCAATTTTATAAACTTTTTTTTATATTTTTATTTTTTGAGACAGGGTCTCCCTCTGCCACTCAGTTTGGAGTGCAGTGGCATGATAATGGCTCACTGCAGCCTCATCCTCCCAGGCTCAAGCGATCCTCCCACCTCAGCCTTTTCTTTTTTGTTTTGAGACAAAGTCTCACTCTTGTTGCCCAGGCTGGAGTGCAGTGGTGTGATCTCGGCTCACTGCAACCTCTGCCTCCTGAGTTCAAGCGATTCTCCTGCCTCAGCCTCCTAAGTAGCTGGGATTACAGGCACCCGCCACCACGCCTGGCTAATTTTTGTACTTTCAGTAGAGTTGGGGTTTCGCCATGTTGCCCAGCCTGGTCTCTAACTCCTGACCTCAGGTGATCCGCCCGCCTCAGCCTCCTAAAGTGCTGGGATTACAGGGGTGAGCCATCGCGCCCCGCCCCACCTCATCCTTTCTAGTTGCTGGGACCACAGGCATGCACCACCACACCAGGCTAATATTTTTAAGGTATTTTTTATAGAGTCTGTTGCCCAGGCTGGTCTTGAACTCCCAAGCTCAAGTGATCCTCCTGCTCAGTCTCCCAAAGTGCTGGGATTACAGGTATGAGCTCCCACACCCAGCCTATAAACTGTATTTTTGTGTATAGCTCCATCCAGGGCACTACCAGCTAAAGATGGGGATCCTCCAAAAGGGGAAATTGCCAAAACTCCTTAGAGCAAGTGCACCAAGGACGTAAATGAGAACAAAATCTGCTGTACATTTGGATTTCACAGTTCCTCAAAAATGGTATCCCCCATGTCTTTGACCTAGCTTACGACACACTTTGCAGACCATAGTTTTGTCTAGAAAATAGTGTTTTCTCGATCCAGTCAATTTCATGCAATATTTTCATGTTAAAATGCATTAGATGTCATTTTTGGAGCCTTAACTTAAAGTTACTCAACTCTGCTGTTACAGCATAAACTCAAATTCTATTACCACAGCCTGTGGTTTAAAAAGAGAAATTGAGGCCTGGCATGGTATCTCAAGCCTGTAATCCCAGCACTTTGGGAGACCGAGGCAGGAGTATCCCTTGAGTCTAGGAGTTCAAGACACGCCTGGGCAACATGGTGATACCGTAACTCTACAAAAAAATATACAGAATAGTCTGGATAATGGAGCCTTGGGAGAGAAAGTTTAGGAAAAAAAAAAAAGAAAAGAAAAAACAAAACAAAAAACAAGCAAACAAAAAAAAAGTGGTTGAGCATGGGGGTGCGTGCCTGTGGTCTCAGCTACTAGGGAGGCTGAGGTAGGAGGATCACTTGAGCCCGGCAAGTCGAGGCTGCAGTAAGCTGTGATATCACCACTGCAGTCCAGGCTGGGTGACAGAGTGAGACCCTGTCTCAAATAAATAAATAAATAAGACCAGGTGCGGTGGCTCATGCCTGTAATCCCAACACTTTGGGAGGCAGAAGTGGGTGGATCACCTGAGGTCAGGAGTTCAAGATCAGCCTGGCCAACATGATGAAACCCTGTCTCTACTAAAAATCCAAAAATTAGCTGAGCATGGTGGTGTGCATCTGTAGTCCCAGCTTCTCAGGAGGCTGAGCCAGGAGAATCACTTGACCAGGGAGGTGGAGGTTGCAGCGAGTCGAGATAATGTCACTGTCCTCCAACCTGAGCAACAGAGTGAGACTCCATCTCAAAAATAAATAAATAAATAAATAAATAAAAGGAAATGAAAAATAAAAAGAGAAGTTGATATGTAAATGATAACCGCTGATCACTGCAGTTGCCTAAATCCTAAAGTGTTTATCAGAGCAGGCTGACAGCTCAGACTGTCTGCAGAATGCATTCCCTTGCAGCTGTAGGACTCATGGCAGTTTGCATCTTCAAAGCCAATAAAAAGAGTAAGATTCTACAGCGAGTCACTAACACAACAGGGACCTCACAATGTGATGTCATCGTGGGAGCCATGGACATCAGCTCTGCCATGCTCTACTGGGTAGAAACAAGTCACTCAGGGGTGTGAATACCAGGAATGGGACCCAGCTTCAAAGAGGCTGCTCCAGCACGAGGTGATGGAGGCATCGCGCTGGTGCGAACAAAACATTGAGCATTAGACAGGGGACATGGCCACTGGACAGGGCGTTGTTCCTGAACCTGGATGCGGGTGATGGGCTAAATTCTAAGACGGCCCCAAGAGGCACTCACCTTTTGGTTTTTTGGGGTTTTTTTTGTTGTTTGTTTGTTTGTTTTTGTTTTTGAGATGGAGTTTCTCTCTTGTTGCCCAGGCTGGAGTGCAATGGCGCAATCTCGGCTCACCACAACCTCCTCCTCCCAGGTTCAAGCGATTCTCCTGCCTCAGGCCTTGGAGTAGCTGGGATTACAGGCATG
>NW_012101920.1:6019556-6038818 GCF_000951045.1 Mandrillus leucophaeus
TTCTATTACCACAGCCTGTGGTTTAAAAAGAGAAATTGAGGCCTGGCATGGTATCTCAAGCCTGTAATCCCAGCACTTTGGGAGACCGAGGCAGGAGTATCCCTTGAGTCTAGGAGTTCAAGACACGCCTGGGCAACATGGTGATACCATAACTCTACAAAAAAATATACAGAATAGTCTGGATAATGGAGCCTTGGGAGAGAAAGTTTAGGAAAAAAAAAAAAGAAAAGAAAAAACAAAACAAAAAACAAGCAAACAAAAAAAAAGTGGTTGAGCATGGGGGTGCGTGCCTGTGGTCTCAGCTACTAGGGAGGCTGAGGTAGGAGGATCACTTGAGCCCGGCAAGTCGAGGCTGCAGTAAGCTGTGATATCACCACTGCAGTCCAGGCTGGGTGACAGAGTGAGACCCTGTCTCAAATAAATAAATAAATAAGACCAGGTGCGGTGGCTCATGCCTGTAATCCCAACACTTTGGGAGGCAGAAGTGGGTGGATCACCTGAGGTCAGGAGTTCAAGATCAGCCTGGCCAACATGATGAAACCCTGTCTCTACTAAAAATCCAAAAATTAGCTGAGCATGGTGGTGTGCATCTGTAGTCCCAGCTTCTCAGGAGGCTGAGCCAGGAGAATCACTTGACCAGGGAGGTGGAGGTTGCAGCGAGTCGAGATAATGTCACTGTCCTCCAACCTGAGCAACAGAGTGAGACTCCATCTCAAAAATAAATAAATAAATAAATAAATAAAAGGAAATGAAAAATAAAAAGAGAAGTTGATATGTAAATGATAACCGCTGATCACTGCAGTTGCCTAAATCCTAAAGTGTTTATCAGAGCAGGCTGACAGCTCAGACTGTCTGCAGAATGCATTCCCTTGCAGCTGTAGGACTCATGGCAGTTTGCATCTTCAAAGCCAATAAAAAGAGTAAGATTCTACAGCGAGTCACTAACACAACAGGGACCTCACAATGTGATGTCATCGTGGGAGCCATGGACATCAGCTCTGCCATGCTCTACTGGGTAGAAACAAGTCACTCAGGGGTGTGAATACCAGGAATGGGACCCAGCTTCAAAGAGGCTGCTCCAGCACGAGGTGATGGAGGCATCGCGCTGGTGCGAACAAAACATTGAGCATTAGACAGGGGACATGGCCACTGGACAGGGCCTTGTTCCTGAACCTGGATGCGGGTGATGGGCTAAATTCTAAGACGGCCCCAAGAGGCACTCACCTTTTGGTTTTTTGGGGTTTTTTTTGTTGTTTGTTTGTTTGTTTTTGTTTTTGAGATGGAGTTTCTCTCTTGTTGCCCAGGCTGGAGTGCAATGGCGCAATCTCGGCTCACCACAACCTCCTCCTCCCAGGTTCAAGCGATTCTCCTGCCTCAGGCCTTGGAGTAGCTGGGATTACAGGCATGCGCCACCACACCTGGCTAATTTTCTATTTTTAGTAGAGATGGGGTTTCTCCATGTTGGTCAGGCTGGTCTCAAACTCCCGACCTCAGATGATCCGCCCACCTCGGCCTCCCAAAGTGCTGGGATTACAGGCATGAGCCACCGCCCCCCGCTGGCACTCACCTTTTGTAATCTTTCCCTTGAGTGTGGTGGGAGCTGTGAGGATGATGACATTGTCTTTCATAAGACCCCATAGTAGCCACGAGACTTCCCTGGTGGCCTGAAGATGGAAGCTGCGGTATTGTGAGACCACGGGGGTCCCATGGTAGGGACATGAGGATGACTCCTAAGACCCGAGAGAGAGCCCAGCGACAGCTGGGAAGAAAGCATGGACTTCAGTCCTACAGCTGTAGAAATGAATTCCACCAACAACCGGTGGCTTGGAAGATGGAGCCTGAGTCTCAGATGGTAGAGCAGCCATGACTGATACCTGATTTCTGCCTGGTGGGACCCTAAGCAGAGACCCTGCCAGCCTTACACGTACTCCTGACCCACAAAAAAACTGTGTGAGAGGTGGACATTGTTGTAAGCCACTACACTTATGGTGAAGTTTTTACACAGCAACTAAAAATGAATACATCATGCACACACACATACAAACACACAAAATGTTTCCATCTGCAACTTCTGATACCACAGCTGACACGTCCACCTTGCCCTTCGACCTAGTCACTGGGTCTCTGAACCAGAGAAATGAGACCAAAGAAACAGCAGCCATGGATCAAGAATGAGAACGCCCAGTCCCTTGAAAGCAGAGACTATGAACTATTGGCTCAGACACCAAACCTCACCTGCCCATGCCATGTTTGTTTGGCCCACAGTAATTTTTTTTAACTTTTTTTTTTTTTTTTTTTTTTTTGAGACGGAGTCTCGCTCTGTCGCCCAGGCTGGAGTGCAGTGGCCAGATCTCAGCTCACTGCAAGCTCCGCCTCCCGGGTTCACGCCATTCTCCTGCCTCAGCCTCCCGAGTAGCTGGGACTACAGGCGCCCGCCACAACGCCCTGCTAGTTTTTTGTATTTTTTAGTAGAGACGGGGTTTCACCGTGTTAGCCAGGATGGTCTCTGTCTCCTGACCTTGTGATCCGCCAGTCTCGGCCACCCAAAGTGCTGGGATTACAGGCTTGAGCCACCGCGCCCGGCCAACTTTTTCTTTTGAAATAATAATAGGTTCACAGGAAGTTGCAAAGGTGGCACCGAGAGGTCCCGTGTGCTCTTCCCAGTTTCCTCCTGTGGTTGCATCTTAGGTAAGTCAACCCCAAAACCACGGAGTTGACATGGAGCAACGTGTGCTTGCAGAGCTCTGGGCCGTTTTATACCCTGCATGGATTCGGGTAATCACCACCAGCAACAAGATACAGAAGGGCTGGGCACGGTGGTGCACACCTCCCAGCACTTTGGGAGGCCTAGGTGGGAAGATCACTCGAGCCCAGGAGTTTGAGACCAGCCTGGGCAACATAGTGAGACCCTGTCTCTACAAAAAATACAAAAATTAGCTGGGCATGGTGGCGTGCACCTGTAGTCCTAGCTACTCAGGAGGCTGTGCAGGAGGATTGCTTGAGCCTGGGAGGTCGAGGCTGCAGTGAGCTGAGATTGCACCACTGCACTCCAGCCTGGGCAACAGAGTGAGACCCTGCCTCAAAATTTTTTTTAAAAAACGATCTTTCTGTTAGGGCTACGTAAAAACAAAGAAGGAAAAAAAGATGCAGAAGTGTCCTGTCACCACAGGGATTTCTGTGCACCAAGCTGCCTTCCCCCAGCATCCCTAACGCCTGGCAGCCACTAATCTCCATCTCTAGAATTTCGTTTTGAGAGTGTTCTATAAGTGGAATCATATAGTCTGCGATCTTTTGAGAGGGGCTCTTTTCACTTAGCCTAACTTCCTTGAGGTCCATCCTGGCTGTTACCCACACCATGAGTTCAAGCCTTTCTGTCACTGAGTACCACGTGCCCCACCTTGTTGAACCACCCCCTTATGGAGGGACATGTGGGTTGTTTCCAAAAGCTTTGGTATTATAAACAGCTGCTATGGAGAATCACGCACAGGCTCTCGTGTGGACATGAGTCTTCATGACTCTGGGATAAATGCCCGGAAGTACAATTTCTGGACGATGGAGTAAGTGCGTTTCAGCCCACAGTAATTTTTCATGAAAGTTTGAATTAGAGGCTGATAGAGTCTGACTCTGTGTCCCCACCCAAATCTCATCTTGAATTGTAATCCAAATTGTAATCCCCATGTGTTGGGGGACAGACCTTGTGGGAGGTGATTGAATCATGGGGCTGCTTCCCCAGGGCTGTTCTCATGATATTGACTGCATTCTCATGAGACTTGATGGTTTCGTGAGGGCTTTTCTCCCCTTTGCTCTGCACTTCTGTCATTCTCCTCCTTCCTGCCACCATGTGAAGAAGGATGCGTTTGCTTCGCCTTCTGCCATGATTGTAAGTTTCCTGAGGTCTCCCCAGCCCTGTGGAACTGTGAGTCAATTAAACCTCTTTCCTTTATAAACTACCCAGTTTTGGGGATTTCTTTATAGCAGCATGAGAATGAACTAATACAGTGGCCAACATTTTATAATGAAATTTCACATTATATTCTAATATATTCTAATGGGAGAGATAGCAAACCATAAGTACCTATAATATGCAAATGATTACAATGGGGGATGCATCACAATGGATTTAAACCCTTCGTAGTTTCCCACTGTGCTCATAGTGGTGTTCAATCCCACCCCCTGGCCTGCAGGTGCCCACAGGTCCTGGTCCCCTCCTAGCTCTGTGACTAGTCCCCTCCCAGCTCTGTGAATAGTCCCCTCCCAGCTGCATGTGCCAAGCTCATTTCTGCCTCAGGACTTTGCACAGGCTTCCTTTCCCGGTGTGTTTCCTCCAGATACCACATTGCTAGCTACTAGGCTTGTCACTGTGGTCTTTGCTCGGAGGTCACCCCTCAGGGTGGCTCTCCCTGGCCACCCAGCTAACGGGCCCCCTCCCATCTCTCCTATCACATCCTCCGACTTTCTTTTTTTCTTTTTCTTTTTGCAACACCTATTACTATGGGACATTATGCTTTCTGTTAACCTGTTTCTTGTTTCTGCCTTCTCCCCGTAGACAGGGACTGTGATATTGTAATTCATAATCAGAAATAAATACTTGGTCTTCATCCCTCCCCATGTCCTGGCATCCAACTCCTAAACCCCTTAGAATTTCCAAAGTGATGTCTGGTGGCTAAGGGCACTTGGACAGCCTCAGGATGGAATAACCTGTGATTTTTTAATCACAGGTTTAAAAATCTGTGATTGGAGGGTTGGACCTTTCAGTCCCACCCTCCAACCTGTGGGGAGGAGAGAGATGCTCAAGGTTGAGTTGGTCTCCATTGACCAGTGATGTAATCAATAATGCCTATGTAATAAAGCCTCCATAAAAACCCAAGGGACAGAGTGTGAGGAACCTCTGGATAGCTGAGCATCTGGAGGTTCCTGGAGGGTGGCACGCCTGGGGAGGACACGGAGGCTCTGCACCTCTTCCCCCTCGCCTTGCCCTGTGTACCTCTTCTGGCTGGCAGATCATCTGTATCCCTTGCAATATCCTTTACAATAAACAACCATGACAGCCGGGCGCGGAGGCCCACGCCTGTAATCCCAGCACTTCGGGAGGCTGAGGCGGGCGGATCACGAGGTCAAGAGATTGAGAACATCCTGGCCAAAATGATGAAACCCCATCTCTACTAAAAATACAAAAAATCTCAGCACTTTGGGAGGCCAAGGTGGGCGGATCATTTGAGGTCAAGAGATTGAGAACATCCTGGCCAAAATGATGAAACCCCATCTCTACTAAAAATACAAAAAATCTCAGAAAAAAAAAATCAGCCGGGCTTGGTGGCAGGTGCCTGTAGTCCCACTTACTCAGGAGACTGAGGCAGGAGAATCACTTGAACCTGGGAGGCAGAGGTTGCAGTGAGCCGAGATTGCACCACTGCACTCCAGCCTGGGTGACAGAGCAAGACTCCGTCTCAAAAAAAAAAAAGAGCCGGGTGTGGTGGCGGGCACCTGTAGTCCCAGCTACTCAGGAGGCTGAGGCAAGAGAATTGGTTGAACCCAAGAGGTGAAGGTTGCAGTGAGCCGAGATTGCACCACTGCACTCCAGCCTGGGCAACAGAGCAAGACGCCATCTCAAACAAACAAACAAACAAACAAAAAACATGACAAAAGTGTCTGCCTGAGTTCTGTGAGCCACGGTAGCAAATGAATCAAGCCAGAGGAGCGGGTCATGAAAAGTCTCAATCTCTACCTGACTGGTTAGAGATTCAGGTCAGCCTGGGACTTGTGGGTGTCGCCTGAAGTGGGAGGCAGTCTTGGGGACTGAGTCTTCATCCTGTGGGATCTGATGCTGTCTCCAGGTAAGTAGTGTCAGAATTGAATTGGAAGAATTGAATTGAATTCCCCATTGGACACCCCAGCTGGTGTCCAATGGGGAATTGCTTGATGTGTAGGAAACACCCCCACTGACACACACATATACATTATAGTAACCAGAGGTAGAATGTGGTAAGTGTGAGAGCATGAGCAATGGTTTTGTTTCTCTTGTCTTTTTTTTTTTTTTTTTTAGACGGAATCTCACTCTGTTGCCCAGGCTGGAGTCCAGTGGCACCATCTCGGCTCACTGCAATCTCCGTCTCCTGGGTTCAAGCGATTCTCCTGTCTCAGCCTTCTGAGTAGCTGGGATTACAAGTTTGCACCACCACGCCCAGCTAATTTTTGTATTTGTAGTAGAGACAAGGTTTTGCTGTGTTGACCAGGTTGGTCTTGAACTCCTGACCTCAAGTGATCCGCCCACTTCGGCCTCCTAAAGTGCTGGAATTACAGGAATGGGCCACCGTACCTAGACTCTCTTGTCTGTTACAGGGAGGGTGTCTATTGTGTTTATTGCCATATTCCCAGCATCTGGGACAGGGCTTGGCATATAACAGGTACTCAATATAAAGTTTTATTTTTTGTTGTTGTTTTTTGTTCGTTTGTTTGCTTTTGAGTCAGAGTCGCTCTCTGTCTCCCAGGCTGGAGTGCGGTGGCTCAATCTCAGCTCACTGCAACCTGCGCCTCCCAGCTTCAAGGATTCTCCTGTCTCAGCCTCACAAGTAGCTGGGATTACAGGCACATGCCATCATGCCCAGCTAGTTTTTGTATTTTTAGTAGAAACAGGGTTTCACCATATTGGTCAGGCTGGTCTCGAACTCCTAACCTCAGGTGATCCACCTGCGTTGGCCTCTCAAAGGGCTGGGATTGCAGGCGTGAGCCACGAAGCCCGGCCGAGTTTTAAAAACTGTCAGACTTATGGAAAGGTTGCAACAGTGCAGAGTTCCTGTGCCCCTCTCACCCAGCTGTCTCTGAACTTAACAGGCTACACAACCGCAGTACAGTCGTGAAAACCAAGAAATGTGATATTCGTACAGCACTGTTAACAATTTTATTTGAATTTCCTTCATGAATAGAATTCACTCCATGAATATGTTCTTTCTGTTCCAGAACCAGCACCCAGAATGTATTGACTTATCCCTCCTTAGACTCCTCCAGCCTAGAGCAGTCCTCAGTCTTCCCTCGTCTTGTATGACCTTGATCGTCATCAGTTTTTTGGTACAGCGGACCCTTGAACAACACAGAAGTTAAGGGCACCCCTAGGCCCCATGCTGTCAAAAATCCATGTTTAACTTTTGTTTTTGTTTTGGAGACAGTCTTGCTCTGTCACTCAGGCTAGAGTTCAGTGGCGCAATCTCATCTCACTGCAATCTCTGCCTCCCAGGTTCAAGCAATTTTCTTACCTCAGCCTCCCAAGTAGCTGGGATTACAGCATGCACCACCGCACCCAGCTAATTTTTGTACTTTTTGGTAGAGATGGGGTTTCACCATGTTGCACAGGTTGGCCTCAAACTCCTGAGCTCCGGCAATCTACCCTCCTTGGCTTCCCAACGTGCTAGGATTACAGGTGCGAGCCACCACGTCGGGCCACCATGTTTTAACATTTGGTTTTTGTTGTTTCTGAGACAGGGTCTTGCTCTTGCTCTGTTACCCAAACTGGAGTGCTGTGGTGTGATCTCGGCTCACGGCAGCCTCAACCTCCTGGGCTCAAATGATCCTCCCACCTCAGTTTCCTGAGTAGCTGGGACTACAGGCATGCACCACCACGCCCAGCTACTTTTTCAAAATTTTTTGTAGAAACAGGGTCTCATTATGTTGCCCAAGCTAGTTTTGAACACCTAGGCTCAAGTGATCTTCCCACCTCAGCATCCCAAAGTGTTGGGGTTATAAGCGTGAGCCACTATGCTTGGCCCATGTTTAACATTGGACTCCCCAAAAACATGACTACTAATAGCCTACTACTGACTGCCTTACTGATAACATAAACAGTTGATTAATACATATTTTGTATAGTATATGGATTATATACAGTATTCTTACAATAAAGTAAGCTAGAGAAAACAATTATTCATAAATCAAAGAAGATAAAATACATTTACTATTCACAAAGTGGAAGTGGATCATCATAAAGGTCTTCGTCCTCGTCATCTTCACATTGAGTTGGCTGAGGAGGGAGAGGAAGAGGAGGGGTTGGTCTTGCTGTCTCAGGTGTGGTGGAGAAAGAAGAAAATCTGAGCAGAGGTGGACCCGCAGTTCAAACATGTGTGGTTCAACAGTCAATTGTACAATGAAGAACAGCGATCGGCTATTCGGCAGAATGTCCCTTGATGTGGGTTTGAAGGGTGTTTTTTCATGATGGGAATGTGGTCGTGCATGTGTGGAAGTGATACTGGAGAAGCGCTATGGTGGCCTTCTCGGTGCCTCGGACCAGGGGTTCGTGTTGTGTTCGTGCCCCTCACTGTGGACATTAGCTGTGCTCATTGGACGATCCTGGTGTTCACTGGGCTGTGATGTACGTCTGCTCTGGAAGGGTATTTTCCCCCTTGTTGTTAATAAATGCATTAGGGGAACTACTTTGAGGTTGCACCAATCCTGCCTCCTTAGCCTTCCACCCACTAAGCTGAGCATGCATCAGTGGGCCTTGACTGCGACAATTATTTCCGCAGGGTTTGGTGCTTGCCTAATGGTGATTTCAATTTTCCTCTCCTTCTACATTTTTTATAGATTGGAATTCTGCTGTAAGGAAGAGCTGGTCCTTCGCTGTTGATTGATGGATGGATTTCAGTATGGACTTATGGGTGTTTATTTTATTCTATTAAAATCTGATATTTTTGTTATTTTCTGGCTTCAACCTTACCACCTTTGGCATTAGGAGCTCCTTTGGGTTGGCACTTGTGTTCTGTGAGCAAGCCCCTTCCTCTTCTGAGCAATTCCTTACCTTCTGGCAACCCAAGATGCTCCATGCTCATCTGGTTCATTGCCTGCCTTCATCCTGGAATCAGCCACTTCCCCAAGGGGCCAGGTTCCTTCTCTTGGAGAATGGTGTTTAGAAGCCAGGACCTGGTTACTAGGAGTGCTTGTTGCTGTTGGGCTGCTATTGCTCTTAGGCCATCTTGTAGGAAATATAAATGGGTGTATGAAGCCTCTCCCCGAACACAGCTGTGGTTCTGCATCTGTCTGGGTATATGAATGTGAAATATTGTGATCCTATGCTGACCTCTCCAATTCTAGAAAGACACTTCAGGTTCTTTCCAGCCATCCTCCTTCCCCTTCCTTACAACTTCTTTCTCCAACAGCAGGAAACCTGGCTTTAATGATCTATATTTACTTATATGTTTGATATAGTTTGGATCTGTGTCCCCGCTGAAATCTCATGTTGAAGTGTAATCCCCCGTGTTGGAGGTAGGGCATGGTGGGAGGTGATTGGATCATGAGGGTGGATTTCTCATGAATGGTTTAGCACCATCCCCTTGGTGCTGTTCTTGTGGGTTAGTTCTTGTGAGATCTGGTTGTTTAAAAGTGTGTGGCACCTCCCCTCACCCCCTTTCTCCTCCTCTGGCCATGTGATGTAGCTGCCCCTCCTTTTCCTTCCACCATGACTGTAAGTTTCCTGAGGCCTTCCTAGAAGCCCAGCAGATGCCAGCACCATGCTTCCTGTACAGCCTGCAGAACTGTGAGCCAATTAAACCTCTTTTCTTTACAAATTACCCAGTCTCAGGTATTTCTTTACAGCAATCCTAATACAGTGTTCAATTCTAGTACACACATAAAGAACTGCAGACCCATAGTCCATTAAGAACACATACATTAACTAGATTGCATATTTGGGGACAGCTCATTTCATCTTGAGCCTCACAGTATCCAGTCATAATGTTGTCTTCCAAAGTTACTCAGTGTGGCTGGGTATGGTGGCTCACGCCTGTAATCCTAGCACGTTGGGAGGCCGAGGGGGGCGGATCACTTGAGGTCAGCGTTTGAGACCAGCCTGACCAACACGGTGAAACCCCATCTCTACTAAAAATACAAAAATTAGCTGGACGTGGTGGCACGCACCTGTAATCCCAGATACTCAGGAGGCTGAGGCAGGAGAATCACTTGAACCCGAAAGGTGGAGGTTGCAGGTCGAGATCGTGCCACTACACTCCAGCCTGGATGACAGAGCGAGATTCAGTTTCAAAACAAAAAAAAAGTTAGTGAGTTTTTCCTTCTCTGGCCCCTTCAGGTGGTTGTGTTACTTATTTGTTATTGTTTGTAGTTTTGTGTGTTTTTTAAAGACAGTGTTTTGCTCTGTTGCCCATGCTGGGGTGCAGCGGTATGATTATAGTTTACTGCAGCCTTGACCTCCCGGGCTCAAGCTATCCTCTCACCTCAGCCTCCTGAGTAGCTGGAACTACAGGCGTGCAACACCACGCCTAGCTATTTTTTTTTTTTTTTTTTTGGAGAGGTGGGGTCTCATTTCATTTATTTGTTAGGTTCATTTGTTAGTGTTTGTATTTCATTTTGGGTTCCTTTTGGATATGTGAAGTTATGTGAAGTATCATGATTAGCCTAAGAGTCAGGGAGAGATACATCCAGAGAAGTGTCTCTTTCCTCATTCCTGCTCCCCGTACCATTCCCTCCTTCCCACCTCTCTCCCATACAGCCAGTGTAAGTAACCAGTCTCTTTGGTTTCTGCTTTCTTCCTCCTGTACTTTTTGTGTTTCACAAACAAGCAGATACAAATATATTTTCTTCTGTTTCCTTCTTTCTTGCATGAAGAGTAGATACTATGGGCCTGCTGCTGTGGCTCACACCTGTAATCCCAGCACTTTGGGAGGCGGAGGTGGGTGGATCACCTGAGGTCAGGAGTTCAAGACCAGACTGGCCAACATGGTGAAACTCTGTTTCTACTAAAAATACAAAAATTCACTGAGTATGGTGGCACACGCCTGTAATCCCAGCTACTTGAGATGCTGAGGCACAAGGATTGCTTGAACCTGGGAGGCAGAGGTTGCAGTGAGCCAAGATCTTACCATTGCACTCCAGCCTGGGCAACAGAGTGAGACTCCATCTTAAGAAAAAAAAAAAAGAGTAGACACTATGGCTATTCTTTTGGACTTTGCTTCTTTTCACTTAGCAGTATGTCCAGAGGTTACTCCATGTCAGCTTGCAGAGGTCTTTCTCTTCTTTTCTTCCAGCTTTACAGAACTTCGTTGTGTGAACGTGCCATACTTTACACAGCTGTGCTCTCAGATGTGAACACGCAGGGAGCGTCCAAACATTTGAAATTACAAACAATGGTGCAGCGCCTAACCTTGTGCCTATGTATTTTGGTATTGCTGAAGCTGTAATTTCAGGGTAGATACCTAGAAGAGTGATTGTAGGTTAGAAAGGTAAGTGCACATGCAGTTTTGTTAGGTATTGCCAAATCTCCCTCTAAAAGGATTGTGCCAATTTGCGTTCTCACATGAGATGCTAGTACAAGTGTTGAGACTGATGTGTGGCTAGATGGCTGGAGAGTTGGCAGACAGCTCACCTCGCAGCATCAATGTTAGAACCGGTGCTTATGCGGCTTGCAGTTACTAGAGAGAGCCACTAGATGGCAGATACAGCCCATCACAGAGAACAGTGAGCACGCCTTTTTCCAGATTTTGCTTGACGGACCTGTGATAGCAGTTGTGTAAGCTGAAGTAATAGAATGTTTCTAAACGACTAATAACACAACAACTAGCTGTTTTGGAGTTTGTTTTTTGTTTTCTTGAGACACAGTCTCGCTCTCTTGCGCAGGCTGGAGTGCAGTGGCGTGATCTTGGCTCGCTGCAGTCTCTACCTACCTCTGAGTCCAAGTGATTCTCCTGCCTCAGTCTCCCAAGTTGCTGGATTACAGGCACATTCCACCATGCCCAGCTAATTTTATTAATTTTTTGTAGAGACAGGGTTTCACTATGTTGCCCAGGCTGGTCTCAAACTCCTGGCCTCAAGTGATCCTCCTGTCTCGGCCTCCCAAAGTGCTGGGATTACAGGCATGAGCCACCGCTCTGGCCACAACTAGCATTTGTAATACTAGTAGTAATAGTAACATTATTTTCATTAGCAAGTAACATTTTTCATTTGATTATTTATTCATACAATAAGTGTATATTTGTTCTATGTGCTGTTATAGACACTGGGATGAAGAGATTTAAAAACACACACAACCATCAGCCTGCATAGAGCTTTCATTCTCCTGGGAGAGAGAGAGAGACAGGAAATACAAAAGCCAAATACGTAGTCTATCGGGGGGCGGAGGTGCTATGGAGAAAGAGCACAGAAGGGGAATAGGGCATGTGTGCACGCATGTGTGTGCATATGTGCATGCGTGTGTGTGGAGAAGGGGAATAGGGTGTGTGTGCGCGCATGTGTGAGCATATGCGTGCAAGTGTGCGTGTGTGTGTGTGTAGAAGGGGAATAGGGCGTGTATGTGCGCATGTGTGCGCATATGTGTGCAAGCGTGCATGTGTGTGCGTGTGTGTGTATGTGGTGAGCAGGGCAGTTAGTTTACAACCTTAAACAATGTGATCAGGGAAGGGCTCACTGAGAAGCAGCTGACTGAGAGAGGAAACTGTAAGGACAAACTGGGAGGGAAGGGTGTATGGCAGGAGGAATGGGCCAGCAGAGCCTGCAGCCGGAGCAGCCTGGCATGATGGAGGCACCAGTGCAGGGAGAGAAGGCACGAGCAGCAGTGGAGCAGGGTGTGGACCATAGACGCCCCGTAGGCTACTGAAAGGACTTTGGATTTGTCCTCGTGTGAAAGGAGAGCCGTGGGAGAGTAAATCAAATCCCTCAGAAGCCCAGAAGGTGGCTGTCTTCAGCTCACTCCCCTCGCCACAGATCACCCATTCACCAGGTACTTACTGATGGCTACCACGGGCCAGACCTAATTCCAGGATTTGATCGTGAGAGGAGCGTGAGAGAGTGTGAAGCGGAGCTACTCAATCTTAAACAGGAGCTGGGTAAAATGAGGCTGAAACCTACTGGGCTGCATTCCCAGATGGTGAAGGCATTCTAGGTCACAGGATGAGATAGAAAGTCAGCACAAAATGCATGTCATAAAGACTTGCTGATAAAACAGGTTGCAGTAAAGGAGCCGGCCAAAACCCACCAAAGCCAAAATAGCAAAAAGAGTGACCTCTGGTCATTCTCACAGCTACACTCCCACCAGTGCCATGACAGTTTACAAACGCCATGGCAACATCAGGAAGTTACCCGATATGGTCTAAAAGGGGGAGGCATGAATAAGCCAACCCTTGTTTAGCATATCATCAAGAAATAACCATAAAAATGTGCAACCAGCAGCCCTCGGGACTGCTCTGTCTACGGAGTAGCCATTCTTTTATTCCTTTACTTTCTTAACAAACTTGCTTTCACTTTGCACTGCTGACTCACCCTGAATTCTTTCTTGCACAAGATCCAAGTACCCTCTCTTGGGGTCTGGATCGGGACCCTTTTCCTGTAACCCTTGGACTCTGGACCCAGCGGGCTCTGACAATCTGGGGGTAGTGGGCAACAAGCCTTCCTTCCCAGAAAGGGCATGCATGCAGTCAGGAAGGGCTGTGCGCTGCTCTGAAACGGACCGGAAGGTCTGTGGAGGCCATTGGCAGAAAACTAGCCTGTGCAGGGTGCCCTTCAGGAGGTCCTCAGCCTGCGATCGTGTTTGAGCTACTTAATGGTTCTGTAGGCTGGGCGCGGTGGCTCACACCTGTAATCCCAGCACTTTGGGAGGCGGAGGTGGGCGGATAACCTGAGGTCAGAAGTTCAAGACCAGCCTGGCCAACATGGTGAAACCCCATCTCTACTAGAAATACAAAAATTAGCCAGGTGTGGTGGCAGGCGCCTGCAGTCCTAACCACTCGGGAGGCTGAGGCAGGAGAATCACTTGCATCAGAGAGGTGGAGGCTGCAGTGAGCTTGGATCACACCACTGCCCTCTGGCCGGGGCAACAGAGTGAGACTTTATCTCAAAAAAAAAAGAAAAGAAAAAAAGAGAACAGAAACTGTGTGACTTGGACAGTGGGCATAGCTTTGTGTTCCCCACCCTGCCCACCCAGTCTGGTCTCAGCCCACCTACCTTGCCAGACATCCATTCATTCCCTAAATATTAACTGACTCCCATGAGCCAAGCAGGCTCTCAGCACTGAGCATGCATAGGTAATAGAATCCTATGAGTTGTCAGCCTCTTAGAGGTTGTTAGACAACAGGGAGCCGACAACAGCAATGACACGTGACTATACAATAGCATATCAGCAGAGGATCGGCCTAGAAAGAAGGATGCACCAGGACGAGGGGGCTCCTGAGCTTCATGGTCAGGGAAGACCTTTAAGAGGGCACTTTGGAACAAAGCATGCACAGCACGTGCAAAGGTCCAGAGCTCCACTCCTTCCCACCAAGGGTACACGCTGCCCTTAATGACGCATTTGTTACCATTGCAACGGGGTTTCTATCTGAGTCACAGCATTAAAGGAGATGCTTCAGGAGGGCAGAATCCACCACCATTGGGTCTCCACTGCCAAGCCTAGGCAATGCCTGCCTCACAGTAAATGCTTAATAAATGAGTTACTATAATACAAAAATATGAAAATGAATTACTATAATAACTCGTTTATTATATAACTAATATTATATATTAGTTTTATATATTACATAACTAATATAACAAATATAACTAATAATTTGGCAATGTGACCTCAAAACATTAACCGAATTTTTCTTTTTTTTGTTGGTGACAGGGTCTCAATCTGTCATCCAGACTGGAGTACAATGATGTGGTCTTGGCTCACTGCAGCCTCGATTTCCTAGGCTCAAGCGATCCTCCAACTTCAGTCCCCTGAGTAGCTGGGGCTACAGGTGCATACCACCACACCCGGTTAATTTTAAAATTTTTGGAGAGACAGGGGTCTCACTTTGTTGTATAGGCTGGTCTCAAACTCCTGAACTCAAGCAATCCTCCTGCCTTGGCCTCCCAAACTGCTAGGATTACAGGCATGAGCCACTGCACCTAGCCACTCAATACATTTTTTAAACTAAAATATGAATTTGCATATGCCAACCTTACTAAATTAGCCCTTATCTTCCATTAGTTCTCTCATTTCCTGGTTACTTTCCTACAATGTATCATTGTTTGAAACCCAAACCTTATTTCCTTTGTTATATAAGATCAGGCGCGGTGGCTCACACCTGTAATCCCAGCACTTTGGGAGCCCGAGGTGGGTGGATCATCTGAGGTCAGGAGTTTGAGACCAGCCTGGCCAACATGGTGAAACCCTGTCTCTACTAAAAATACAAAAATTAGCTGGGCATGTTGGCGGCACCTGTAGTCCCAGCTACTCAGGAGGCTGAGGTAGGAGAATGGCTTGAGCACGGGAGGCAGAGGTTGCAGTGAGCCGAGCTCACACCACTGCACTGTAGCCTGGGCAACAGAGCAAGACTCTGTGTCAAGAAAAAAAAAAAGTTATATAAGCCTGAATCTAACCATTTCTTTGAGTTTTACTTCTTTTCTATAAACTCTCATGCATGTAAATATTCACAAAAATTATATGTTTTTTCTCCTGTTAATCTGTCTTTTGTTACTTTAATTTGCAGATCCCAGGTGCTGAACTAAAGAGGGTAGAAGAAAAGTTTTTTCTGCTTAACATATTCAACTCTCTACCCTCAATATATTTGGCTGTTATTATTCTGGTTTACATGTATCCTAACTTAACCAGTTCCCTACTGGTGGATGTCTAGGTTTCCCTGATGTTTTGTTATTACGAACACATATGGTACACGTTTTTCTAGATCGGGCAGGGTTTGCTGATCTCCACTTCACGCAGCGCAACCACCATCTGCCAGTGTTGGGGTTTATTCTACAGTCAGCAAACACTGTTGGCACAGCCAGTCAGAGAAACTGAAAACAGAAAGCAGAAACGGCTTACACTGGACTAATTTTAGAATTTCTAAGTACTTTTAAGTGATGACTCATCCCACTTAAATTCAAAGCTGTTTGCTGTGCCATCTGGCTCACCAGAACATAAAAGATTTCTCCCGCAACCTGGAAAAAGGCCAGAGAGGAAGACAAACGGAGGAGTCAACCCCGTGGGAATGCCGACTGAGTGTTAGCTCCCCGTGGACAGGAATGTCGCTGCATGAAAAGGCTGCAGTACGTCTGGGCCTGTTTTTTTTTTTTTTTTTTTTCATAAAATGTTCCTTTTTTTTTTCTTATTACAAAGCAATGCAACAAAAAGCACAAGAAATCAAAAAGGAAAAAATAGATACATTGGACTTCATCAAAACGAAAAATGTTTATGCTTCAAAGGAAATGGAAAGAAAGTGAAAAAACAACTAAGGGAATGGAAGAAAATATTCTCAAATCATCATCTAACGAAGGTTGTCTTAGTCTGTTCGGGTTGCTGTAACAAAATATCATTTTAGGTGACCAGGTGGCTTAAACAACATATTCAGTTGGCTCTCCGTATTCACGGGTTTCAGGCCTTCGACTTCAACCAACCTCAAAGAAAAAATATTTTTAAAAGCCAATACAGCCGAGTGCGGTGGCTCATGCCTGTAATCCTAGCACTTTGGGAGGCCAAGGTGGGAGGATCACTTGAGGTCAGGAATTCAACACCAGCCTGGCCAACACATAGTGAAACCCTGTCTCCACTAAAAATACAAAAATTAGCTGGGCGTGGTGGCGGGTGCCTGTAATCCCAGCTATTTGGGAGGCTGAGGCAGGAGAATCGCTGGAACCCTGGAGGCGGAGGTTGCAGTGAGCCGAGATCGTACCATTGCACTCCAGCCTAGGTGACAGAGCACTCTGTCTCTAAAAAAAAAAAAAGGAAAAAGAAAAAGCCAATACAACAATAACTGCACTATGAACTGTACTGTGTATTATCCTGCCTTTTCAACAGAATAGACTGAACATCCTTTAACATTTTTGATGGTGCAAGATCATGTCTCATAAGACAAATATTCAGGCCAGGCATGGTGGCTCACGCCTGTAATTCCAGCACTTTGGGATGCTAGGTGGGCAGATCGCTTTAGTCCAGGAGTTTGAGACTCGCCTGGGCAACATAAGTGAGACCCTGTCTCTAAAAAACTACAAAAATTAGCCAGGTGTTTTGGTGTGCACCTGTGGTCCCAGCTACTCAGGAGGCTGACGTGGAAAGATGGTTTGAGCCTGGGAGGCGGAGGTTGCAGTGAGCCAAGATGTTGCCACTGCTCTCCAGCCTGGTGACAGAACAAGATTCCATCTCAAAAAAAGAAAGACAAAAATTTCCTCAGAGTGCAAAGTTTGCCAGTATTTAGAAACCCTACATTAGTCTTCATTCAGCAACCAAAGTCATTCATGTGTCAAACATGAACTATCCCTAGAACTCCATATTTCTTGGGATGTGTGAGACACTGCCAGAATAATTATTCAAGCACTGTGTAGGCCGGGTGCAGTGGCTTATGCCTGTAATCCCGGCACTTTGAGAAACCGAGGCAAGAGGATTGCTTGAGCTCAGGAGCTCAAGACCAGCCTGGCAACATGGTGAAAGCCTGTCTCTACAAAAAAATAAAAAAAAAAAAAATTAGCCGAGTGTGGTGGTGCCCTCTTGGAGTCCCAGCTACTCAGGAGGCTAAGGCGGGAGGATCACTTAAGCCCAGGAGATTGAGGTTGCAGTGAGTTGTGATCGTACCACTGTACTCCAGCCTGGGTGACAGAGCAAGACCCTGTCTCAAAAAAAAAAAAGAAAAAAGAAAAGAAAAGAATGAGTGGGAGGGCCAGGCGCAGTGGCTCACGCCTGTAATCCCAGCACTTTGGGAGGCTAAGGGGGGGTGGATCACAAGATCAAGAGATCGAGACCATCCTGGCCAACATGGTGAAACCCATCTCTACTAAAAATACAAAAATTAGACGGGCGTGGTGGCAGGCGCCTGCAGTCCCAGCTACTTGGGAGGCTGAGGCAGGAGAATCACTTGAAAAAGAGCGGTGGAGGTTACAGTGAGCTGGGATGGTGCCACTGCACTCCAGCCTGGGCAACAATGAGACTCCGTCTCAAAAAAAAAAAAAAAGAAGTACTGGTACCTACAACAGACACAAAAGCCACATACTAGATGATTCCACGTGTGTGAAATGTCCAGAAGAGGCAAATCCATGGAGCAGCCAAGTAGAATGGTGATTGCCAAGAGCTCAGGAGAGGAAGGGCTAATGGCCCTGAGGTTCTTTTTAAGGTGATGAACATGTTTCTTTGGAGACAGGGTCTCGTTCAGTTGCCCAGGCTGGAGTGCAGGCTTTTTCTTTCCTTTTTTTTTTTTTTTTTTTGCAGTGGTGTGGTCACAGCTCACTGCAGCCTCAACCTCCTGGGCTCAAGTGCTCCTCCCATCTCAGCCTCCCGGGCAGCTTGGACCACAGGCCTGAACCATCACCCCCAGCTAATTTTTTCTATTTTTTGTAGAGGCAAGGTCTTACTATGTTGCCCAGGCTGCTCAAACTCCTGGGCTCAAGCAATCCTCCTGCCTTAGCCTCCCAACACGCTAAGGTGTGAGCCACCATGCCTAGCCCCTACTCCTTCTTTTTTTTTTTTTTTTTAAAGATGGAGTCTTGCTCTGTCGCCTAGGCTGGTGTACAGTGGCACGATCTTGCCTCACTGCAACCTCCGCCTCCCAAGTTCAAGCAATTCTCCTGCCTCAGCCTCCTGAGCAGCTGGGATTACAGGCGCCCGCCACCATGCCCGGGTAATTTTTGTATTTTTAGTAGAATGGCGTTTCACCATGTTGGCCAGGCTGGTCTCGAAATCCTGACCTCAGGTGATTCACCCACCTCCGCTTCCCAAAAGTGCTGAGATTACAGGCGTGAGCCACCGCGTCCGGCTGCCCCCACTCATTCTTAATCACACCACCTGACTTTCTCCACATTGATCAGATTAGGATATTATACTGTTTATTTACAGAAAATCCGTGTCCCTCTTCAGCCCACTGGACTCTTCAGTACACTGGACGCTCCATGCAGGCACTGAGTTTTGTCTGACTTACCACTGGTTGTCTGCCCCGCTCACAGCTGGTGAATGAGTGATTGGAGACACACCTGCTCCCTTGATTTAGGCCTCTGGGAAACAAGGGCAGAGTAATCTCAGGGAGAAGAAAGAACTGGTAATTTCCAGGTAGGAAAAATCCTTTGGTGTGGCCGTGAGACGCTGCATTCTTCTTGGTCACAGCTCCCTCTGCTTTGATAATCATATAATCAACTTTATCTTTCTCTGAATCGTTCAGGTAAAAGGGAGGTGTTGGAACACAAGGTGGGAATGGGTGTGTTGGGGTGGCCGAGGAAGTCAGGGGGAGCCACTGTTGCTGGGAATGAATTCCTGAAACTTGCTGGTCCCACCAAGATGCAAATCTTGCAGCAGTTTTTTTGTTTGTTTTTTTTTATGGGTTTTTTTTTTT
>NW_012101920.1:6045088-6046919 GCF_000951045.1 Mandrillus leucophaeus
CGCCCAGCCTTGTTTGATGTATATTTATCTTGAGACTAGCCACCTAATCAAACTTCCTTATTTATTCCAGGGTTTAAAAAAATTAACTAGTATGTTTTGAGTTTTCTAAGCACACAATCCTATAAATAGAGAAATGATTGAATGTTGTATCTTAGAATATTTTGCAGGATAGGAAAAATAACCTAGGGCTATCTATCAGCTGACCGAACAGCTTTCCACAAGGTAGTGTTAACTAAGGAAAGTAAGATGTAAGAAGCAATGCTTAATATAATCTCAGTTTTGAAAAACAATGAGTAGGCTAGGTGTGAAGGCTCACCCCTGTAATCCCAGCACTTTGGGAGGCCGAAGCGGGCAGATCACTTGACGTCAGGAGTTCATGACCAGCCTGGCCAACATGGTGAAACGCCATCTCTACTAAAAATACAAAAATTAGCTGGGCGTGGTGGCGGGCACCTGTAATCCCAGCTGCTCAGGAGGCTGAGGCAGGAGAATCGCTTGAACCCAGGAGGCGGAGGTTGCAGTGAACCGAGATTGCGCCATTGCACTCCAGTCTGGGCAACAAGAGCAAAACCCTGTCTCAAAAAAAAGAACGCTATGCTCAGTCCCATCAGAGGTGGCTGAGTGTTCAGGGCAGCCAGTCAGATGCTCCTGGAAATGTGACTCAGGAATGAAGGGCCAAACACAGTTGAGCCCAACCACTCAACACAAAGGCCTCTTGGTCTTGCTCCTTAAAACCAGGAGGCCGGGCGCGGTGCTCACGCCTGCAATCCCAGCACTTTGGGAAGCTGAGGCAGGTGGATCACCTGAGGTCAGGAGTTTGAGACCAGCCTGGCTAACATGGTGAAACCTTGTGTCTACTAAAAACACAAAAAGTTAGCCAGGTGTGGTGGTGCACGCCTACAATCCCAGCTACTCGGCAGGCTGAGGCAGGAGAATCACTTGAACCCGGGAGGCGGAGGTTGCAGTGAGCTGAGATTGCGCCAGTGCAGTCCAGCCTGGGTGACAGAGTGAGACTCCATCTCAAACAAACAAACGAACAAACAAACCACACTAAATACTCTGATTATGAGAATGCAAAGTGAAAGCTGGAGCAACAGAAGTAAGGCTCAGGAGGAGGGTGGGGCTGGATCAGGGAGGATCACAAAAGCAAACCAACTCCTCCAGCTCTAAGGGAGACCAACTTGCAGTTAGACACAACTGAGGGAAATGGGCTGACATTTCCCGTATCTTCCAGGTCCAAGCCCCAGAGAAAGCAAATCACTGGATCAGGAACCATGGTCTCCTGGATCCAAATCTAGGCTTTTCTCCCAGAAAGAGCACCTGCGGGGGATGCCTGGTCCAGCTGGTGAAGGCTGGGTGGCTCACCGTTCTGCGGTTTCCGTCTTCGTGGAGAGCTTATTCCCTCACGTTGATGATGACAAAAAGGTCGGGCTTCTTCAAGGTGGCTGCTTCATTGGTTTGTGATCCACCCAGTGTACTTAGAGAGCTTCTCACCACACTTTTTCTGTAATTGGCCAGAAATAGTAAATATTTTAGGCTCTGTGGGCCATCTGTTCTCTACCACAGTGCTAGACTTTGTTGTAGTGACAGCAGCCATACTGTTTACATATTATTTGTGGCAGCTTTTAAGACCATATGGAGTACAAAGCCTAAAATTTGCTATCTGGTTCTTTACAGAAGACGTTTGCCAACCCTGTCATATAGTAGGAACATCTTTCTTAGCACCATCTTTTTTTGAGATGAAGTCTTGCTATGTTGCCCAGGCTGGAAACAAACTCCTGGGACCAAGAGATCCTCCTCATTCAGCCTCCCAAGTAGCTGGGACTGTAGG
>NW_012101920.1:6049368-6050817 GCF_000951045.1 Mandrillus leucophaeus
CCTGCAAAGGACATGATCTCGTTCCTTTTTATGGCTGCATAGTATTCCATGGTCTATATGTAGCACATTTTCTTTATCCAGTCTCTCATTGATAGGCATTGAGATTGATTCCTTGTCTTTGCTATTATGAATAGTGCTGTAGTCCTTTTCTTCTAAGGAGACCAGTCATATTGGATTATGGGTCCACTCTCATCCAGTATAACCTCATCTTAAATGATATCTCAATTACATCTTCAAAGACATAAGGTCACACTCATAGGTACTGGGGGTTAGGACTTCAGCATAGGTTTTTGGGGGAAACTATTCAATGCCTAACACAACCTCTCCAAGAAAAACAATCTTATTGAAATTTAATTGGAATTGTATTCAGTTTAACAATTTATATCATAATTTGGGGACTTTGACTTTTTTTTTTTGAGACAGAGTCTTGCTGTGTCGCCCACGCTGGAGTGCAGTGGCGTGATCTCAGCTTACTGCAACCTCCGCCTCCCGGGTTCAAGCAATTCTCCTGCCTCTGCCTCCCATGTAGCTGGGACTACAGGCGCCTGCCACCATGCCTGGCTAATTTTTGTATTTTTAGTAGAGATGGGGTTTTGACTTTTTCCTTCCTTCCTTTTTTTTTTTTTAAGACAGAGTATCACTCTTGTTGCCCAATGTGGAGTGCAATGGCGTGATCTTGGTGTACTGCAACCTCCGCCTCCTGGATGCAAGTGATTCTCCTGCCTCAGCCTCCCAAGTAGCTGGGATTACAGGCATGTGCTACCACACCCGACTAATTTTGTATTTTCAGTAGAGACAGGGTTTCACCAGAATGGTCAAGCTGGTATCAAACTCTTGACCCCAAGTGATCCGCCTACCTCAGCCTGCCAAAGTGCTGGGATTCCAGGCATGAGCCACTGTGCCTGGCCTCTGACTTTTTCTTACTCAAGAACTCTTATGTCTCTTTTTTTGTTTCTAGTTTATGTCATGTCGTTCAGTAAGATTTTATTATTTTCCTCATAAAGCCCATGACTTTCTTCTTAAATTTATTACTTTTTTTTTTTTTTTTTTTTTTGAGACGGAGTCTCACTCTGTTGCCCAGGCCGGAGTGCAGTGGCACAGTCTCAGCTCACTGCAAGCTCCACCCCCCAGGTTCAAGTGATTCTCCTGCCTCAGCCTCCATGTAGCTGGGATTATGGGTGGCCGCCACCATGCCCAGCTATTTTTTGTATTGTTAGTAGAGACAGGGTTTTGCCATGTTGGCCAGGGTGGTCTCAAACTCCTGACCTCGAGTGATTCACCCACTCCAACTCCCAAAGTGCTAGGATTACAGGCGTGAGCCACCGTGCCCAGCCAAATTTATTTCTAAGTGTTTCATAGTTTCTGTCTGCATGCTGAATGAACAACTTTTTTTATTTAAATTTCTAGGTGTTTGTTGCTACAGTATGGGAAAACTATTGTGTGTGTTTT
>NW_012101920.1:6053181-6054475 GCF_000951045.1 Mandrillus leucophaeus
CCGTGTTGGCCAGGCTGTTACCACCATTTTTAACGGCTGCATTTTGTTTCCCTTCCACCGATGCTTCCAAAGTTGTCTTAGTAACGACATTTGCAACAGAATTTGCCAAGAGAAGACGCCTTTTGAATAGCAACAGGAAAAGTGTCTGCAAATCCTGACTTCTCTACCAGCCCTGCCCTGGCGTCTAAGCTCGGACAGGCTGAAAAATGGGCATTTTCTAAGTCATTTCTCCTGATCCAAGATCTTGCAACTTTGCAAACTTGTAAATGAGGCCACCTGCTGTGCAATCCTGCCGGCCCTGTCCTAAGACGACTCCCGCCGTCTCTTCTTTTCCTGTAACCTGGTCCCGTTCACATGATGCTATTTTTCAGCTATTTGCAAAAAGCTCCTTAAAATCTATTTCTCCCTTTAATTATAGTTTACAACTGGTCTTATTGAAAGCAAAGAATGTATTGCTTGCCCAGGGCCATTAACGATCAAGCTGGGTTAGGGGGTCTCCTTGATGAATCCAGGGAGGAGGGTTCAAGACAGAGGCTGTTTCTGAACCAGTTTTTCGAGTTCCCAGGCACTCTCCGGATTCTTCTCTGGGTTTACTTTTCTTAGGTAGAAACCCTACCTAGATTTGCAAATGACACGGAGCTCTTTGTCACCCAGGAATCCCCTGGGGCCCATGGGTCAGTCATTGTTTGGAAAGTGTTGCCTCTCAGGCTTTTCTATTTTTATAAAAGAAGGATTACTGTCTTTGCGCCCTGTAACCTTGGACTCCTGCCAAGTTTTCTTGGTGGTATTTTCACTTGAAAAATAGGAGCCTTTCCGCTCCTGACCCTGAAGAGCACTTCTCCTAGGAGTCTCGGGAGTTTCAGACCTAGTTATACCCCTGCATTTATCGCCTCAGACGTGTCAAATGCAGCCGTCACCTCCCGACGAACTTTCAGACACATTGGTAAGCCAGAAAGAGATAGAAGATGATCATTATGCTAATTGTTTAAATGTACAGAACTGCCCTTTTTAATCTTTAATTTTGGAGTTATAGCCACAACTCCTTTAAAATAATATTATAATTTTTATTATTAAATGATCATTAGAGAATAAATAACACTGTAGGGCAAATTTTCCCCTTCCATTCTTTTTTTTTTTTTTTAGATGGAGTCTTCCTCTGTTGCCCAGGCTGGAGTGCAGTGGTGTCACCTCGGCTCACTGCATCCTCTGCCTCCTGGGTTCAAGCAATTCTCGTGCCTCAGCCTCCCAAGTAGCTAGGATTACAGGAGTGCAACAAGCCCAGCTAATTTTTGTA
>NW_012101920.1:6056430-6057837 GCF_000951045.1 Mandrillus leucophaeus
GCCATGGTCTGTATTCCGGATTTGATGGCAATGAAGGACTATAGTTGGGTATAAAACGGCCTGATTTAAAGAGGTATCTGTTTTTGTTGTTAGCCTGATAATATAGGCTGTATAATATAGAGACTTACCAAAAGAACATGATGAGAAAACCTTGCAAGAGCCAAGCTGGCCATCCACCGCCCAGGAGGCCCGGAGACCAGAAACACATCATCTGTTCCTTTTCCTTGAGAAATTTTCTTTCTTATTGTTGTGGTTACATTGGCAATTTATTTTTATTTTTATTTTTTTAATTTTTATTTTTTTTTAAGGTAGAGTCTCGCTCTGTCGCCCAGGCTGGAGTACAGTGATGCCATCTTGGCTCACTGCAAGTTCTGCCTTCCGGGTTAAAGCGATTCCCATGCCTCAGTGGCCCAAGCAGCTGGGATTACAGATACACACCACCATACCTGGCTAATTGTTGTATTTTTAGTAGAGACGAGGTTTTTCCCATGTTGGCCAGGCTGGCCTCGAACTCCTGGTCTTAAGTGATCCAACTCGGCCTCCCAAAGTGCTGGGATTACAGGCATGAGTCACTGCACTCAGTCATGCCTTGAGAAATTTTCTTGGTGTATTTGGTAGCAGTGTCTAAAGAAACAACAGTATCAGCCACCTTTTTTGGGAGGAGGGGTGTGGACAGAGTCTCATTCTGTCGCCCAGGCTGGAGTACATGATCTCGGCTCACTGCAACCTCTGCCTCTGGGGTTCAAGCAATTATCCTGCCTCAGCCTCCTGAGTAGCTGGGATTACAGGTGCACACCACCATGCTGGGCTAATTTTTGTATTTTTAGTAGAGATGGGGGTTTCACCGTGTTGGTCAGGCTGGTCTCGAACTCCTGACCTCATGATCCGCCCACCTCAGCCTCCCAACGTGCTGGGATTACAGGCATGAGCCACTGTGCCCGGCCTTCAGTCACCTTTTTAATTAAGCTTTCTGTAGTAGGAAAATCAAAAGAAAAATAGATACAACATTCCATTTTCTTAAAAACCAAATACAAGGCTCCAACTTGAGAAGGAGATCTAAAGGAGATCTAAAGCAGGATGCTCTGTTAGGTGTTTTTGTTGAACATATGTATTATCACTTACCTTTTAGAAAGTGGCTTCTACCCCTCTGAACAGTGGGGAGGTCTGGCTGACTGCAAGATCCAAGATGTTTCCCCAATTCACAGATCAGTTTCAAATTCTATACTACTAGTACCAGACAAGTGCCAAGGGTGAGCCTCCAGAAACCTCACTGGACTCTTTCATCGAGGAAACTAACTTGTCTTCGTAAACCCCATAATTGCTCCATAAAGCATAAACCTTAGCTAGGGCCATTCATAAAGTATGGTCCCATGGATTTGCCTCGAGAGTAAAGGAAAAGATTAAGAC
>NW_012101920.1:6059517-6061728 GCF_000951045.1 Mandrillus leucophaeus
GCCCTGCTAATTTTTGTATTTTTAGTAGAGACGGGGTTTCACCATATTGGTCAGGCTTGTCTCGAACTCCTGACCTCAGCCTCCCAAAGTGCTAGGATTACAGGTGTAAGCCACTGCACCCAGCCCGAATTTACTTTAACAGAATGCAATTATGGGCAATGAGATGAAGAGGAAAATGTTCTGACATTTCTAGAAATTTGCTCACACCTATATGAAATCTTACTTTCTTTCATTATCTCACCTGACGCTCATAAAAACTTTGTGCAAAGGAGTTCCGAGGAGTACTAATATTTAGGAGAGCTGGGCAGACGAAGAACTAACAAAGGTAAACGATCGAAAGATGCTAAGAAACCAAGTGAAGTTATTGTTTCAAAGAGGCGCCACTCCACAATTCCAAAGGCTGCTGAGAAATTAAGACTAAGAAGGTGACCTGTGTGCATGGCTGAACAAAATGGAAGTTTTTGGTGAGCTTGGTACCTTTCTTGAGCCACTTTGCTTGTTCATATCTCATTCCCTTTGTCCTGATATTCTGCCCAGAAGCTGGGACCATGCTTTGCACATGGCAAGTGCCCATTTTATGTCTGTTAGTAGCAGTTTTGCTGAGTGACTGAAACCAGAGACTTAGCAGAGATGGGTGTGCTCACAGCTGGCTTCCACTCTATTCCCATTACAAAGCAAAATGCAATACGAAGCAATACAAACCAAAATACAAATGCAACACCAATCCAAAGTGAAATTCCCATTACAAAAACTCTTTACCAGGCAGTTCTACTTACAGGAATTTGTCCTAAAGACAGTTCCCCCAAAGCCTGAGATGCTCTACTTACAACAATATTAATTGCAATGCTATTTGTAATAGCAAAGGCGGGAAACCACCTAAATTCCACCAGCTGCAAAGCGTCCAGTCAATGGGGCAATAGGATGCCCCTTTAAGAAAGAATAAGGCTGGCCGAGCGTGGTGGCTCACACCTATAATCCCAGCACTTTGGGAGGCTGAGGTGGGCAGATCACCTGAGATTCAGGGGTTTGAGTTCAGCTGGGCCAACATGGTGAAACCCCATCTCTACTAAAAACAAAAATGAGCCAGATGTTGTGATGCGTGTCTGTAATCCCAGCTACTTGGGAGGCTGAGGCGTGAGAATCACTTGAACCTGGGAGGTGGGGGGGTGCAGTGAGCCGAGATCATACCATTGCACTCCAGCCTGAGGGTGACACAGTGAGACTCTGTAAAAAAATTAAAAAATAAAAAAAGAAAGAGCGAACGAGGCTGATGGATCTGCACTGAAATGATCTCTACGATGTATTTGAAAAGTGGAGAAAAGAGGGCAGACCCTTACGGGGGGAAAAAAAAAAGAGAGAGACAATTAAAAGAACAGCTGGGCCAGATGCATTGGCTCATGCCCATAATCCCAGCACTTTGGGAGGCCAAGGCAGGTAGATATCTTGAGCTCAGAAGTTCAAGACCAGCCTGGGCAATGTAGTAAGACTGCCCCACCTCCACAACCATCTCTACACAAAATACAAAAAATAGCCAAGCGTATTGGCGTGCCTGTAGTCCCAACTATTTGGAAGGTTGAGACAGGAGGATTGCTTAAGCCTGGTTGAGGCTGCAGTGAGCCATGATCATACCACTGCACTTCAGCCTGGGCAACAGAGCGAGATCTTGTCTCAAAAAAACACAAAGAAAAGAAAAAAATTATTTCAATGGATCTTGCAGTATTGACTGGATAGAAGGCTGGAAGCCAATAAAGTGAAAGAGAATACAAATAGACTGACTGTTCTAGAAATTCTATGGGTAAAGGAAGAAGGGATTAAGGGTGGCAACCTACTTGTACTATTGGGAATTTGTCTTAAAACCATGTCTTCTTAGAAAGCATACATTTATTTATGTATTTATTTATTGAGACGGAGTCTCACTCTGTCACCCAGGCTGGAGGGCAGTGGTGCAATCTCGGCTCACTGCAAGCTCCGCCTCCTGAGTTCAAGAGATTCTCCTGCCTCAGCCTCCCGAGTAGCTGGAATTACAGGCACCCACCACGATGCCTGGCTAATTTTTGTATTTTTAGTAGAGACGGGATTTCACCATGTTGGCCAGGTTGGTTGTGAACTCCAGACCTCAAGTGATCCGCCTCCCTCAGCCTCCCAAAGTGCTAGGATTACAGGTGTGAGCCACCACACCTGGCCAGAAAGCATACATTTTTTATTTAGATT
>NW_012101920.1:6061778-6064390 GCF_000951045.1 Mandrillus leucophaeus
GAGCGTGGTGGCTCACACCTATAATCCCAGCACTTTGGGAGGCTGAGGTGGGCAGATCACCTGAGATTCAGGGGTTTGAGTTCAGCTGGGCCAACATGGTGAAACCCCATCTCTACTAAAAACAAAAATGAGCCAGATGTTGTGATGCGTGTCTGTAATCCCAGCTACTTGGGAGGCTGAGGCGTGAGAATCACTTGAACCTGGGAGGTGGGGGGGTGCAGTGAGCCGAGATCATACCATTGCACTCCAGCCTGAGGGTGACACAGTGAGACTCTGTAAAAAAATTAAAAAATAAAAAAAGAAAGAGCGAACGAGGCTGATGGATCTGCACTGAAATGATCTCTACGATGTATTTGAAAAGTGGAGAAAAGAGGGCAGACCCTTACGGGGGGAAAAAAAAAAGAGAGAGACAATTAAAAGAACAGCTGGGCCAGATGCATTGGCTCATGCCCATAATCCCAGCACTTTGGGAGGCCAAGGCAGGTAGATATCTTGAGCTCAGAAGTTCAAGACCAGCCTGGGCAATGTAGTAAGACTGCCCCACCTCCACAACCATCTCTACACAAAATACAAAAAATAGCCAAGCGTATTGGCGTGCCTGTAGTCCCAACTATTTGGAAGGTTGAGACAGGAGGATTGCTTAAGCCTGGTTGAGGCTGCAGTGAGCCATGATCATACCACTGCACTTCAGCCTGGGCAACAGAGCGAGATCTTGTCTCAAAAAAACACAAAGAAAAGAAAAAAAATTATTTCAATGGATCTTGCAGTATTGACTGGATAGAAGGCTGGAAGCCAATAAAGTGAAAGAGAATACAAATAGACTGACTGTTCTAGAAATTCTATGGGTAAAGGAAGAAGGGATTAAGGGTGGCAACCTACTTGTACTATTGGGAATTTGTCTTAAAACCATGTCTTCTTAGAAAGCATACATTTATTTATGTATTTATTTATTGAGACGGAGTCTCACTCTGTCACCCAGGCTGGAGGGCAGTGGTGCAATCTCGGCTCACTGCAAGCTCCGCCTCCTGAGTTCAAGAGATTCTCCTGCCTCAGCCTCCCGAGTAGCTGGAATTACAGGCACCCACCACGATGCCTGGCTAATTTTTGTATTTTTAGTAGAGACGGGATTTCACCATGTTGGCCAGGTTGGTTGTGAACTCCAGACCTCAAGTGATCCGCCTCCCTCAGCCTCCCAAAGTGCTAGGATTACAGGTGTGAGCCACCACACCTGGCCAGAAAGCATACATTTTTTATTTAGATTAAAATATGCTTATCTGGTGTGGCTTGATATGGGGGTGCTGATGGAGATTGGGAGGCAGAGAAATATCCTCCCAATAATAATAGCCAAACACAACATAGCACTTGTGATATTTTCTGTGAACTTTATTAGCGTGAACTCATTTCAACCTCCTAACAACCCTATGGGGCAGGTTTTTTTAATACCCCCATTTCATAGGTGAGGACACAGTGGCCTTTCTAATATCACACACCAGCAAGTGTGAGAGCTTCAAACCCAGGCAGCCTCGTCGCAGAGAGTCACATAACCGCTCTGCAAAGCTGCCTCCCTCTGCTTCAGAGGGGCTCAGATTCGGGGTTTGCCTCTCACTAGCTGGGCAAGCCTAGGCATTGGCCCTGTTAGAGCCTTGGTTTTCTTGCCGCGGAATGGGGGTAACTGCAGAGTTGTTGAGAAGCATTTGAAGCACCTGATTCTTGGTGCTCAACACAGGGAACTTGTGATAGTTACTCCCGACTTAGAGCAGCGCTCAGGCAGGCACTGCGCCAGGGTTTGATTACTGATGCATCTCCAAGCTGAGCCCAGGTAAGCCCGTGGTCCCATGCCAGCGAGCAGCTGCCAGTGCCTCCCTCTGCTGCAGAGCTTGGCTGTGTGTGGATGGATGGGACAAGGATCACTCCAGAAGCTTCTCCCCTTAAGACATCTTGACATGAAGGAATCTTCTTCCTTTGCTCCTCTTTCTGTCCTCCCTGCCCCCCTTCCTCCCTCCCTTTCTTCTTTAAATACCCAAAGTCAGTTGATACCTTTTCTTAAGTAACTCAATAAGCAAGACAGGCAGTTTGCTCACGGTTGGCAGTGGGCAGGATTAAGGGAGGATTAAGGCCCTTTGTCAATTTCTCATCTTCCGTCTGCAGGGACAAGACCTGAAGGATTGCTAAAGAATGCCCTTGGTAACAACTGTTTCTCCAGGGCCTTGTTTGGCTTCCCTCCGGCTGGGTGGAACCCCCTGTGTGCAGACTTTGCAGGGAGGTAGGCCGAAGGCTGCCAGCATTGAAGCAGGTGAGCTATTGCATTTGCATTGGGCTGGGTCTCCATTCTCGGGCCAAATCAACTCACCTCTTGGGCGAGTTGCTTCAGACTTCAGAGACAAGCCACATCACGCCGAGAGGCTTTCCCCCCAGTTCCAGGGCCCAAGGCTGCAGGCACATAGCCAACCCAGCCTTCTCTTCCCTTTGTGTTCCCTTCTCGCCTTGGTTTCTCCTCCCTTGTGAAGAAACAGCACACCTGCTCTTACACAAGGCCAGTCCTCCATGGGCGCCCTCATCCCACCCCTTTTGACCTTCTCAAGGACTTCAAGTCTCTAATGATCCTCTCCCTC
>NW_012101920.1:6064945-6067879 GCF_000951045.1 Mandrillus leucophaeus
TCCCCTCCCCTCTCAGATTCACTCTTGTCAAGGTCACCAGGAATACCCCGTGCACAGTACAACAGGCACTTCCATGTCCTCGCGGGATAGGTCTTACCAGCTGCACTTGACACTGCTGATCCAGGGCACTCCCCTCCCTTCCCTCCTGGGGCAAGCTCGTGGTTTTCCCACCTCCTCCCTCTGACCCTCCTGCCTCCTCCCTCTGACCCAGGGCACTCTCCTCCTTCCCTTCCTGGGACACGTGCATGGCTTTCCTGCCTCCTCCCTCTGACCCTCCTGCCTCCTTCCTCTGACCCAGGATGCTCTCCTCCCTCCTCTCCTGGAACACACTCATGACTTTCCCACCTCCTCCCTGGCCACCTTTTCTCAATCTTCATTTCTGAATTTTCTTCTTTCTATTCTCTGAATGTTGGCTTTCTGCATGGCTTGGCCCTGGGCCCCCCTCTAGCTAGACTCTCACGGGATGATCTCATCCGTGGCCAAGGTTTTTAACACAGTCTAGAAGCTGAGACTCCCGTATTGCAACTCTGGTCTCGCTGCCAACTCACATGTCTGTGGCCTGCTGGATACCCCTGTTCTGTCTCTTGGGCATTCCACACTTGGCGTTTCCTAAACCAGATTGTCCAGGGCCTTCCACATTGGTTTGTTCCCAGTCTCCCTTGGAGCAGGCACTGGTGCCAACCTTCCAGCCGGTGCCCGACTGCCAAGCTGGATTCCCTCCTCCTCCTCCCAAAACCCTCCCCTCCTCAGACCTCACTTTTTTCATCCTCGCATTGTCACCCTAGGCCAGGCCACCATCAGCTCCTGCCTGGACACTGTGACAGCCTTCTAAGTTATCAATGTCCCCCATTTTTCATGCTGCTGCCATTGAGATCTTTCTAGAATAAAAATCAAATCAAGCCAGTTCCTTGCTTAAAACCATTTCATGCTCCCTATTGCTCTTCAGGTGAAGCTAACCTCCTTAACTCGGTTTTCACAACCCTTCCCAGCCAGCCCCTCCCTGCCTCTCCCACCTCCAGTGCCACCCCCAGACCTCAAGCGATCCACCCACCTCAGCCTCTCAAAGTGCTGGGTGGTGGCTCACACCTGGCCGCCTCCTCCTCTTCCTCCTCCTCCTTCTCCTCCTCCCCCTCCTCATCTTCCTCCTTCTTCCTCCTTCTTCTATGAGTGGTCAGTTATTCCAATGATAGATTACAGAACTGGCTTCTGCCTTTCACAAATTAAATCATAACCCATCTCCTGGAAGTTTGAACGCAGCCTTGCCTAGTTTTGTTTCATTTATATTATTGTTATCACTACAGTTATTTGGGGTGGCCTGAGGACACGGCTGGAGCTGGAGTGTGGCTGTGACCTCCTCTTGACATCTCTCTGCACCACTATTAATGGTATCCCAAGTGTTGGGCACAGAGGAGGAGCTAGAGCAATATTTGATGAATAAATGGCTGGGCGTGGTGCCTCATGACTGTAATCCCAGAACTTTGGGAGGCCGAGGCAGGTGAATCACCTAAGGTCAGGAGTTCAAGACCAGCCTGGCCAACATAGTGAAACCCCATCTCTACCAAAAATACAAAAATTAGGCCAGGCAGAGTGGCTCATGCCTGTAATCCCAACACTTTGGGAGGCTGAGGTGGGCAGATCACCTGAGGTTGGGAGTTTGAGACCAGACTGACCAACATGGAGAAATCCCATCTCCACTAAAAATACAAAATTAGCCAGGCATGGTGGCACATGCCTGTAATCCCAGCTACTTGGGAGGCTGAGGCAGGAGAATCGCTTGAACCCAGGAGGCAGAGGTTACAGTGAGCCAAAATCGCGCCCTTTCACTCCAGCCTGGGTGATGAGAGCAAAACTCAGTCTCAAAAAAAAAAAAAAAAAAAAAGAATTTGATGAATAAATGAATGAACGAATGAAATCACTCTCAAACCAGAGCTTTGAGTTTCATGTTATTGGCCAGTGGTTAATTTTATCAGCACACACAAGACTCTCAGTCTCTAAATCGCGGAACTATAGGATGGCAGGATGGGAGAATCCCTGGACCACGCAGGGCCCAACCTCCAAATTTATCAGTTGAGCCAGCTAAGCCATTGCTCACCCACAGCAGGCAGGCTGCCTGTAGGATGTAAGAATGTGGAGGAGGAGAGGTGTGCAGGGGCCAGGTCTTACCTGACTTGTTGATTTTATTCTCAATACGATGAGAAGTCCCGGGAGACTTTAACATAATGCCTGATCTTCTTTTCTTTTCTTTTCTTTTAAGATCATTGCAATCCCTGCAAAACCAGATCCAGGACTGGAGAGAGAAAGTAAGGTATGGGCTGGGGGATCAACACACATTTGTGACATGCATTTGTGCCTCTTTAATGGCAAGGCCTAGGAGCGCATGCCTGGAGTCAGCTTGCCATCGTGTGGCCAAACCTAAGGACTGCACATCTTCCATCTTGCTTTCCCCAGGGCTCCATGTAGTTGTGCAGACAGGATTTGGATCCAGGTCTCTATTCCCACCGAAGTCCAGGGTCTACAGGCCTGAGTTCAAGTCCCGGTTCCTGCACTCCCAGCCATATGACCAAAGAGGATTCAGGTTCTGTCTCCAACTCATGGGGACAGCAACACACTCATCTCTCACAGTGAAGACCCAGTAAGATATGGCAGCTGTCAGCCGGGGGCGGTGGCTCACGCCTATAATCCCAGCACTTTGGGAGGCTGAGGCAGGCGAATCAGGAGATCAGGAGATCGAGACCATCCTGGCTAACACAGTGAAATCCCGTCTCTACTAAAAAATACAAAAAATTAGCTGGGCGTGGTGGCGGGAGCCTGTAGTCCCAGCTACTTGGGAGGCTGAGACAGGAGAATTTCTTGAACCCTGGAGGCAGAGGTTGCAGTGAGCCGAGATTGCGCCACTGCACTCCAGCCTGGGCGACAGAGGGAGACTCCGTCTCA
>NW_012101920.1:6069279-6074571 GCF_000951045.1 Mandrillus leucophaeus
TGTGGTGAGCTGAGATTGTGCCATTGTACTCCAGCCTGGGCAACAAGAGTGAAACTCCGTCTCAATAAATAATAATAATAATAATAATAAAAGAAAGAAAGCAAGACTTCTCAAGGCTCTGTTCAAAATGCAGGACTTCCACTCCCTAGGTTAGCAGTGAGCCCAAGGCTCACTGGACAGGCTGGACGGTTTTGGGGCTGGAGGTCCCAGGCAGGCACCCCAGAATGAGATGCAGAAACAGGGCCAGTGAGGACAGAAGCCAGGGCGCTTTGGAAGCCCAGCTCTTTCTTCCTGCTAATGAACAGGCATCCAGAGAGCCTGTGAGCGGGGCTGTGTGCTCCAGGCCATGTTCCAGGTGTACAGAATTTCAGGCATTTAGTGAAGATCTTGCCCAATACTTTTTTGCTTCACAGGAGAGGAAGCTGAGATCCTGAAAGAGGTGGGGCCCGGCCAGGGGTCACTCAGCAATTTTCAGTAGCTGCTCCCTACTGGGGAACTGTGTGTCTGAGGTCGTGGCCATCTGTCCAAAGAGCTTCTTCTGACCAAAGAGCTCATTTTCCTAGCGGGACCACAGAGGAATGTATTTTATAACCTTATTTCATCATCCCAGCAGCCTTGCAGGGAGGTTTATTTCCATTTTGCAAATGAGGAATCCGAGGCTCATTTTGCGAATGAGGAATCCGAGGCTCAGGGAGATGATGTGACATGTGCAAGGCTGGGAGAGGTGGGTGAGGACTTGACCTGTCTCCACTGGTCTCCGGACCCTGTGCTTACAGCTGCTCCCATGTAGCACTGCAAGAATCTTTGAGCTTCTCAGGAGGGTTAATAAAGGGTGTGAGAAAGGACAGATCTCCAGGAGGGCCATCTTCAGAGTTTACCTCTCTGTGTTCTAGAGATAACCAACGACCCTCACGCGTCGCTTTTTGGCAGAGGAAATGAAGAATTCAAGACAGTGGGCACTGGGCACCCACAGAGTTTATTCAAGCAGCCGAAGCTCCTGCCTCAGAACCTTGGCACGGTTAGGGCCCAAATAAGGGTCTTTTCCTTCTCTCTTTGAACATAGCCTTGCCTAATTTTGTTTCATTTATATTATCGTTATCACCACAGTTATTTGGGGTGGCCACCCCCATCTCACAGCTGCTCCCACCCCTCCCTGCCATAGAAACAGAGGAGGGAAGGCCCAGCGGCTCCAGTGTGAGGGAAGAGACCTGACTGCACCTGGGCTGTGTCTTCTCCGTCCACAGTACACCCATGGGAAGAGGAGTCGGGGCATCCCTTGCTGGAAATACCCCAGCCCTGAAGGATGCTGGCAACACCCACCGTTTAATTCAGAACAAAAAGTCCGCTCCAGGAGCCCATGAGAGCGTCAAAAAGAACAAGATGGGTGGGTTGGGGGGAAACATCACCGAGAGGCTACCGAGGCCTGGATCCCCAGTAGATGTAGGTCCACAGCCCCACCCCGACCACCGGCCGGCCCTCCTGAGTATCTGACTGCGGGACTACCTGGCATCCACTCGAAGAGACCAGCCTGGGGCATCACTCCCTGCGCCCCAACCCCTGTGGACACTCTCTCGGGAGCATTTCTAACTAGGCCTGGGCGTGTGAAACAAGAGGAATCCTTTCGCAGAAGGCAGGCTGGACCTGGGAGAAAAGTTCTCCGTGGATGGAGAAGTGAGGGGATAAAGGAGGATGAACTTAGCAGTTTTCTTTCCTGTCCACATTGTCTCTAGGTTCTTTGGAACCAGGGATCATCTTTTACCTCCCACAGTAACTCATGTCTGCCTTAGAATTATTTCCAACCCCTCAAGTCCAGTTGAAGATCTTTGTAGGATCTGTACATTCACACTTTAGTTACTGACACCCCACAAACTATAAACCATAACAAAATGCACCTGCTGCACACATCTAAAACGTTTTCTTTTTTTTGTTTTGTTTTGTTTTGTTTGAGACAGAATCTCACTCTGTTGCATAGGCTGGAGTGCAGTGGTGTGATCTCAGCTCATTGCAACCTACACCTCCTGGGTTCAAGTGATTCTCCCGCCTCAGCCTCCTGGGTAGCTGGGATTACAGGCATGCACCACCACGTCCAACTAATTTTTGTATTTTTAGTAGAGATGGGGTTTCACCATGTTGGCCAGTCTGGTCTCGAACTTCTGACCTCAGGTGATCTGCCTGCCTTGGCCTCCCAAAGTGCTTGGATTACAAGCTTGAGCACCGCACCTGGCCAACATTTTCTCTGCTGTAAAATGTTTTAAAATGTATAACTGAGTTTTGCCAGCTGCATATAGTTCAATGTGTTCTTGTGATTCAAACTTTATTATGTTTTTATGTAAAGCTATAGCAAGAATCCAAAAACATCCTATACATCTGGAAGTCTAAAGACAAGCCTCTAAATAAGTCAGGATCAAAGAGGAAATCACAATGTAAATGGGAAAATACTTAGAACTGAAGGACAATGAAAACCCTACCTAGTTAAATGTGTGGCAGGCAGGTAAGCTTGTACCTAAGAGAAAATATATGGCCTTAAATAAACGCACACATATAATCAGGAGGAAAGACTAAAAAATAATGAGTTAAAGGTTCAACTCAACAAATTAGAAAAGAACACCAGAGTAAATCCAAAGAAAATGAAAGAGAATGATAAAAATAATAGTACAAATTGATTAGAATGCACTCAGAGTATCAACAAAACCAGAAGTTGGCTCTTTGAAAATGAAGACAAATAACTGAGACTCTGATTATATTATTTATGGAAAAAAAAAGAAAATGTATACATTTTATGAATGAAAACAGAGTCACTACAGACATGGTAGAGATTAAAAAATAAAAGAACAAGCCAAGCACACTGGCACGTGCCTCTAATCCTGGCTATTTGGGAGGCTGAGGCAGGAGATCACGTGAGACTAGGAGTTTGAGGCTGCAGTGAGCTGTGATGATGCCACTGCACTCCAGTGTGGGTGACAGAAGGCAACCCTGTCTCTGAAAAGTAAATACATAGCGATAAGGCGAAGAGACATGGCAGAAGGCGAGAGCGTGTGTAAAGGAGGAACTGCCAAACACTTAGAAAACCATCAGATCTCCTGAGAACAGCATGGGGGAAGTCACCGCCATCATCCAATTTCCTCCTCCCCTGACACATGGGGATTACAGGTCTCTCCCTTCACATGTGGGGATTACAATTTAAGATGAGATTTGGGTGGGGACACAAAGTCAAACCATTTCACTCCCCATCTCATTTGTTTTTATTTTGAGACTGAATGTCACTCCGTCACCCAGGCTGGAGTGCAGTGGCGTGATCTCAGCTCACTACAACCTCTGCCTCCTGGGGTCAAGCAGTTCTCCTGCTTCAGCCTCCCAAGTAGCTGGGGTTACAGGCATATGCCACCACATCTGCCTAATTTTTGTATTTTTAGTAGAGGTGGGGCTTCACCATGTTGGTCAGGCTGGTCTCCAACTTCTGGGCTCATGTGACCCACCCACCTTAGCCTCCCAAGGTGCTGGGATTACAGGTGTGAGCTACCTCACCCAGCCCCCATCGAATTTAGTGAGGCTAGATTCATCCTTAGTACAATACCAGAGAGGACAGAAACAAACACCATGGCCAATATTGCTCAAGAACACAGTTCAAAAATCCGACATAAAGTATCATTAAGCCAAATGGAACTAAATATGGAGAACATATATTTTGCGTTCCCTCTGGGGAAGTCCCTGGGACAAGTGGGGCAGCAACCTGGCTGGGAGCTGGTGCTCATATCGTCAGGGTGCCTGGGAGATCCAGTGGCCCAGTAGTTCAGGGGATTTGCTGCACATAGGGTGATGGAGAAAATGAGTCAACATATGGAGGATTTCTGGGATCCAATTTCTTACTTTCAGAGAAAAAAAAAAAAGTCCAATTATGGAAGGAGGAAATGCTAGAATGAATCCTGGGGAGCTTTTGGAATGGTAAGAATTAATATGAATGTGTTTTTCCATGTAAATATACAAAACAATAGACGTAAATGTGTACACACTCACACCCATACCCCAGGAGTAATGAGCACACCTAGTAGCCAGATCTTTGTTTCTAAACACCAGAAACCAGACCTGTGGGAGGTCAAGGCGGGATAATCCGTTGAAGCTAGAAATTTGAGACCAGCCTGAGCAACGTGGCAAGACCCCATCTCTACAAGAATTTTTTTTAGTTAGCTGGGTGTGGTGGTGTGTGCCTGTAGTCCCAGCTACTCAGGAGGTTTATGGAGGAGGATTGCCTGAGTCCTGGAGTTTGAAGCCGCAGTGAGCGACAACTGTGCCACTGCACTCCAGTCTGAGCACAGTGAGACCTTGTCTCGAAAAAGAATAAACTGCCTAAACAAAAGTTGATCCTTCAGGCTGGGCAGAGACTTCACGTGACTGCAGCCCTAAGCTGCTCCTGAATTTGTGATCCATGGAAACTCTGTGGGCAATACATATGTATTGTTTTAAGCCACTAAGTTTTGGGTAACTTGTTTGCACAATAGAAAACTAATGTGCGTGGAAATACAAGTGACCAAGGAATTGCTTATTGCTTTTTTTTATGGTCTTCATCTCTCCCACTGCTCATTTCCCCATCATCCCCTGACTTGGGCCGTCTGCACCCCAGTTGCCCTCAACCAAGCTCCACTCAAGCTCCACTGTTTAAGCTAGGTTTGTACTGTCAGGGTTCCCTTGCTGACGGCTCTCCCCATGAGACTCTGATTTTCCCCAAGACAGACCTTCTTCCTCGTTTTCCTTTTTATGTTGAGCAGCAGGGTCCCTAGTGTTGGGCAAAGACCCTGGCAGACCGTGGGCGGTTAGAATTGCCAGTGGGAGGAGTTATACACAATCATAATTGAGGACCCAGTGATGGTTGGATTGATGCTGACTGCCAGACGTCGTGCTGAATTCTGCAAACCCTAAATTCTAGACTAGGGGTTCTCAAAGTGCACTCCCCACCCGAGCAGCATCAGTATCCCGAAATTCCTGGGCCTCACCCCAGACCTACTGAATCAGAAACTCTAAGGGTCGATGCTAGCAATCCATGGCTTAACAATTTCTCTGGGTGGTTCTGATCCACATTTACATTTGAGAGCCACCGTGCTAGAGTTTGAGAAGACAATGAATTAGGGCAAATGGGTCAATTCCCAGCAGAGAGAAGGAAGAATCTTTTCTGAGGCCCACACTGAATTCCAGCTTTTTCCTGGGCTGATGTCACCATTGTCCTTCACGGGGTGGGTCCACATTTCCAGTCGCCCACCTGGGGAGCTGGTGCAGCAGAGAATGTGCTTCAGGCTCAAA
>NW_012101920.1:6076471-6076958 GCF_000951045.1 Mandrillus leucophaeus
CCAGCACTTTGGGAGGCAGAGGTGGGTGGATCATGAGGTCAACAGATCGAGACCAGCCTGGCCAACATGGTGAAACCCTGTCTCTACTAAAAATACCAAAATTAACAGGGCATGGTGGCAGGCATCTGTAAGCCCAGCTACTTGAGAGGCTGGGGCAGGAGAATCACTTGAACCCGGGAGGCAGAGGTTGCAGTGAGCCGAGATTGTGCCACTGGACTCCAGCCTGGGTGAAAAGAGCAAGACTCCATCTCAAAATAATAATAATAATAATAATAAAATAAATATATAAAACACACGGTAATTTCACCCCTTCTCATCCAATCCTGGGTCCCCTGAGGCAGAGGACTGGGTTAGGATTCTTCCTAGGACGATTGTGGAGCCAGTGCCCAGCCCAGGGCCAGCATTTTAAAGGCTAGGCCCAGCCTGAGGACCAACAGTGGGGAAGTTTCCAGATTGTCCCCAAGCTTCTGGGTGGTCTTGACCCTTT
>NW_012101920.1:6077008-6077384 GCF_000951045.1 Mandrillus leucophaeus
GGTGGATCACCTGAGGTCAGGAGTTCGAGACCAGCCTGGCCAACATGATGAAACTCTGTCTCTACTAATAATACAAAAATTAACTGGGCATGGTAATGCACACCTGTAGTCCCACCTACTCGGGACGCGGAGGCAGGAGACTCGCTTGGACCCAGGAGGTGAAGGTTGCAGTAAGCCGAGATCACGCAGTTGTACTCCCGTCTGGGCAACAGAGTGGGACTCCATCTCAAAATAAATAAATAAATAAATAAATAAATAAATATCTAATCTAGAGACAGGGATGTGTGTGTGTGTGTGTGTGTGTGATAGAAGGAGGGAGGGACACGGGCCAGGCACGATAGCTCACGCCTATAATCCCAGCACTTTGGGAGGCCAA
>NW_012101920.1:6078304-6083411 GCF_000951045.1 Mandrillus leucophaeus
GGTTGGGGGAGGATTAGGAGGAGGAAGAGGAGGAGGAGGAGGAGGAAGGGAGAATGAACTGCTCCCAGTTCTCTGGCATGTATCCTGCCCCTTGCTTCATGTTCATGAGAAACATTTTATAGCATATTTACAGCTACTTAGATGCAGATACAATGTATCCATGGAAATAATCCTTGCAGGATACACAATTTGTTGTGTAAGTTAAGGAATAAAATGTCAGAAGGATGAATTATGTGCCCAGTGACATACAGCAACGGCATAGTTGAGATTAGCCTGGTTATCCCAATCACTCCTGCTCTTTCCCAAGAAAATGAGTGAGGAATGTGCCCCAGCTCCTCCATGCCTAACCTCAGTGCTGAGATGTACTGAGCACCTACTATGTGCCAGGCACTGCACTGAGCTCTTTATCCAATTAGATCTCATTGTTTCACCGCAACAAATTGCAAGGCAGTTACTGTATCATCCTAATTCTATAAATGGAAACAGTAAAGCTCAGAGAGATACATTAATAACTCAACCATTGTTACCCAGCCTGGGAGTGGCAGGGAAGGGATCTGAACCCAGGTAACCTAGCTTCAGAAACTGTGGGCTTCACCACTGCTTTCTATTGGCAACCTTCAGATAGTTTCTTTCTCTTGAATATTTGGTATATTTGTTTCTATTGCTGCTTCAACAAATAAGCACAAACAACACAGAGTTACTCTCTTACATTTCTAGAAGGCAGAGGTTTAAAATGGATTGGCGGGGCTGGGTGCAGTGGCTCACGTCTGTAATCCCAGCACTTTGGGAGGCAGAGGTGGGCGGATCACGAGGTCGGGAGATCGAGACCATCCTGGCCAACATGGCGAAACCCAGTATGTACTAACATACAAAAACTTAGCTGGGCGTGGTGGCAGGCGCCTGTAGTCCCAGCTACTTGGGAGGCTGAGGCAGGGGAATCTCTTGAACCTGGGGGACGGAGTTTGCAGTGAGCCGAGATGGCACCACTGCACTCCAGCCTGGTGACAGAGTAAGACTCCATCTCAAAAAAAAAAAAAATAGGATTGGTAGGACTATATTCCTTCTATTCCTTCTGGTTGCTTTAGAGGAGGATCCATTTCCTTGCCATTTCCAGCTTTTAAAAGCTGCCTGCATTCCTTGGCTCCTGGTGGTCACCTCCATCTTTCCAGACATCACTCCAGCCTCTGCTTCCATCTTCACCTCTCCTCCTCTGACTCAGATCCTCCTGCCTCTCCGTCCTGGAAGGCCCCCTGTGATTACAATGGGCCTGCCCAGATAATCTGGAATAATCTTCCCATCTCAAGATCCTTAATTTACTCCTATCTGTAAGATCCCTTCGCCATGTTAGGTAATATATCTATAGATTGCAGGGATTTGGATGTGGACAGCTTTTGGGGGCCATTATTGGTTCTACCACATTTGGCTGTTTCTATTTTGTAGACTAATAACAAAAAACATTTTTGAGTACCTTCATAGACTTTAATTCCATTAGCTTAATTCCACCCGAAAAACTTGTCGATCAAGCAAAACTAGGTTATTTGGACTTCCTGCAGTAAAGGAGAACACCACGTCAACAGATTCAAATTAGGGAAATTAGGGAATGGTATTTACGGGTTTAAAATCACAGCCCTGGCTGGGTGATTTTAAAGCAAGTCTTGCAAGGCAGGAAACTGGTTGGGAGTGGGGAGTTTCTGACAGAGCTTTGGAATGGTGGGCCCAGGGTTTTGAAGTCACATCTGATGCATAATCTTATCTTCCAGGGCAGGTATTTTTTTGGAACAAGAAGTGAAACGACTTTTGCTTGTCTTGATATTGCTTAACCCAAGGATTATGTTGGTTTTAGTCCTTGCTAATTACAATAATAGTATTTTTTTTCGGGACTCAGTCTCACTCTGTTGCCACGCTGGAGTGCAGTGGTGCGATCTCGGCTCACTGCAACCTCCGACTCCCTGGTTCAAGTGATTCTCCTGCCTCAGCCTCCCAAGTAGCTGGGATTACAGGCACATACCACAATGCCCAGCTAATTTTTTGTATTTTTATTAGAGACAGGGTTTCACCATGTTGGCCAGGATGGTCTCGATCTCCTGACCTTGTGATGCACCCGCTTCGGCCTACCAAAATGCTGGAATTACAAGCGTAAGCCACCGCACCCGGCCATAATTTCTGTTTTTTAGAGCACCTCCTACAGGCCAGGCAACTTTGAATACATTTTGACAATTACAACAATGCTGCAAGGCAGGTATTTCAACTTAATTTCAGTATGGCACAATAACTCCCCTCTTGGATTTTGGAGTCAAAAAGTCTTGGATAAAAATCCTGGCTCCTCCACCTACTTGCCAGGTGAATGGGCAGGTTAGTTCTCTGGGTGGGTCTCTGAGTCTTCATCTGTAAAATCAGGATAATGTTTCCCATTTCGAGTGTGTAGGAGTGTGCACACTGTGTGCCCACATGAGTAGGGGGACCATGCTTCCCTGTCATTGTTTTCATTTTGGTTTGCTTTGTTTAAGACAGAGTCTTGCTCTATCGCCAGGCTGGAGTGCAGTGGTGCAATCTCAGCTCGCTGCAACCTCTGCCTCCCAGGTTCAAGCGATTCTCCTGCCTCAGCCTGTCTAGTAGCTGGAATTACAGGTGCATGCCACCATGCCCAGTTAATTTTTTATTTATTTATTTATTTTTGAGACAGAGTTTCACTCTATTGCCAGGTTGGAGGGCAGTGGGGCGAACTTGGCTCACTGCAACCTCGGCCTCCCGAGTTCAAGCGATTCTCCTGCCTCAGCCTCCCAAGTAGCTGGGAGTACCAGCACCTACCACCACACCCAGCTAATTTTTTTTTTTTTAGTAGAGATGGGGTTTTACCATGTTGGCCAGGCTGATCTTGAACTCCCGGGCTCAAGTGACCCACCTACCTCAGCCTCCCAAATTGCTGGGATTACAGGTGTGAGCCAGTGCACCTGGCCCCCTGTCATTGTTAGTAGTGTCCTTTTTTTTGAGATGGAATCTTACTCTGTCGCTTAGGCTGGAGTGCAGTGGTGCAATCTTGTTTCACTGCAACCTCCGCTGCCCGGGGTTCAAGCGATTCTCCTGCTTCATCCTCCCGAGTAGCTGGGATAACAGACGTGTGCCACCACACGGAGTCTTGCTCTGTTGCCCAGGTTGGAGTGCAGTGGCACGATCTCTGCTTACTGCAACCTCCGCCTCCTGGGTTCAAGGGATTCTCCTGCCTCAGCCTCCCAAGTAGCTGGGAGTACCAGCACCTACCACCACACCCAGCTAATTTTTGTATTTTTAGTAGAGATGGGGTTTCAGCATCTTGGCCAGGCTGGTCTTGAACTCCTGACCTCGTGATCCAACCCGCTTGGCCTCCCAAAGTGCTGGAATTACAGGTGGGAACCACCACGCCCAGCCATGTCCTTTTATTATTCTCAAAAGAGTCCTTCCTTGGATGATGAATTACATGGGCACAGTTCCAATAAGGTGAGGCTATGCTTATTACTTTTACTCAATAGGTGAAAGGGGATGGATCAGAGAGCTTAGGTGACATGCTTAGAGCTGCACGGCTAATTGGGAAGAATTCTCCAAGTTAAAGCTGCATAGCAGACCAGGTGCTACCCTTCTGCCTGGAACAACTCAGCACAATGCCAGACTTTGTAACTATATATTTGTGTGATTTGTTTCTATTTTGATGTTTTGGTTTTTGTTTGTTTGTTTGTTTTGAGACGGAGTCTGGCTCTGTCGCCCAGGCTAGAGTGCAGTGGCATGATCTCGGCTCACTGCAAGCTCCGCCTCCAGGGTTCACACCATTCTCTTGCCTTAGCCGACCCAGTAGCTGGGACTACAGGTACCTGCCAATTTTTCCATCTTTAGTAGAGATGGGGTTTCACCGTGTTAGCCAGGATGGTCTCAATCTCCTGATCTTGTGATCTGCCCGCCTCGGCCTCCCAAAGTGCTGGGATTACAGGCGTGAGCCACCGCGCCCGGCCTTTGATGTTTTTAATTGAGACAGAATCTTGTTCTGTTGCCCAGGCTGGAGTGCAGTGGTGTGATCGGTTCACTGCAGCCTCAACTTCCTAGGCTCAAACAATCCTACTCCTCAAGCTTCCCAAGTAATTGGAACTACAGGCATGCATCACCATGCCCAGCTAATTTTTGTATTTTTTGTAGAGACAGGGTTTTACCATGTTGCTTAGGCTGGTCTCAACTCCTGGCCTCAAGCAATCCACCCACCTCAGCCTCCCAAAGTGCTGTGATCATAGGGTTAAGCCACTGTGGCTGGTCCATTTATGTTATTTTTAAATTAAACCTGTCTTCCACCAGGCGCCGTGGCTCACAACCTGTAATCTCAGCACTTTGGGAAGCTGAGGTGGGCGGATCACTTGAGGTCAGGAGTTCGAGCCCAGCTTGGCTAACATGTTGAAACCCCGTCTCTACTAAAAATACAAAAATTAGCTGGGCACGGTGGCACGCGCCTGTAATCCCAGCTACTTGGGAGGCTGAGGCAGGAGAATCACTTGAATCTGGGAGGCAGAGGTTGCAGTGAGCCGAGATTGTGCCATTGCACTCCAGCCTAGGTGACAGAGCAAGACTCTGTCTCAGAAAAACAACCAAAAACAAACAAACAAAAAAAACAAAAAGCAAAACCAACAAACAAGCAAACAAAAAACTTGTCTTTTGTGCTAGATCAGGAGCCCCACCAGGATCCGCAAAAGGTGTGCTTCCTTCGCGACCGTGCAGTGGTGCCAGCAACAGTGGGGAGCGCGCAGTGTATCCTCACCGAGGTTTGGGACCCACGTGGAAATGGCAGGCTCCCAGGTAAGTGTTCTAGAAAGGGAGCAACTATATCCATGGCTGCTTTTCCTGAGACACAGCCCTAGAGGCCTCAGAGGCTGTCCCACTCCAGCCAGCAGGAGTTTACCCCGTAACCAAAAGGCCTGCTCCCACTGTGCCTTCATCATCACCTGCCTGCAGGAACTCCGCTCCCTGTAAATACTCAAGAATTGGTGCCGGGCGCGGTGGCTCACGCCTGTAATCCCAGCACTTTGGGAGGCTGAGACGGGCGGATCACGAGGTCAGGAGATCGAGACCATCCTGGCTAACACGGTGAAACCCC
>NW_012101920.1:6084291-6086501 GCF_000951045.1 Mandrillus leucophaeus
ACAGACCCCATGACTCAGCAGTTTGAACTCCAGGAGCCTCATCTTTAAAAACATGCAACCAGCAGGTGTGTAGAGGATACTTCTTTTATCTCGCTTTGTAAAAGCAGGAAAAACTGGAATAACCTAAGGGTCTATGGAGCAGAGAGGGGTTGCTGACTTACACATCAGGGTCTATCCATACAATGGAATGCCTCTCAGGTGTCAAAAATAAGGAGGCCGAGCTGAAGATGGTATCAAGGATCTGGCATTAGAGAACAAAGCAAACATTAACATTACGTATGCTTGCACAGAGATATTCATACGACTGCCTAGACAAGGGCCTAGAAATGCAAAGTACTTAAATCTGTTACCTCTTTGGCATTTAAAAAAGATTGTATTTAGATAATATTGAGGTCATTTTAGAAAACACACACTGACTGCATTAAAACAAGCAAAAGTTGAACAAAAAGGTAATAACCTTAAGCAGGTTACAATTCCATTGTAAGTAAATGCTGGTGTTAACAGCTCAAGTGCTTCCTTGGTCACGTTAAGATTGTTTTGCCAGAGCTGGGCAACAGAAGTAATTTAAAATTTCATTCCGACATCCCCCTGCCAAAAAATAGCCTGAAAATTCAGCCTCAGCTCTGGTCTGAAGCCGGTGACAGGACTGACTACCAGGAGATCTCTCAGCCTCTGCGCTGCTGACTTTGGGGACTGAGTCATTCTTGGTCCTGGGAGGCTGTCCTGTGCATCGCAGGGTGTACAGAAGCTTCCTTGGCCTCTACCCATTAAAAACCTGTATCACTCCCTCCCCGTGGTGACGACCAAAAATGTCTCCAGACCCGGACATCCCCTGAAGTGCAAATTGCCCACCCCATCCCCACCAGCGATTGAGAATCACTGGAGTAGGATGATCCACGTCAGGGTTTCCTGGGATCCATCTGGTTGGTGTCTCATGAACTAACCGCTCCTTTTCTTCTGTGATAAACCATATGGTTACTCTGGCTCCGGCCCCTTTTCCCTAGAAAAATGTACTGATGCTTGTGGCATCATAATCCCCACGTCTGTCATTCTCATCAACACTTCTCGTGGTTTTTGTCACGCGTGTCTGTGTGAAGAGACCATCGAACAGGCTTTGTGTGAGCAATAAAACTTTTTAATCACCTGGGTGCAGTGGGCTGAGTCTTGCATACGTGCGGGTCACAGGGGAGAAGATGGCTTAGCTTGGGCTCAGAGGCCTGGCAGTTTTGGTTGTAGCTGTCTTCGTGGATGCATGATATACCCTTTTGAAACTTTTTTCAGAACTTTTTTCTTTTTCTTTCTTTCTTTTTTTTTTTGGGAGATGGACTCTTGCTCTCTCACCCAGGCTGGAGTGCAGTGGCACAGTTTTGAATCACTGCAACCTCCGCCTCCTGCGTTCAAACGATTCTCCTGCCTCAGCCTCCTGAGTAGCTGGGATTGCTGGCACACACCACCACGCCCAGCTAATTTTTGTAGATTTTGTAGAGACGGGGTTTCGCCATGTTGCCCAGGCTTGTCTCGAACTGCTGGGATCAAGCAGTCCTCCCACCTTGGCCTCCCAAAGTGCCGGGATTACAGGTGAGAGCCAACGCACCCGGCCTTCTTGTCTTAGAGTTGTTTTACTCACACAAAGCTCTGTGGCTTACCTTTATGTGAAGTTCCAAAGAAGGACATTTTAACATTCCTGTACTTCAGTCACTACTGAAGCATGTTTGGGTGAGGAAACTCTATGAACTTGGTTTCTAAAGAAGGCCTTCTAGCCACAGGCATGTTACACAATGTGGGGCCATTTATTTTGCAAATCAGCAAGACTTCAAAATTTTAAAAATAATAGTATAAAAATGAGGATGGACCGGGTGCGGTGGCTCATGCCTGTAATCCCAGCTGTTTGGGAGGCTGAGGTGGATGGATCACCTGAGGTCAAGACTTCAAGACCAGCCTGGCCAACATAGTGAAACACTGTTTCTATTAAAAATACAAAAAGAGAATTGCTTGAACCTGTGAAGCAGAGGTTGCAGTGAGCGGAGACTGTGCCACTGCACTCCAGCCTGGGCGACAGAGTGAGTCTCCATCTCAAAAAAATTAAAAATTGAAGAAATTTTAAAAATAAAAAATAAATAAAAATTAGGATGAATTGCTGGGGGAATGGAGAAATCAATTTCTATTTTCGGTCCTTCTGCCCTGTTTTTGTTTGCATTCTGGGCCATGCA
>NW_012101920.1:6086551-6087588 GCF_000951045.1 Mandrillus leucophaeus
GTGAAACACTGTTTCTATTAAAAATACAAAAAGAGAATTGCTTGAACCTGTGAAGCAGAGGTTGCAGTGAGCGGAGACTGTGCCACTGCACTCCAGCCTGGGCGACAGAGTGAGTCTCCATCTCAAAAAAATTAAAAATTGAAGAAATTTTAAAAATAAAAAATAAATAAAAATTAGGATGAATTGCTGGGGGAATGGAGAAATCAATTTCTATTTTCGGTCCTTCTGCCCTGTTTTTGTTTGCATTCTGGGCCATGCACATGTCTTGTTTTTATAATTAAAAAAACTAGGTGGGGTGCAGTGGCTCACACCTGGAATCCCAGCACTTAGGGAGGCTGAGGCAGGAGGATTGCTTCAGCACAGGAATTCAAGACCAGCCTGGGCAACATAGCCAGATCCCGTCTCTACAAAAAATTTAAAAAATTAGCCAGATGTGGTAATGCACACCTGTGGTCCCAGCTACTGGGGAGGCTGAGGCAGGAGGATTGCTTGAGTCTGGGAGATCGAGGCTACAGTGAGCTGTGATCCCAGCACGGCCCTTTAGCCTATGTGACAAACAGAGACCCTGTCTTAAAACAGAAAGAAAAACAAAACTAATTATTTTATTATACATAAGTCCAAATACATTAGCACAGGCACTGAAGAGCAGCAGAAATCGCACCTAAATCTCCTTCTCCGCATGAACATATCCAACCCCACCCCTTGTTCCCCTTTGAGGTCAGCTAGAGTCAGGTTCTCAGCATCAGAGCTGGCTTCCGAAAGGTGTCCTTTCCCTACAGGTTTCCCCCACTGGACTCTACCTCCAGATGCCCAGGACCTGGGACACCATGCAAAGACCTAGCCCGTGGTGAGCATTTAGAAAATATTTACAGAATTATTCACAGTATTTGTTGAGCACCTACTGCTTGTTCATGTCAGTTATGATCTGCTGCGCACTGCTGAACACTGGCAGAAAGAGAAGACCTTGAGCATCTGAAATTCGAGGCAGTTGCCAGCTGGAGCTCCCGTCTGAATTTCCTGGAGACCCCATTGCAACT
>NW_012101920.1:6088473-6101220 GCF_000951045.1 Mandrillus leucophaeus
TTTATTTATTTCTTTCTTTCCTTTTGACTTGAGTCTCGCTCTGTCTCCCAGTCTGGAGTGCAATGGTGTGATCTCAGCTCACGGCAACCTCCACCTCCCAGGTTCAAGCAATTCTCCTGCCTCAGCCTCCAGAGTACCTGGGACTACAGGCATGTGCCACCAGACCTGGATAATTTTTGTATTTTTAGTAGAGACAGGGTTTCGCCATGTTGACCAGGCTGGTCTCGAACTCCTGACCTCAGGTGATCCACCAACCCCCGGCCTCCCAAAGTGGTGGGATTACAGGCATAAACCACTGTGCCTGGCCTCTTTTTTGTTTGTTTGTTTTTGTTTTTTGAGACCGAGTCTCAATTTATTGTCCAGGCTGGGGTGCAGTGGCATGCATGATCTTGGCTCACTGCAACCTCCGCCTTCTGAGTTCAAGCGATTCTCCTTGGTTGGCCTCCTGAGTAGCTGGGACTACAGACGCCTGCCACCACGCCCAGCTAATTTTTGTATTTTTAGTAGAAATGAGGTTTCACCATGTTGGCCAGGCTGATCTTGAACTCCTGACCTCAAATGATCCACCTGCCTCCGCCTCCTAAAGTGCTGGGATTACAGGCATGAGCCGTTGTGCCCATCCCCCACCAGGACTTCCTAATTCAGGAGTTCTAGAATGGGACCCTGTAATTTGCATTTCTTTTTAAAATTATTGGTTGTTCTTTTCCTCCGCGCCCAACCCCACACCCAGCTTTTCCTGACTGGGGAAGAACCCAGGAGAGAAGGCCCAATTTGCATTTCTACTATTTTTCCAGGAGATGCTGATGTTGCATCAAAGAGAACCACTCAAAGAGAACCTCTCTGTGAGAACCAGTGCTCTAGACTTTAGGAAGACCATCAACTGGCGTAAATGGGCCAATTCCCAGCAGGAAAGGGGAAGGACCTTTTCTGAGGCATGATCTGAATTTCCTGTGCTGATGTTACCCTTTGTTATTTCCATAGGGGATCTGGGTTTTCAATCGCTCACCTCCACCTCGGGAGCCTCCAGATTCTGGCCAGTCTCGGCTTTTTTCCCCCTCACTGTGGGTTCTTCAGAGCCCATGGTCTAGACACACCAGTGGATTCTCTTGTGCCCCAATGACCACATCTGTCATGGCGAGAAGAGCCTGAACCCCCCAGAGGGTCAGGTCCAGGTGAGAACTGAGGGTGACACTGCAGAGAATTTAGCAAGGTGGGCGCTTCGTACCCCATCATTGCCTGCTCGTCTCGCAGTTTTGCATTTGCGTGTTGTAGAGCTACGTGTCTCAACCTAGAAGGATCTCCAGGATGTATCCTTGGGTGGAAAAATTTAGGTACTAGAATCTAGGCCAGGCATGGTAGCTCACGCCTGTAATCCCAGCACTTTGGGAGGCCAAGGTAGGAGGATCACGAGGTCAGGAAATTGAGACCATCCTCCACTCCAGCCTGGGTGACACAGCGACACTCCTCCATCACAAAAAAAAAAAAAAAAAAAAAAAATTAGCCAGGTGTGGTGGTGGGGTGCCTGTAATCCCAGCTATTACTTGGGAGGCTGAGGCAGGAGAATCTCTTGAACCCAGGAGGTGGAGGTTGCAGTGAGCCAAGATTGCACCACTGCACTCCAGCCTGGGTGACAGAGCAAGACTTTGTCTAAAAAAAAATAAATAAATAAATATAAAAATTTAAAAATTTAAAAAAGAAATCTCTATCAAGTTTTGTGCCTGCCTATGATTCATAGATTCCTACCAGGGAAAAAGCAGAATAAAAACATGCACAGAAGGAAATATTCCAAATTCTGCTTGCGTGGGTGGTAACTTGCTATAATGTTTTACTTCTGTAATGGGAGGGTGTACACATGTGGTTATTCTATTATTTCTCCTATGTTTTCATATCTGAAATATTTCATATTTTAAATGTTTACATAATAAATTTTGTCAACCTCTTTCTTCAAGTCTTGGTGTTAAAATCATGTGTATTACTACACCTTTTTTTTTTTTTTTTTTTTTAATTTAAGAGGCAGGATCTCGCCCTGTAACCCAGGCTGGAGTACAGTGGTGTGATCATAGCTCAGTGCAGCTTCGACATTTTGGGCTCAAGCAATTCTCCCACCTCAGCCTCCCCAGTAGCTGGGACTACACGTGTGAGCCACCATGCCTGGCTAATTATTTTTATTTCTGGTAGAGACAGGATCTCACCATGTTGCCCAGGCTGGTCTCAATCTCCTGAGCTCAAGCAATCCTCCTCTGTTGGCCGCCCAAAGCACTGAGATTACAGGTGTGAGCCACTGCACCTGGCCTTAAACACTTTCTCTTCCTAACATATTTTCATACCTTTAGCTCTTTGCTATATCTAAACGGCGAGCCCTCCATATCCATGGGGTCCTCATCCATGGATTCAAGCAACTGCAGGTGGAAGTTACTAGAAATAAAAAAGGATGGTTGTGTTTATACTGAACATGGACATTTTTTGTTGTTATTATTCTCTAAACAATACAGTATAACAATTATTTACATAGCATTTGCATTGTATTAGGTATTAAAGCTAACGACTGCACAGCAGGTCCTCAAATAACACTCTTTTTTTTTTTCTTTTTTGAGACAGAGTCTTGCTCTGTCACCCAGGCTCGAGTGCATTGTGGTGCTATCTTGGCTCACTGCAACCTCCGCCTGCCAGGTTCAAGCAATTCTCCTGCCTCAGCCTCCTGAGTAGTTGAGATTACAGGCGTCCGCCACCGTGCCAGGCTAATTATTATATTTTTTAGTAGAGACGGGATTTCACCATGTTGGGCAGGCTGGTCTGGAACTCCTGACCTCGGGTGATCTGCCCGCCTCAGCCTCTTAAAGTGCTGGAATTGCAGGCATGAGCCACTGTGCCTGGCCAACATTCTTTCATTCAACATTGTTTCATTATATCATTGATGGGAAAACAAATGGTTTTGTTTCTACATCCTTTCCCTTTAAGTCAAAGTTTCTAAGAACGTTAACTGTATACAGAAGGATGTGTGGTAGGTTACATGCAAATACTACACCATTTTTATGTAAGGGACTTGAGCATCCATGGATTTTGGTGCCTGAGAAGAGTCCTGGAACCAATGCCTCATGGATACTGAGGGACAACTGTAGTCTTTTTTTGGAATAAGGAACTTAAAATTTCCCTAAACTGCTTCTCTTTAATGTCATTTATTGTATCACTTGTTATTTCTCCACCAATGGGAAATAGTACCTTTTACCATTTACCAAACCCCCATATATATGTGGATGGAATTCTAAATGCCTTATTCTATTTTATTAAGTTTTCTGATTACCCTATGCCAGTACCAGATCACTTAATTGAAATTGGTATTATTATCAAGAGGACACGTGCTTCTAGCAAATAAATAATGTTGAGACAACACCCAGAGAGTTTAATTTCCCACCTCTCCTAACCACACTTCCCAGAGATAAAGCTCTGGGTTAGGGTTCGCAGCAGGATTAGGGAGCCAGAGCCCAGCCGGGGTGCTGGGGAGCATGCGGGGCCTCAGGACCAGCCAAGGGAGGTCACAGTCATTTCTCCAGCGTTCTGGGTGGTCCCTATTCATTAGCTAGAAATGATGCACCTTTGGGGCTATCAACGCGCTGTGATTGTTAGTACTTCATTGATGGAAAAAATGCGGTCATGAGCGGCTGTCTAATCCACAATCATACTGCTAGGGAGTAGGTGAAATTCCTCAAGTTAAAGTTGCACAGCAAGACACATGCTGATTCTTTTATTTGCAATATCTTCCCTCCTCCATCACTCTTTCACATGTTGTAGCACATGTATGTATATATATGGTGTGTGTATATATAATATAAATATATGGATGTAATTATTTTATATATTATATATATCGTGTGGTGTGTGTGTGTGTATATATATATATTTGAGTCAGGGCCTCACTTTGTCACCTAGGCTGGAGTGCAGTGGCACAATCATGGCTCACTGCAGCCTCAACCTCCTGGGCTCAAGTGATCCTCCCCCATCAGCTTCCTGAGTAGCCACGACTAAGGCGTGCAATACCCCAGCAGACCAGAAACTCCACAGGGTTGGGCACTAAGTCTATTTTGTTCACTGCTCTACGCCCAATGCCTGTAATTGTGAGAGTGTATGGTAGGTACTCAATGGATGTTTGTGGATTGACAGGAAAACCCTTATCCTAGGTGCCTAGGAAAGGGTTAAGACATGCTAACAAGGCCGGGCCTGGTGGCTCATGCCTGTAATCCCAGCTCTTTGGGAGGCTGAGGTGGGTGGATCACTTGATATCAGGAGTTCGAGACAAGCCTGGCCAACATGGCGAAACCCCCTCTCTACTAAAAATACAAAAATTAGCTGGGCATGGTGGTGGGCGCCTGTAATCCCAGCTGCTCAGGAGGCTGAGGCAGGAGAATTGCATGAACCTGGGAGGCGGAGGTTGCAATGAGCCGAGATTGCGTCACTGCACTCCAGCCTGGGTGACAAAAGGGAAGCCTCTGCTTCCACCACTTATCTGTGTAGGTGCTATGACCCTGTGCCTGAGTAACCCAGAACCTGTGAGTAACAGAGCATTCATCATTTTGGTTGCTTTTATTTAAACATTGGTACCAAGTCACCTTTCAATAAGCTAGACCCGGCCAGTGCGGTGGCTCACGCCTGCAATCCCAGCACTTTGGAAGGTTGAGGCAGGCAGATCACGAGGTCAGGAGCTCAAGACCAGCCTGGCCAATATGGTGAAACCCCGTCTTTACTAAAAATACAAAAAAATGAGCCGGGCATGGGGGCGCTCACCTGTAGTCCCAGCTATGCGGGAGGCTGAGGCAGGAGAATCACTTGAACCTGGGAGGCGGAGGTTACAGTGAGCGAGATCGTGCCACTGTACTCCAGCCTGGGTGACAAGAGGTTCCATGTCAAAAAATAAAAATAAAAATAAGCTAGACCCAGGAAGCAGAAATCATGCTCATGCCCTGGGTTCTCCTGGTCATGGTTTATGTGCCAGTGCTTTTGTTACCTGTCTCCTGGATGGGCTATGCAGGCTCACAAGACTTTCCCTTACTCACCACACTTGGGGAGTGGAGTGTCTCATAGATTTGCTGCCATCTGATAAAATGAAAATTCTAAATTATCCTGGAATATTTTCTTGGTTACTAGAATAACAAATCCTACGAATCTTGGTCTCCTACCACAAGAGAAAATTATCGTTTCTATCTATCAACTAACTTACATTCCATCATAAGGTGGACTTTTCCCCAGATGTTAAAAAATGCATGCTGGGCGTGGTGGCTCAAGCCTGTAATTCCAGCTACTTGGGAGACTGAGGTGGGAAGATCCTTCGAGCCCAGTAGTTGGAGGCTGCAACAAACTACGATTGTGCCACTGTACTCCAGCCTGGGAAACAGAGCACGACCTTGTCTGTATTTACAAAAAAAAGAGAAAAGACTGGTCACGGTGGCTCATGCCTGTGCTGGCTCATCCCAGCACTTTGGGAGGCCGAGGTAGGAGGATAGCTTGAGCCCAGGAGTTCAAGACCGGCCTGGGCAACATAGGGAGACCCTGTGTCTACAAAATATAAAAATTAGGGCCCCAATTTCTACACACACCGGAAGACGGAGGTCGTCTTTCCTTGCCTAATGCAGCCATGGCTCGTGGTCCCAAGAAGCATCCGAAGCAGGTAGCAGCTCCAAAGCTTGGATGCTGAATAAATTGAGTGGTGTATTTGCTCCTTGTTCATCCACCAGTCCCCACAAGTTGAGACAGTGTCTCTGCCTCATCATTTTCCTAAGGAACAGACTTAAGTATGCCCTGACAGGAAATGAAGTAAAGAAGATTTGCATGCAGCGGTTCATGAAGATCGACGGCAGGGTTTGTATTGATATAACCTACCCTGCTGGATTCATGGATATCAGCAGCATTGACAAGAGGGGAGAGAATTTCTGTCTGATCTATGACACCAAGGGTCGCTTTGCTGTACATCGTGTTACACCCGAGGAGGCCAAATACAAGTTTGTGCAAATGGAGAAAAATCTCTGTGGGCACAAAAGGAATCCCTCAAATATAAATATATTTATATATATGTGTGTGTGTATATATATATTTATATATGTATGTGATTATATATATTTATATATGTGTGTGTGTGTGTGTGTGTGTGTATATATATTTTTCCCAAATGGAAAAGAAGACGTGAGCCACCGAGCCCAGCCTCCACAATTGTATTACACATATATCAAAACATGTTGTACACTGTAAATATACATAACTTTCATTTGTCAGTTTCAGCTTAATAAAATTGGAGGAAAAGGCTAGTAGAGAATAAAATGAGATATGGGCATAGATAATAATGCAGAAGAATGGACAAGAATCTTGCCAGGTGGTAGATTTATGCAAAATAGTAAAGAATAAGATCCTCATTATAAAAGCTGCGTGCAAGGCCAGGCGCAGTGGCTCATGCCTGTAATCTCAGCACTTTGGGAGGCTGAGGTGGGTGGATCACCTGAGGTCAGGAGTTCGAGACCAGCCTGGCCAACATGGTGAAACCCCATCTCTACTAAAAAATACAAAAATTAGCTGGGTGTGGTGGCGGTGCCTGTAATCCCAGCTACTAGAGGGGGCTGAAGCAGGAGAATCGCTTGAACCCGGGAAGTGGAGGTTGCAGTGAGCCGAGATGGTGCCACTGCACTCCAGCCAGGGTGACAGAGCGAGACTCCACCTCAAAAAAAAAAAAAAAAAAAAAAGCTGTATGCGGAGATATGTACGTAAATATATAGAAAAGGGACTCCAAGGATATTTACCAATAATGCACGTTTCCTTCTGGGGAGAAGCGAAGCAATTCCTACTTGTTGATATGGGAAGAGCACCTGCCAGGGCAGAGCCTGAGAGAAATATCCTATTAACCTCAGGAATAATGCTCAATTCTGGGAAAAAGCCAGGAAGATGGACATTTATGTGTTCCATAGCAATACATATTTATAAAATACACTTATACATATTTTAAGAGTATTTTATAACCAAAATATACATATGCCTTCCTGGATTTTAAAAATATATTAATACTAAAAGCTAACAGAAAGTTATAAAGTGGAAAAAAACGCAAGTCTCTACCTTTACCCACCCCTCACCTGCCTTCCCACTTCCAGGTAGCCACCATAAACAATGTTGCCTTAGATCTGGAATTGTTCCTTTGTAAGTAAATGTTGTTGTTAAGAGAAAATGCTACTAGCAAGCGTTTTCTGCAGCAAATTTGGATGGCTATGCATTGGGTGTGGTCATGGGAGGAGAAAGAAATTAAACCATCCCTCCAATGGGGGAAAGAAAAAAGGAAAGAAAGGAAGAAAGGAAAAAGAAGACAATGACCCACAAAATGAGCACCTCTGAGTCTGATATGAAACCCTTCTACGCATAGTGCACAGGCACAACAGTTGACCACCAGGCCATAATTATTACTACTATTATTATTATTATTATTATTATTATTTTAAAGGCAGAGTTTCGCTCTTGTTGCCCAGGCTGGAGTACAATGGCACAATCTCGGCTCACCTCAATCTCTGCCTCCCAGGTTCAAGCGATTCTCCTGCCTCAGCCTCCCGAGTAGCTGGGATTTCAAGCATGTGCCACCACGCCTGGCTAATTTTGTATTTTTAATAGAGACTGGGTTTCTCTCTGTTGGTCAGGCTGGTCTCGAGTTCCCGACCTCAAGTGATCCGCCTGCCTCGGCCTCCCAAAGTGCTGGGATTACAGGCATGAGCCACTGTACCTGGCCAATATTTATTATTTTAAAATTGTATGTAAAGGTGGAGTCTCACTATGTTGCCCAGGTTGAACTCCTGGGTTCAAGCATTCTTCCTGCCTGCCTAGGCCTCCCAAAGTGCTGTGATGACAAGTGGTAGCTACCGCACCCAGTCCTGCCTTTTGAATAATAATGATGTTAATTAGAATAAGAGCAGCAGCTATTGTGCTTGACCCCGTTTCTTTTTCTTTCTTTCTTTTCTTTTCTTTCTTTTTTTTTTTGAGATGGAGTTTCCCTCTATTGTCCAGGCTGGAGTGCAGTGTCAGGATCTCTGCTCACTGCAACCTCCGCCTCCTGGGTTCAAGTTATTCTCCTGCCTCAGCCTCTGGATTAGCTGGGATTACAGGCATGCCTCATCATGCCTGTCTAATTTTTGTAGTTTTAGTGGTGACAGGGTTTCACCATGTTTGCCAGGCTGGTCTTAAACCCCTGACCTCAAGTGATTCACCTACCTGGGCCTCCCAAAGTGCTGAGATTACAGGCATGAGCCACCATGCCTGGCCCTTTTCCTTTTTTATTAATTGAGACAGGTCTTGCTCTGTCACCCGGGCTGGAGTGCAGCGGCACAAACGCTGCTTGCTACAGTCTCAACCTCCTAGGCTTGAGCAATCCTTCTGCCTCAGCCTCTCGTGTACCTGGGACCACAGGCACACGTCACCATGGCTGGTTAATTTTTAAATTTCCTGTAAAGACAGGGTCTTGTAGAGAACAGCCTAGGCTGCTCAGGAATTCTTGGGCTCGATCAATCCTCCTGCCTCAGCCTCCCAAAGCGCTTGCATTACAGGCGTAAGCCACTGTGCCTGGCCCACCCATCGTGGTCTCAACTGCCACATTTTCTGCCGCTTGGATTTTACCCATCCCTCTCCTCCACCCATCCCTCCTTTCTCAGTATTGTAAAACATACCCGACCTCATATCATTTTACCCAGAAATACATCAATGTGCATCTAAGCAGATAAAGGCATTCCTGCTTGTTTGTTTTTCTAACCCCCAATGTGATGATCACGCCCAGTACAAGTTAATAAAAATTTCTGGGCTGGGTGCGGTGGCTTGCACCTGCAATCCTAGCACTTTGGGAGGCCAAGACAGGAGGATGGCTTGAGGCAGGGAATTTGAGACCAGCCTGGGCAACAGAGTGAGACCCCCATCTCCACATACATACACACACACAAATTAGTGTGGTGTGGTGGTGGGAGGCTGTGGTCTCAGTTACTTGGGAGGCTGAGGTGGGAGGACTGCTTGAGCCCAGGAGGTTGAGGCTGCAGTGAGCCATGATTGTGCCACTGCCCTCCAGCCTGAGTGATAGAGTGAGACCCTATCTCAAAATAAATAAATAAGCCAGGCATTTATTAATTTTGTGATTCACATTTGTAATCACAGCACTTGGGGAGGCTGAGACAGGAAAATTGCTCAAACCTGAGAGGGGCGGGTTGCAGTGAGCAGAGATCATGCCGCTGTACTCCAGCCCAGGCAACAGAGTGAGTGGGACTCCATCTCAAAAAAATAAATAATAAATGAATAATAATTCCTTACCATCTAACAACAGGTCCCCCTTTCAATTCTGTACTTTTAAAGGAGACCAGAGGAAGAGCTGAAAGCTTTGGAAACTTGGCAAACATTGTAAAGCACTTAAATGAATGTCTTCAAGGGCTGTGCTCAAAGTGTGATCCCTGGGTGAGGCCACCAAACCACCCTGGAGCTTGCTGGAAATGCAAAATCCCAGGTGGGGATCCAGTGGAACGGAACGACCACTTGACCAAAACCAATGGATCATTAAAGTTTGAGGTTGGCTACGTACACTGTGTGGAAGGCAGTGGCCAGTCCGCTCTGAATTAATCTACTTTTTTTGAGACCTGGATCTTGCAGGTTGGTAGCAGCTTCACTGAGTCCTCCCACCAGCAGTGAGAGCCCACCATGCGTTAAACATCAACCAGGCCTATGGGCACAGACAGGGTCACCGCCGTTGACAGGCTCCTATTCCAGCGCAAGATACAGACAAGAAGCTAATAAATTGATAAAGAAATAAAGCAATTTCAGGTTGTGATTGTTTACCTATGAGCTGTATGAGACCTCCCCAACAAGCCTACTGAAATTGCACTAGCAGCGCCAGGTGCGGTGGCTCACACCTGTAATCCCTGCACTTTGGGAGGCTGAGGTGGGCGGATCACCTAAGGTCAGGAGTTGGAGACCAGCTGGCCAACATGGTGAAACTCCGTCTCTACTAAAAGTACAAATATTAGCTGGGAGTGGTAGCACCTGCCTGTAATCTCAGCTACTAGGGAGACTGAGGCATGGGAATCGCTTGAACCCAGGAGGTGGAGGTTGCAGTGAGCCCAGATCGCACCACTGTGCTCTAGCCTGGGTGATACAGCAAGTAAGACTCAGTCTCAAAAAAAAAAAAAAAAAGAAAAAACAAGAAAAACAAAATCGTTCCAGCGCCTAAGGCATCCTCCCCCTCTGGCTTTACTTTGCCCTGTGGCCTGTCTCCAGATGTTGGACCACGCACCTTACTACTTATTTGCTCATTGCTTTTCTCCCAGGCCAGGATGTAATCATCACACACACACTGTCATATGCCCACCCTTAGGACACAGAAGGAGTAGGAGAAATACTTGTTGAATGAAAGTTACTATAATTTTTCAAACAATGAGAGTGCCTAATAGTGATCAATACCTGATTAGTGATTGTTTTTTTAGTACATCTGATTCCTACCCACGGCAAGAGTTCCTATGCGGAATGAGGCTACAATTCTTTTCACTGGAAATAAATTGCACCCTATCCTGGGTGCTGCTCCAACCTCGCCTCAGGGCTGGGAGCCTGGTGCTGCCACACCCTTGCCCTGAGCAGAAGAATCCGGAAGAAGCCTTTGGCCAGAGCGGCAGGTGAGTCATTTGAGGACTCTATGCCCTTGTGGCCATCCTTCAGTCACCTGTCTGGAATTTTATTTTTTTTAGCCCAAGGGCTCTGCATCAAAGAACTGACTTTTTTTGTTGTTGTTCAGGCTATACCTAAAAGGGACCTAATCTCAGTCTCATTTATATAAAGATCTCAGATCTCTCAAAAGGGATCTACAAATTCAGAGTAATTCTGCTCAAAATTAAAGGAAAAAAAATTTCTTGGTGGAGGGAATCGTGTAGAGTTGGAGAAATCCAATAGATTGTAAAGTTCTTGCGGAGGGTGGAGTTGGTGAGAGGAGGCAGAGAAACAAGGTGAAGGCCTTTGCACGCCATCTGGTACCTGTGTCCAATAGACGGTTTCACCCACAGCATGGCAGAGTCCAGCATGGATCCATGAATATGTGGGAATCAGGGAAATGATGAAGACAGTACTTCAAATGGGAGGGATTTTTTTGTTTTGTTTTGTTTTTGAGATGGAGTCTCGCTCTGTTGCCCAGGCTGGAGTGCAATGGCACGATCTCCGCTCACCGCAACCTCTGCTTCCCAGGTTCAAGCAATTCTCCTGCCTCAGCTTCCCAAGCAGCTGGGATTACAGGCATGAGCCACCACACCTGGCTAATTTTTATATTTTTAGAAGAGACAGGGTTTCACCATGCTAGCCAAGCTGGTCTCGAACTCCCGACCTCAGGCAATCCGCCCGTCTCAACCTCCCAAATTGCTGGGATTACAGGCGTGAGCCACCGCGCCTGGCCATGGGAGGGATTTTTATTTTTTATTTTTTTTTGAGACAGAGTCTCGCTCTGTCTTCCAGGCTGGAGTGCAGTGGTCCAATCTCGGCTCACTACAACCTCCGCCTCCCGGGTTCAAGCGATTCTCCTGCCTCAGCCTCCCGAGTAGCTGGGACTACAGGCGCCCGCCACCACTCCCGGCTAATTTTTGTATTTTTAGTAGAGACAGGGTTTCACCATATTGGCCAGGCTGGTCTCGAACTCCTGACCTTGTGATCCGCCCGCCTTGGCCTCCCAAAGTGCTGGGATTACAGGATTGAGACACCGCGCCCGGCCGGGAGGGATTTTTAAGTAAATGCTATTGGGTCAATCGACTGGAAGTCTATCCATTTGGAAACAGTGACATGAGGCTTCCTCCTCAAACCCCAAACACATATAGACACACATTCCACAATTCCACACGGGCTCAAGACCCAAACCTAAAAAACAAATTATATGAGAATGCTTGATACAAGACTAATAAAAAGAAGACTGGGCCGGGCATGGTGGCTCACGCCCATAACACCAACACCTTGAGAGGCCTAGCCGGGAGGATCGCTTAAGACCAGGAGTTTGAGACCAGCCTGGGCAGCATGGTGAGACCCCCGTCTCTACAAAAAATACAAAAATTAGCTGGGTGTGCTGGCACACGCCTGTGGTCCCAGCTACTCAGCAGGCTGAGGTGGGAGGATCGCCTGAGCCCAGGAATGGAGGTTGCAATGAGCCCCGATTGAGTGATTGAACCTGGGTGACAAGAGTGCGACCCCGTCTCAAAAAAGAAAAAGAAAGAAACTAAACTTTCAGGGATAATTTCTATAGCTGGTTACTAGAAAAGTTTCTCTAAATATGTAGAGAACCATTTAAACATAATAAAAAAAGGCTGGGAGGGGTGGCTCACGCCTGTAATCCCAGCACTTTGCGAGGCCGAGGTGGGCAGATCGCTTGAGGCCAGGAGTCCGAGACCAGCCTGGCCAACATGGCGAAACTCCGTCTCTATGAAAAATCCAAAAATTAGGCCGGGCGTGGTAGCTCATGCCTGTAATATCAGCACTTTGGGAGGGCAAGGCAGACAGATCACCTGAGGTTGGGAGTTCAAGACCAGCCTGGCCAACATGGTGAAACCTCATCTCTACTAAAAATACAAAAATTAACCAGGTGTGGTGGTGCATATCTGTAATCCCAGCTACTCAGGAGGCTGAGGCAGGAGAATTGCCTGAACCTGGGACGCACAGGTTGCAGTGAGCCGAGATCGCACCACTGCACTCCAGCCTGGGCGACAGAGTGAGACTCCATCTCAAAAAAAAAAAAAA
>NW_012101920.1:6101270-6105199 GCF_000951045.1 Mandrillus leucophaeus
AAAAAAAAAAAAAAGAAAGAAAGAAAAATACAAAAATTAGCCGGATGTGGCAGTGCACGCCTGCAATCTCAGCTGCTAGGAGGCTGAAGCGGGAGAATCATTTGAACCGGACCCAGGAGACAGAGGTTGCAGTGAACAGAGATCGCATCACTGTACTCTAGCCTGGGTGACAGAGCGAGACTCCATTTCAAAATAATAATAATAATAATGATAATAATAAGAAGAAGAAGAAGAAGAGAAAGAGAAAGAACACTAAAAATATAGTGCAATGGTAACATGAGCAAAGAGCTTAAACAGGTAGTTAGTTCACTGAAGAAAGAATACAGGTAAATACAGTAAATACAGTAAATACCAGAAAAGTTGTCATCATCATACCATTTCTACCATCAGGGTGTGCAGATGCTAAAATGACAAACAAACAGAGAATGAGACATAGCTGTAGATAATGTCGAAGAATGGCCAAGAATGTTGCTTGGCAAATTCATGTAAAAGAGCAGTAAGATCTTCTTTATAAATGCGGTGTACAGAAATACGTACTTAAATACAGTACATAGAAAAAGGACTCAAGGGCTACAGACTTCTTAATCCTGGTTATTTCTGTGGAGAAGCTAGGGAGTTCCTACTCGTTATGGCGTACCAACTGGAACACCCATTGCAGGTGAACTTGCCAGGACACACAGGCTCTCCTCCTCGCTGTCAGCAGGGGTCTAATTCAATTGGTGGGAGCATTTGAGAACCTAAATGTAGCATTAGCTACAAACTCTTGGACACTACACCCTCCCTTCTTGCATTTACCCTATAGCATATACCTGTATGATTCTGTAAGTCCTATAGATACTATGGGGGATGATCTATTACATTCTGTAGCATTGAACTTCCTAAATGCTCACAGCTCTTAGGTCCTAAACAGCCTGTGGGGTGGCTTTTGCTTGGGCCACAGGCTATATTAAAATGTGTCTCAATCAAGCAGGGAAATAGTTTAATCTTAAAGCAAGTGGTTTAGCACCTGGTGTGAGAATCTCGCTTGAGCTGCCTGCCTGGCCCTAAAGGGGATGTCTCTAAACATCTGCCTCTGGGGTTCCCAAGTGTGCGGTGGGGAGTCACCTTCACAGAGAGGACTTGCTGCGACCTCTAAGACACCATGCCTCTTCTCTTTCCTTCCGAGTGATGCCTGACAGTGTCCTAAGTATTTGTTTGTGGTGGTTTATCCTCCCCAGTCATGGTAAGCTTTTTGAGGTCAGGAGCTTTGTTGCTTTTGTTCCCCAGGGTCCCCAAGCCAGGCCTGGCATCCGGGAGGTGCTCAGAGTGTATCTGTTGCAGGAACAAGAAAGTCTTATCCACTGCCCTTGCAGCTTAAGAAAAGCATCTTATTTACTAAACACTCGCTGTGGTCCAAATGCTTTGTTGAGCAAGGTAGATAAGAGGATGGATGTTTGTGGACTGAAAGAACCAGCTCCTGACCCCACCCTTAGTGCTCCAATTCTGGCTGGGCTCTAGATGCCCCAGGGCCTTGCTATCCCTTCCCCTCCCCCTGCTTCCTCTAAGGATCTTCTCCATCCTTCAAGACCCTCAGGATTGCTGCGAAGCTGTCTCACCCCTGGACTGGACCAGACCACCCTGTAGCCTCCCATAGCACCCTCTTGCAGGATGTAGAGCAGCATCGCTGGCCTCTATCCACTAGATGCCAGGAGCACCCTCCCTAGTCATGACAACCAAAAATATCCCCAAACCTTGCTGAATGTCCCCTGGGGGGTCGGGGGCACTAAATCACCTTGATTGAGCTACTGCTTTAATATAAGGGTTCTGCCCCAGGGCTTGCCCTTTCTAGACTGAAAAGAGACCTAATCTCAGCCTCATTAGTAGAAAGATATCCAGTCTTTATATCTACCCATTCTGAGTAATTCTACACAAAATTAGAGCAAGATTTGTTTATGTGTTGGAAGGTGGGGAAGAACAGGACACATTGGTTCTATAACTTTACTGGAAGACTTGAACCAGGGAGATAAGGCAGAAATTGAAACAAGGCTGAAAGCTACAATAATCAAAACAGTCTGGCATCAGCATAGGAATAGACTCTGGAACAGAATCATAGGAATAGAATCAACTAAACATGTAAGAGGGTGCAGAAGAAGGCACATGGATAGAGGTCAGCTCATTATATGATTAAAGGTGACATTTCCAGGCCAGGTGCCATGGCTCATGCCTGTAATCCCAGCACTTTGGGAGCTGAGGTGGGCGAATCACCTGAGGTCAGGAGTTCGAGACCAGCCTGACCAACATGGCGAAACCCTGTCTCTACTAAAAATACAAAAATTAGCCGGGCATGGTGGTGGGCGCCTGCATTCCAAACTACTCAGGAGGCTGAGGCAGGAGAATCGCTTGAACCCGGGAGGTGGAGGTTGCCACGAGCCAAGATTGCACCATTACACTCCAGCCTGGGCGACAGTGTGAGACTGCATCTCAGAAAAAAAAAAAAAAAAAAATGACATTTCCATCAGCCCCATCCATGCAGTGAAGGCAATTTATTATATGTCTATTTGGGAAGAATACAAATTAGGTCTACTTTAGACCATAAATATATTCCCCCTACTCATCTCTGCCACCCATACTAGATACACTGAAGATCTCAACATCAACAACAATTAATTAAAGTAGTTGGGGAAGACCAGGTGCACTGGCTCACACCTGTAATCCCAGCACTCTGGGAGGCCCAGGCAGGTGTATCACCTGAGGTCAGGAGTTCAAGACCAGCCTGGCCAACATGGTGAAACCCCATCTCTACTGAAAATACAAAAATTAGCTTGACATGGTGTCGTGCACCTGTAATCCCAGCTATTCGGGAGGCTGAGGCAGGAGGATTGCTTGAACCTGAGAGGTGGAGGATGCAGTGAGTCAAGATTGTGCTGCTGCACTCCAGCCTGAGCAACAGAGGAAGATTCTGTCTTGAAAAAAAAAATACATAAAAATAAATAAATAAAGTAGTTGGGGGAAAAAACTGAAGAAAAGATAACACAGCAGAAAAATGGGCAAGTCACATAAATTCAAGAGAAGAAGTAATACAAATGACCGACAAATATTTGAAAAGATGCATATCAAATGTGCACTTTCTTTTGGAGTGGATTATCTTGTTGGCAAAAATTGAGGACTGGTAATGTAACTCTCCTCCCTACAACATCTGGATTTAGCACTTTTCCTGCATTGCGGTAGGGAAGATGAGGCACTGGGACGTTTTAGAGACTGTAGTCTCCTACAGCCTTACCCTGGCAGCCCCCAGGCCCTAAATAGTCTGTGGATGTGTCTGTTTGTGCCACAGGTTACTTTAAAAGACAACTTGACTCAACTTGTTAGGGTGTGTGCTCAGCACCTACTGTTCACACATTTTTGCCACCTGCCTGGCCCTGAAGGGTGAGTTACTAAACCACTATGTTCCCTGGTTCCTTCAAATGCAAAATGAACACGTAATCCTTCCTACTTCACAGGGTCCATACAAGGATTAAATGAACATGCAGAGGGCTGGTGAGGAACATATGGTAGGCCTGTTAGGCCTGTTAGCCATGAGGCATATGAAAAAAGCATAACAAAAGCAAAAAAAAAAAAAAAGGCCAGGCTCAGTGGCTCCCACCTGGAATCCCGTTACTTTGGGAGGCCGAAGTGGGAGAATTGCTTGAGGGTCAAGGGTTCAAAGCCAGCCTGGGCAACATAGTGCAAACTTGTCTTTGAAAATAATAATAATAATAATAATACAACAAAAAATATCATAATGTACTAATATGGCAGTTATTATCTTTTTTTTTTTTAAAGACAAGATCACGCCACTGCACTCCAGCATAGGCAACAAGAGGGAACACTCCATCTCAAAGAAAAAAAAAAATTTATAGAGATGGGGTCTTGCTATGTTGCCCAGGCTGATGACTCCACTATTGTTATTT
>NW_012101920.1:6113134-6116092 GCF_000951045.1 Mandrillus leucophaeus
ATATGTATAATATATATATATATATATATATATGGTCTCTAAAAATTTTTGATTGGTGTGCCTGGTACTGAAAAGGGCTTGGAGACTGATATTTATTTTATACTACAGAGTATACAGAGTAGATCTAAAGAATAATATTTTTTCTTTTTTTGAGGTTCTGGTTTTAATTTGGTGCTGATTTTTGCTGGCTAGAGTTCCCCTCTGGATCTCTGGGTTGCCATGGTGACATTTTGGCCTTCACCACGTTGCTGTTGTTTTTGGGCCCGCAGCTCCACTGAAATGAGTTCTTACATGCAGGACTCAGGAGCTTGGCACTGGGTCTAGGGAAGCCCACGTTTGTGTGCCACGTGAGGAAGATGAGGGAGAGAAAATTAAGATACTACAGTCTGGCTCGTGGGACTTAAAAAAGTAGACAAAGGAGAAAGAACTGTCCCAAAAGGGTGTTGCTCCAGCTTACCTGTAGACCCTGCCAGTGGGTGTTGTCTAGAGGAAAGAGACGCTGGGGAGGTTGGAACCTTGTCCAAGGGCCAAGTTTTCATCCTCATGTATCGTGACAGGACAAGATGCTCCAGTTTCTGAAGACAAGTAATAGATTTGGGCATTAACAATGGTTATGGCATCCTTTGTTTTTTTTTAAATTATAAAAGTAGATATTGGCCAGGAGTGGTGGCTCATGCCTGTAATCCCAGCACTTTGGGAAGCCAAGGTGGGTGAATCACCTTGAGGTCAGGAGTTCAAGACTAGCCTGGCCAACATGGTGAAACCCCATCTCTACTAACAACACAAAAATTAGCCGGTTGTGGTGGCGGGCTCCTATAGTCCCAGCTACTCAGGAGGCTGAGGGTGGAGAACTGCTTGAACCCAGGAGCTGCTGCTGTGATTGTATCGCATGTAACTACAACAACAACAAAAATTTAATTTTTAAATGAAATCAGGATGTTAACAGTGACCACTGTGCTTATTTTGAGAAATAATTATAACAGGATATATTAATTGCAACCCCCGCAATAAGAAAAAACAAAAACCAAAACCCAACAATAAATAAGTAAAAAGTTGGCTTTCTCTCTACACCTCCCCTCCCCCCACCCCATGCTCCTGCCTGGGTGTCCTTTCAGTTACTCCTGTAGCGTTACTCCTGTAGCAGAGACATACAGTATGGCATGTGTCGCTCGTAGACAATTAGTGATCAAAATCCTAGTCACACCTCCAATGAAGACTTATTTTCCCTGCATTTTTGTATTCTGCCTATTTTTTGGCCTAAGAAGTAGCCAGGGGTGAATGTTTAAACCCCTTTCCATGAAATTGTTGCTGTGTTGAAGTCACTTTTTGTTTTGTGCAGTGTAAGAACTGTCTCTTATACACATCTAGATGTGTATAAGAGACAGTTTGCGGTGAGCCCAGATCGCACCATTGCACTCCAGGCTGGGCAGCAAGAGTGAAATTCCTTCTCAAAAATATAAATAAATAAATAAATAAATATTATTATTAATTTTTTAAAAGCATGACTCTGGATAAAGCCCCTTCTTGCCCAATCTGTTTGCTCACTATTGTCAACTCCTGTGACAGCAAGGGTAGGGGACAAAGAAGGGCTTGGAACTTTGAGCTGTTTGGAAATAATTGGGGTGGAGGGGGAAATAAAAGGAAATAACCATTTCCATTGCACAATAATACGGGGCAGTGAAACAAACAACGACCTGTCTTTTTTTTTTTTTTTGAGACAGAGTCTTGCTCTTTAGCCCAGGCTGGAGAGCAGTGGTGTAATCTCGGCTCACTGCAATCTCCGCCTCCCAGGTTCAAGCAATTCTCCTGCCCCGGTCTTACCAGTAGCTGAGACTACAGGCGCATACCACCACACCCGGCTAAGTTTTGTATTTTTAGTGGAGATGGGGTTTTACCATGTTGGCCAGACTGGTCTCGAACTCCTGACCTCAAGTGATCCACCTGCCTTGGCCTCCCAAAGTGCTGGGATTACAGGCATGAGCCACCGCACCCAGCCAAAAACTATTTATTTAAAACAAAGTCAAGGTCTTAATGAGTGGTGTTGAGTAAGGTAAAGTTATTATTTAAAAGCCTAATTTGTGATAAGATTAAAGTACAACCTTCAGTACAAAAAGGGTTCACAGATCCGAACCACAGTAAAGGATAAAGAAATCCCTATTCTATACAGTTATGGTTTTGGAACACGCAGGTTTGATTCAGTGTACACAATTTCAAAGTCTCACATATGAATAAGATAATAAATAATATTACCCTTGTTTTTCATAGCAATCATTTATGCCAGTGGGTCTCAAAACTTCAGTGTGTTCCAGAATCAACTAGAGAGCAGGTCAAGGCACAAGCTGCCAGGCTCCACCCACAGATCTTCTGATTCCAAGGGGTCTGAGGTGGGGCCTGAGAATGGGGAGTTCTAACAAGTTCCCATGGGATGCTCTTTGTCTGGGACATTATTTGAGAGCCACTGCTTTGTGCTAAGTGCAGGATTTTTTTGTTTTGTTTTGAGACAGGGTCTCACTGTCACCCAGGCTGGAGTGCAGTGGTATAGTCACGGCTCACTGCGGCCTCAGTCTCCTGGGGTCAAGTGATCCTCCCACCTCAGCCTCCTGTGTAGCTGGGACCACAGGCATATGTCACCACACCCAGCTCATTTTTGTATTTTTTGTAGAGATGGGATTTTGCCACATTACCCAGGCTAAGTGCAGGATTTTAATGGGTAAGAACTTTCCAACTGGCAAATAAATGACACTGGACGAGGGCGTAACAGATCTCTTTACTCAGCAGTAGGACATTTTAACCAAAATGAAAATGCATTATTGTCTCATAGGATAAATTAGGGTAGGGAAGTATTATGAATCTCCTTTGAGTATATCTAAGTTTCTTTCTTTCTTTTTTTTTTTTTGAGACAGAGTCTTACTCTGTCGCCCAGGCTGGATTGCAGTGGCACGATCTTGGCTCACTGCA
>NW_012101920.1:6116142-6117012 GCF_000951045.1 Mandrillus leucophaeus
CTCTCTACATAAAATACAAAAATCAACTGGGCAAGGTGGCATGCACCTGTAGACCGAGCTGCTCGGGAAGTTGAGGTGGGAGGATCACCTGAGCCTGGGGAGCTGGAGGCTGCAGAGCTGTGACCGCACCACTGCACTCCAGCCTGAGTGACAAAATGAGACCCTGGATCAAGAAACAAACAAAAATTATTGTTTTTGCCGAGCACAGTGGCTCACGCCTGTAATCCCAGAACTTTGGGAGGCCGAAGAGGGTGGACAGATCACTTGACGTCAGGAGTTTGCGACCAGACTGGCCAACATGGTGAAACCCCATGTCTACCAAACAATACAAAAATTAGCTGGGTGTGGTGGCGTGTGCCTGTAATCCCAGCTACTCGGGAGGCTGAGGTGGGAGAATCGCTTGAACCCAGGAGGTGGAGTTTGCTGTGAGCCGAGATCACTCCACTGCACTCCAGCCTGGGTGACAGAGTGAGATCCTGTCTCAAAGAAAAAAAAAAATTATGTTTAATGTTATAGTTTTAATGTAACATTTGTTATCTTTTCTATATCATAAATCATACAGATTATGACTAGAAAAAGTGTAGAATTATACTTCTGTGTTCTAGTAGTTTTTATCTCTGTGAATGGGAATATGGGGAAATTGGAGACTATTTCATCTGCTTCCTTTGATTTTGCCTTTTTTTTTTTTTTTTGAGATGGAGTGTCGCTCTGTCGCCCAGGCTGGAGTGCAGTGGCGCAATCTCGGCTCACTGCAACGCCCGTTTCCTGGGTTCAAGTGATTATCCTGCCTCAGCCTCCCGAGTACCTGGGACTATAGGCGCCCGCCACCATGCCCGGCTAATTTTTTGTATTTTTAGTAGAGACAGGGTT
>NW_012101920.1:6117062-6119979 GCF_000951045.1 Mandrillus leucophaeus
AGTAGCTGGGATTACAGGCATGTGCCACTGCAGAGTAGCTGGGATTACAGGTGCACGCCATTGCACCCGACTAATTTTTTGTGTTTTTAGTAGAGGCAGTAGAGACATTTCACCATGTTGGCCAGGCTGGTCTTGAACTCCCGACCTTAGGTAATCCGCCTGCCTCGGCCTCCCAAAGTGTTAGGATTACAGGCGTGAGCCACACGCCCAGCCTCTTTGTGCATTTAAAACACTGCCTTTGAAGGCTACTGGGGCTCTGGGAAACTCTGGGAGAGGTTACCAGCAGGTGGGTGGAAATCTGCTTGCCTGCTGCTGTTTTTTTATTTCTTCTAAGGCATATGTAGAGGAATCTTTGATAAGTTTTCAACTCACTTCTCTTGGAAGGAAGCTGTTTGGGTTGCCTGAGCAGGTTTTGTGTGAAAACCAGCAAGAACTCAGATGATGAGAAGCAGCTCTGTACAAGTCTGATTTCTCCAGCCTGGCCTGGGTGATCACAGTGGGTCCCGGGATGTTTAAACTGATGGTGCAGTCAACCATCAGCATTTAGTTCTGTGTTTACAGTCTTCTTACTCTGTTTCACTGGGCTCTTAGTTTTTGCTTTTCCTTCCTTCCTTCCTTCCTTCCTTCTTTCCTTCCTTCCTTCCTTCCTTCCATGTACTTTGCCCCTTTCTTTAAGGCAAATTAGCATGTAATGTGCAAACAAATCTCTCTGGCACTTAAGGAAGACCCCAAACCCCACTCCCTTTCTTCCCCTACTCCAAGAATTCACTACCCCTGGTTCAATTTTAGCTGAACCTGGAAACCTGTGATGTGACAAGAGGGCTGAGAATTCCCAGAAATGTTAATAGTTCTGGTCTTAGAAACTAACTAAGTAAAAAAAAATTCCCTTGCCAGTAAGACGTAGGCTACATTTAAAATAATTTCTGACTGAAGGAGTCCTACGTACTGCTTGTCATATACATATGTAAAGATAATTTAAAACCCTAGGGTATACCCTTTTCAAATGCAGAGTTTATAGTTTCCCAGGGGAGGAGGGCAGGGGAGGAGTAACAGGGACCTTTGCTGTCTGTCTTCCAATCGCGATAGCTCGTTTTGGCTGTGAATTTCCCCCCCTTCCCCTCCCCCTCCCGTTAATTAAATAAACGCTGGAAGCGTGTGTTTACCGCACACGACTCGGCCCCTGGGGAACACTTTTTCAACGTCGCTCCTACTCTTAAAATCCTCAACTCTCAGAGGGTTGGAGAGCTGGCACCATGAGCTTCCAGTTCCTACGGGTGAGAAAAGAGGTGTCTGAGTGGAGGGCAGATGCGGCCCCGGAGGCTGGCAGAGAGGAGAGGCTGCGGGAGGACTCGCTGCGAAGGGCGAGGGGTGGCGCTGGGTGGGACGGGCGCCTGGGGGCGTGCAGGGTCGCTCCTGGGTGCTGCCCGGGCTGCCTGTCGCCCATTATTGGCGCAGGAGGACGGGTCCGCGCAGCGTCTGGCAACAGTGGCCTGCTCCACGCCTGGCGGCGACCAAGATCTGAGTTAAAGCCGCCGGGCTTAGCTGGCCTGGAAGTGTGTGGTGACCCAGGACACGGAGCGGAGAAGGCCTCAGGGGACACGAGGCTCCCGCCTTAGTCCTCGGGCCTGCGCTCCGAGCGGTTAGGGTGCGTATGGTTGGGCTCCGGGATGTTAGTGGAGAGGTGACAGGAGTCTACCATCCCGCGGCCAAGCGTGCGAGGCCTCAGGCGGGCGGGGGTCCCCCGGGGCAGGGCAGGGGGGGAGTCCGGCATGTCTCTAACGGGCTCCCTAGAACCGCTAGGAAGGTGGCCTTCAACCCTAGGCACCTTTGCGGCTTTCAGGTAGTTGGGCAACTAAAAATTCACTTTTGCCTGCTGTGAAATGGAACAGGTGGTTGTCAGGTTAGAGACTGTGCCCACCAAGTCTCGTTTGGCGGGCCGGGATTGACGTGGACCCAGGCCCTCCTCGAAAGCTTGGGAACCTGTGGGCCCCTCAGCTCCTCGCCTCACTTTGCCTGTTTGAAAAAAAAGTTGTTTGCGAGGAAGAGGTAAAGGCTCAGAAGGTTCTAAAGGAAGAGCACGCGGCCTGACGCGGAGCGCAAAGAAGCGAGCAGTGAACTGAGTCTGGTCGGACTGAGACCAGAGGCGGCTGTATGCGGCGGCCGCTTCGCGCCCTATCAAGGCAATCTGTTATTTACGATGATCATTTTTGTAATTATTTTAGAGTGGCTGTGACTTGATGTCTGTGGTGCCCCAGGGCGTGCCCTTACTGGACATAGATAGTTCAGGGTGCCCTTTGATGCCAGTGTCGGTCCAGTGGGTGCCGCGAAGGGAGCGTGGCGGGCGTGAATGGCTCCTCCTCCTGGGTTTGCCGCAGGCCCCGGCCTTTCCACCCTGCTTGATCCTGACGGGTCTGCCACTTCCTGAGGTCCCTACCGGCGCTCACGTTTTACCAAGAGGCGGGACAAACGCCCGGCGCGTGGCGCGGAGTCTGCGAAAGCGCTCGGGGGCCTCCATCTTCTGCTCGGGCGCCCCCTCCCTGGGGCGGGAAGAGGAGTCGCAGATCTGCCCGAATCTTGCTCTACCCGCCTGGCCGCCTTCTTCGGTCTGGGGTGGGGACAGGGGCGGCGGATGACTCAGGCCTAGGGTCGGGAGCCCTGTTTCCAAAGGCACCAGCTCGCGCCTCTTTGGAAGTGGCGCGCTGTTGGGGCGCTCCTGTTGTTGCAGAGGCCTGGTCTGTGGTTTCATAGGGGCGTGGGTCCAGGGCTTCCAGGGAGTATGTGAGTTTAGGCTCCCTAGGGGGCGGTAGAGGGGAACCCCCGACAACCTTCCACCCTCTTCTCCAGGCGGCTGCGAGGCCTCCGGGCTCCAGAAGGGTCCGCTTCCGCGGGCGCCGGCTGTCTTGAGCGCGGCCACGCA
>NW_012101920.1:6124389-6125830 GCF_000951045.1 Mandrillus leucophaeus
GTATTTTTAGTAGAGACAGGGTTTCACTGTGTTAGTCAGGATGGTCTCGATCTCCTGACCTCATGATCCGCCCGCCTCGGCCTCCCAAAGTGCTGAGATTACAGGCGTGAGCCACCGCCCTCAGCCTGGAATGAATGTCTTAAGCTCCTCTCATTTTCTGATTCGCCTGAGGACTGCTGACCTGGGAGATGGACCTAGCAGGTGGACCTGGCTGATGAGGGGTGCAGAGAGGTGGTTCAGTGTATGGCTGGGGCACCTGACCCTGGAGGCCTGGGGGTGTGGGGGATGGTCAGCCTCAGAAATAGGATTCAGTCTGGGTCAGAGAGCCCCTATGCTATGAGAATGAAGAGAATCTCAATGACAATAGTAACAGTTATGCTGGAACACTTATTTTTGCTATTACTGTCTAAACACTCTACCTACATTTTCTCCTTTAATCCTAAACCCTATGAGATAGGCACTATTGTTTTGTTTTGTTTTTTGAGACAGAGTCTGGCTTTGTCACCCAGGCTGGAGTGCAGTGGCACAATCTTGGCTCACTGTAACCTCCACCTTCCTGGTTCAAGTGATTCTCCTGCCTCAGTTCCCAAGTAGCTGAGACTACAGGCGCACGCCACCATGCCCAGCTAATTTTTGTATTTTTCTGTAGAGATAGGGTTTCACCATGTTGGCCAGGCTGGTCTCAAACTACTGACTTCAGGTAATCCACCCGCCTTGGCCTCCCAAAGTGCTGGGATTCCAGGCGTGAGCCACCGCGCCCGGCTGGCACTATTGTTGCCTCCAAGCTGTTGAAGAACTTTGATTAAGATATGGCAGAGTTAAAGTTTGGACTAGACCTGGCTTCCAACCTGTGGTCTTAACCACGAGCTTCAGGGACAAGAATGAGGTGCATTCTGGGAAAGACAGACATCACCTGCCTTCCAGCTCCATGGGCAACTGTCAATAAAATATGACATTTAAGGCAGTTGAGTCCCCTATTTTCTAATGCTGAGTCCCGTAAAGCATGGCCGCTACCTTTGTTCTCTGTCTTCAGCCTCCCACTAGAGCAGGCTGTAGCTGCCGGTGCCTAGTAGAGTCCGAGGCAAAGAAAAATGTGCGCCTCCATACGCGTTTATCAAAGTAACCTCCCAAGTGGAAACAGTTAATAAAAGCTCAACAACAACAACAAAATAACTCTGCCGGGCATGGTGGCTCACACCTGTAAATCCCAATACTTTTAGAAGGCTGAGGTGGGAGGATTGCTTGAGCCCAGGATTTTGAGACCAGCTTGGGCAACATAGTGAGACTTCATCTCTATTTATTTGGTTGTTTATTTATTTATTTTCTATTTTTTTGAGATGGAATCTCACTGTGTTGCCAGGCTGGAGTACAGTGCTGCGATCTCAGCTCACTGCAACCTCCATCTCCCGGGTTCAAGCAAGTCTCCTGTCTCAGCCTCCCA
>NW_012101920.1:6130975-6135829 GCF_000951045.1 Mandrillus leucophaeus
TCCGCGTCTTCGCGTGGGCAAGGGGCGGGGACGTTGGAGGGAGGCTGTCTTGGATGCTGGAGCCTTCGGTTCCCGGCTGTCTGCTGAGCACAAAGGTTGAAATCAAGGAAGGTTGAGGCTTCCTCACAAGGGCGCGCGCGTGCCTGGGTGCCGGCCCAGAAGCCGAGAGTGTGCGTATTCGGGAAGGGTCTCCCGTGCCAAGAAGACAGAGGATTTGTTCTAGCCGCCTTCCTTAAAGAGGGCTCGTAGGTTGCGCTCCAGTTCGAGCGCTTACCCATTGCAAAGCGGGCAGCGCCGGGGTCCAGGGAAGCTCCTTGGGAAAGAATGGCCTTTGCCAAGCGGTTCCGGATCCTCTGGGTCCTTTGGGCCCAGAGAACGGCGCTGCGCAAGCCCTCAGTGCCCATCGGCTCCGTTCGACTCCTGCGTAGACGCTCCCAGGCGGGGAGCCATCTCCGTTCCTCCGGGCGGCTTTGGCTAGCATTGCTGCGGGAAAGGAGAGCCAGGGCCTGCGATGGGGGATGAGCACCTTCTTGCCCATTCCGGGCCCCAGCGTGCCGGAGGTAAAGTTGCCAGCACAGACGAGACAACTTGTTCAAGCTGCACCGCAGGCCGGGTCAGAGAATAAAACCAAGGGCTAGAAGGCCCAGAATGTCGGACAGCCCAGCGGCACCCGTCAGGGAGTTTCAGGCGCCCGAAGGAGGCGCCGCACCCTTCCTCTGGCGAATCTAGGACCCCATCTTCCTGAACCTGGGCTCTGGAGTGCCTGCGGGCCTAGGTCTAATTTCTGCTTCTGGCAGGTGTCCCCCTCCTCCGCCGCTAATACCAGGAGCGCTGCTTCTGCAGTAACTTATTTTACCCCCAGACGCCTGTTTTGGGACCGAAGTGTCAGGGTCCTGTGTGTCTTTTATGCACTGTTCTCCTTAGTGCAAAGCCCCGCAGACATGCTTGGCCGAAAAGTCTCAGTGGTTTCAACTTCCAGATTTTGTTCTCGCATCTGGTCGGAAAATCACTCGGATTTGGCTGCTAAGGCCGGGGGAAAGTTTCCCTTGGACGACGCCTATTATTATTATTATTATTATTATTATTATTATTTTCTTTTAGGCCCACCTGGGTCTAAATAAATGCTAAAAGTCAAGCGAACCTGAGAAGGAACCGCGAGGCAGTGGATGCCACATTTCTGTGGATGGGAGAGTCAAGTCTACTCCAGGTGCGGGCACCGTCCTGATAGGCATTGATTATTGCAAAATTGTATTCAGTATCAAATAGAAATAGTCTTCTCCTCGAATCCCCTCAGAATGTTTAAATCCAGCCCAGGGAGCCAGTTGGGGCGTCCCAACAAATACGACCTCGAGAATTAGCGATGTTCCCCTTGCAATGAAAGTCAATTGCTGCGTAATAACTAAGCCAAAGAATTTCGTTAGTTTAAATTTTAAAAATTAATACTGCACTTTGCTTTGAAGTTTGGGTGGCAAGTACCGAAGGGGAGAGGGAAGCAGCGTTTGTGTGGAAGGAAGTTTCGTTTTCTGCCTCAACATGTGGGACCTGGGTGTCTACCTCTCCAGTCGAGGGCTCTCTGCGCGCTCTCTCCCCACTTCTGCACCTCCTCACCCCCACCTTACTCGTAGCGCTCGGGTTTTCTTCCTGCCCGGCGCTTCTTTCCCAGGGTGAGTAGAGGGTGAGTAGAGGCTTCTGAGTGACCGGCCCGCCGGAGGCAGCTGCCGAGCCGGCCTTCCGCAGGGCAGGGCCGGGCCGCTGGGCTGGTCCAGTGCGCGCGAGTTCCCCCCACCCCGCCCCGGCCTCAGCCAGCCGCGGGAGATGCGCTTCGGGCAACAGCGGCGAGACGCCGCTCTCCGCAACTCCTGGGCGGGTAGGACCGTCTGCTGCCTCTGCGGCCCCTGGGGCAGACTCCCCAGGAGTCCTTTCCTCTCTCCTCCCGTCCCGGGGCCAGGACCGCGCTGTGCCCACGGAGGGAACTGGGCGTCTCTGGTGGATTGGGGCTCCAGTTGCATGATCCCAGCTCAGACCTTTAGCCTCAGTGGGAAGTAGGTGGGATGGGATGTGTTTTTAGGAGATGAGGAGACCCCGGTTGTTGAGTCGCTCCCCGAATGCGCAGATTCTTAACTCCAGGTGACATCCGTCTTTTGGAGAACCCAGTGAAGGCCGTTTAGGCGAAAGAGGGGTGGGTTTCAGTATTTGGATCCCTTCCTCCAGCCCTGCCAATCTCAGGTGTGCTTACGGTGGAGGTGACAGAAGGAAGGCGCGTCTGGGGACCCAGGCCTCGCAGGTCTTCGGCTGTCAACGAGGCACCGCCCACTGACTCCGCTCTTAGTCCCTCACAGCGTGGGGCTCGGCGCGGCGCCAGGCCCGGGTGCGGGGCGGAGCTAGACTGGGACTGGCTGGGGGCCGCCCCGCCCGGCGCCTGGGCCTCCGTGCCGGCCCCCGGGGAGGAGTTATGATAATTTCCTTCTCATTAAGGCGCTCCGGTCCCCCGGCTATCGCCAGGGCACACAGTTCGGGCGCGGCTTTCCCTGTCCACGGCAGCGGTCTTTACACCCGCGACGGCAGCGGTCTTTACACCCGCGGCGGCAGCATCTACGCTCGCAGAGCCGCCGATGCGCGTCCAGTGACCCGTACAGCAAGGCCCGCGCGAGGCGGGGGCGGCGGCAGACGCCTGGTCACCGTGACCCCGATTTTGGATTTACCGCTTGGGGGTTGGGGGGAGCCTGGATTTAACTGGCGATTGTTTTGGGGGACGCCGGACGCCATGTTGTGGAAAATAACCGATAATGTCAAGTACGAAGAGGACTGCGAGGTGAGCTGGGGCTCCGGGGTGCAGCCCCGCCCCGCCGAGGACAGTCCGGGAGGCAGGGGCCACTGGACCGAGGTCGGGAACGAGGGCACAAGAGCCCTGACCTCTCGGTGGGACGGGATTCACTTCTCCGGACACCCCTTAGTCCATTTCTGCAGGGTCCCTTTCCCGTATAGGGCCTTTTCCTAAATGGCCTGCCCTCGGGAACGAGGCCTGGAAAGAGAATGGCAAATCCCACCCACACAGCTTACCGGGCGCTTTCCTAAGCGGCAAACAGCCCTGCTTCCCGTTTTCTCGGAAAAGTGCCCCGTCTGCAACCCTCAGACGTGGCTTTTACGCACGAAGTCTCCGTCCCAAGGGGTCAGATGAGGCTACCTGCCAGCGACACCTTGGCGGACACTCCTCCAAGGCCGGCTTGTCACCTGCCCCGCTACCTCCTCGAGGAAGCACGAAAACAACCGAAGTTTGGCTTTCAAAAGAAGTGGGGGCTGGGGAGTGTGTGTGGGGGGGTGCCCGAGGCCAGATGGGGCCGTAAGCGCTCGCGAGTGCTCCAGCCTGTCGGACAGGTTGAGCTAGAGTTTCGGAGAGTGGGAGGGAGGGAGGCGGCGAGCGGGAAGAGGAAGAAGACTCAGGCAGCGCTAGGCGAGCTGCGGCGCGCTGGGAGCGCGGAGCCCGGCCACGGACTCGTGGGAGCTCATTGCGCCTCCGGGCCCTGGAGGGGCTGCCCCTGCCCGCAAGCCCGGGCGCTTCCGCCAGGAGGCGACAGCGCCATGTTCCTCCAGGTTCCCGGCTCCCCGAGACCCCTGGGCAGATGGGGTCCCGCATCCTTTTGAAACTAAGTCGGGCCGCCCAGGGGCGAGGGAAAGTGCGCGGACAAGGCTGCCCAATTTCCAGGGTCCTTCATGCCTCCTCTGCGCCCGGATGTGCGAGAACACTGCCCTTGGCCGTGCAGGGCACCCCCACTTACTACTCCCCTCGGCTGGGCCCGGCCAGCATGGAGGGCCGCCCTGTGCGCGCGCTCCCTCATCACTCCCTAGGGCGGGGCAGGGTGGCGGGCCCTGCTTTGCGAGCGCCGCCGGCCCGGAGGTCTTTGTCCCGAGGGCGTGGAAGGGAGGGTCCCGGGGGCGGGGGAGGTGCGCATGTCCCGCGCCGCGCGCTCCGTCCGCGCCTGCAGCGCTGCGACCTCCAGCAGTCCCTGCGCCATGGGCGGGCTCCACGAGATCGCTCTGCACCAGGCGTCCAGCTCCTTCGCCCCGGGCTCCGGCGTTTTCGCCGCAGGCTCCGGCCCTGTCCTTTTCTGGCCCAAGACCCAGGGTTCGGACTCGGCGCCTCCGAGCGCCTCGGGCTTCGGAGCAGCGCCCAGACCTTCGCCGCCGGGCTTTGAGAACTCGTTCCCCCAGGTCTTTCACCAGACTCTCCTCCCTCCGCGCACTCTTTGCTTACAACGAAATCCTCGGGGCGCATTGCCCCCGGGTACCTTCCGACCCTGGGCAAGCCCCGCCGGGTCGGGTGGAGTTGGACCCCTGGGGCCCTTCGCGCAGCCCGGCGACGCCGGCCAGTTCGCACTAGCGGGGTTTCGCACAAACGGGGTCTCCCTTTTTTTTTTCTCCTCCAGGATCGCCACGACGGGAGCAGCAATGGGAATCCGCGAGTCCCCCACCTCTCCTCTGCCGGGCAGCACCTCTACAGCCCCGCGCCACCCCTCTCCCACACTGGAGTCGCCGAATATCAGCCGCCACCCTACTTTCCCCCTCCCTACCAGCAGCTGGCCTACTCCCAGTCGGCCGACCCCTACTCGCATCTGGGGGAAGCGTATGCCGCCGCCATCAACCCCCTGCACCAGCCGGCGCCCACAGGCAGCCAGCAGCAGGCCTGGCCCGGCCGCCAGAGCCAGGAGGGAGCGGGGCTGCCCCTGTCTCTTATACACATCTAGATGTGTATAAGAGACAGTCCTCCAGGTTCCCGGCTCCCCGAGACCCCTGGGCAGATGGGGTCCCGCATCCTTTTGAAACTAAGTCGGGCCGCCCAGGGGCGAGGGAAAGTGC
>NW_012101920.1:6135879-6148124 GCF_000951045.1 Mandrillus leucophaeus
CGCCGCTCCGACCTGCTGCTGCCCCACGCACACGCCCTGGATGCCGCGGGCCTGGCCGAGAACCTGGGACTCCACGACATGGCTCACCAGATGGACGAGGTGCAGGTGAGCGGCGCCGCGGCTCCTGCCCGGACCTGTTCGCCCTGAGGCCTTCTGCCCCCACCCTGCACCCCTCTAGGCTCCCCCGAACTTAAGGGAATTTTGTCCTCTCTCCCCCAGAATGTCGACGACCAGCACCTGCTGCTGCACGATCAGACAGTCATTCGTAAAGGTAACTAGCAAGGTGGCATCGTGTTCCTCTGGTCACACAGTCTGGGCTTGTGAAGTTGACTGGCAAGGTTGGGGGTATTAACGTGGGACATTTGTGGTAGAAGGGACTGAAGGGGATTCGTGGAAGCTAGATTTTAGGAGTGAAAGGAGGGGATTTCCCTCCGACCTCCTAGGCGCTGCCTCTTAATCTCCGGATTTGTTACTGCCTAGTTTTTTTTCTTGGAAAAATGTTACTCCTTGAATTCCAGTGGGTGTTTCACAATGTGAGAGAAAGTCTTCCAGAGCGAGTGAACACTGATTTAATTTGGAAAACAACAACAAAAAAGTCACAGTCACACCTTCCTTGAGTGGTTGGTTCTGTAACAAATTTTAATTGTTGAGTAAGTTGTGATTTTATTTTTGATTTCAAACACGTGTATGTAAAACCTCCTTAAATCTGACCTGCAAGAAAAGTTTTTAAGCAATTTGGCCTACCAAATGAATACCTCTAAAAGGAACTGAGCTTGGAATGATCTGTCAGAGGGAGGGTTTTGCAGGTTGGGGGAGGAGGGGATTTGGAAAACTGGATTACTTGGTGAGTGAGTGGTTTATGAAATTAAGTTACTTAACTGACAGGATTACCATTTTGACTATTTTGGGAAATAGAGTAGATCTAAATTGAAGGTAGTTACAGTCTGTTACTTGAACTGCTTAAATAGATTGAAGATGGAGGAAAAATTGATTTTGAAGAAAGACTCAGAAAAGACTAAAAATTTTCAGTAAACTTAGAACCTATTAGTTTGGATGATTAAATTTACTGTGATCAATTGCATTGAAAAATTTTGGCAAAGAATCTTAATGTGTCCTATGAGTTTGGTTGTTCTTGGGTGGGGAAAAAACTCACCGTTTATTTAGTATTGAAGCAGTCTTCTGAAAACAAATGTTCTAATTAAATAGTTTTCAGCAGCTGCTAGGGAAAAAAAAAAAGAAAGAAACTCTCCAAGCTTGGGATCTTCACTAATTAACTTCCCAAGGTGTTAACTTGTGAATTTCAGATTAGATTTGTCTCTGAAGTAGGGGTTTTTTAAAAAAGTCAGCCATGGCCAGGTGCAGTGGCTGACCCTGGTAATTTTGGGGAGGCCAAGGCAGGCAGATCACTTGAGGTCAGGAGTTTGAGACCAGCCTGGCTAAAATGATGAAACCCCATCTCTACTAAAAATCCAAAAAATTAGCTGGATGTAGTAGTGGGCGCCTGCTGGAGAATCACTTGAGCCCGCAGGCTGAGGCTGCAGTGAGCAGACATCAGACCTCTGCACTCCAGCCTGGGCCACAGAGTGAGACTGTCAAAAGAAATGCCGGCCTGCAGTGGATCCTGGAGTGTGCAACGATGCTTGTCTGAAGATCACTTTCCGCTTTGGTTAGTGCTTTTGAAAAGGTCTCTTTTGCTCAGAGAGAGCTCTTGTGACTGCCAGCTCTGACCTTCATTCACAGGTCCCATTTCCATGACCAAGAACCCTCTGAGCCTCCCGTGTCAGAAGGAGCTGGTGGGGGCCGTAATGAACCCCAGCGAGGTCTTCTGCTCAGTCCCTGGAAGACTGTCCCTCCTCAGCTCTACGTCTAAATACAAAGTGACAGTGGCTGAAGTACAGAGGCGACTGTCCCCACCTGAATGCTTAAATGCCTCATTACTGGGAGGTGTTCTCAGAAGGTACTTGGGGAACAATTCTGGGCATGGTGGTTGGGTAGTTGACGGTGAGTGTATCAGAGGCCCAGGAGGTATTTTTAACGTTTATGTGACTTTATGCCTAACACTGAATTCTAATCAGGTTAGAGTTTTTAGTACATTTCTTCTCTTTTAGAAAGTGCCAAATGTGGGAGGAAGTGCTAAAACAGCGCTCACAAATTCTCATTTGGTTAGAATTTGATCCCATGTATGAAGTGATAGCATCTGTATTGAGGGAAGGTGGGGAGCACCCTGGGTTTCTTCCCCAGGGAGTTTTTGTGGGGCTGTTGTAGTTTCACAAGTGAAAATGTATCTGCTCCCATACAATTTGAAATATTCTGTGCTGCAAAGTTTGATGCTAGGAAAGATTGATTTTGTATCTTTCAGGACTAATTAAAAGAGGACCCTGCTATCACTTTTCATTATGGTGCACATGATGTAGATAGTCTTTGACGGATTTCAGCTTTGACAGCAGCACTTTAGGAGTTTAGAATTTTTAAAGTGTGTGTGTGTTTTTTTGTGTTTTTTTTTTGAGAGTAACCAGTCAATTTTTTTTTTTCTTAGAGCCAAGTCGAAAAATGGAGGCCGGTCCTTGCGGGAGAAGTTGGACAAGATTGGGCTGAATCTTCCTGCTGGGAGACGGAAAGCTGCTCACGTGACTCTCCTGACATCCTTAGTAGAAGGTCAGTGGGGTTTTGTTTTTGGTTTGTGATGTTTTTAATTTGGGCCCGTGTCTTTAATACTTCTTGCAGAAAAACTAGAAAACAACTCTTAAAACTTGGTTGCAAGTACAGATGAAAGCAACTGGAATTGTCCTCTAAGTTTATTGCAATGAATCACAGTTAATTTTATCGAATAAGTTAACATTTAAGTATCTGGCTGCTCAGGTAGGCGCTTCTGTATTCCCCAGAGAATCACTGTTGGAAAGAAACTGGTTTTCCTAACCTAAGAAACCATACTGTAGGGGTGTCGGCATTTCCTGTTAAATGAACCAGTTTTTTTTTGAAAGATAACAGCTGATCATTTGGTACACCTTGAATAAAAGCTGGTTACTTACTGGTGAGCAGAAGTACTGCTTCTGGGTTTTGTAGCTGTGGGTTATTTTGTAGCTGAGGATTGTGGTCAGTGAAGAGAACCTCTTGTACACAATATGACTGGGCCCGATTCACAGTTCTTTTCTTTCCTCCCATCCAAAGAAACTAATCGAACCCCTGGCCCATGCACAAGTTCTTCTCGCCAGTGCTAAGATAGTAGGACATAGCATTTCAGTTTCTTGAATGGGGGGCCCTTTTACCCCAACCTGGACAGTAGCCAAGAATGCAACACAACCTTTAAAAGAAGCTGAAGGGGAAAGTAAAATCATTTTTTAAAAACAAAACAAAGCACGTTGTTACTGCTCCCAGGAGGAGTTGGACGCTGAGAGAGGCTTAGGGCTCTCACTGTGGGCAGGGGAAGCCGAGGAGAAACGGGCTCCCCGTGGCAGTACCCTCTTTTGAAGACTTACTTTCTTTCCTTGCTCTGATGGCGTGACTGTGGTGCTCAAAGAGACTTGGCAGAGTCCCTGCTCTACCTTTTACGAGTGCCTTTGGAGGTCAGGGCAAGGAGAAAGGAGCTGCCTGTCTGAGAACAGCTGTCCTGCCTGTAGAATCGGCGGTTGGTTCTGCTGGGGTTTCTTGCGAGCCAGGCAGGGTGATTGAATAAGAAAGTGTGTTCCAGAACAATGGCTCTCCAAGGCTGCTTCAGTCAACCCAGGGGGCCCCTCCACCGTCTGGGTTTTTGAAAAACTCACCAGTCCTGCGCCCGGGAGCCAGGGAAGGGTTCCTCTTGGGTGGGAGATCACTCCCTTGGTTGTCTCCCTCAGTTCTTCCACTGGCTCGGACGGGGAAAAGGGTGCTCCAAGTTGGTGTTTAGGAAACACACACCTCCCATTTTAAAAGAAACACTCTGGAGATCTGCCCCTTCAGTAAGAAGGCGCTGTTAAAAAAACAGTGAAGTGTCAGACGTTGTTGTCGTTTTATAGAGAAGTGACTAGTTTGCTTTTGTCAAACATGTTTATAGCCCTTAAATTTTTCTGCTTCCCCAAAATGATACTACTTCATATAAAGAGAAAACATGGGTATGTTTGATTATCTGTTGAGCAGAGGACTGGTAAACATTTTTCAAGTTTATTTGTATCAGTATCCATGGGGCCCTGGTTCCAGATCCCATACCAAAACCTGAAGATGTTCGAAATGTTGTATTTGTTATATAACCTACGCACATCCTTCCTTATAGTTTAAATCATCTCTACATCAATTACTTATATATACCTAACACTATGTAAAGGCTGTGTAAATAGTTGTTACATTGTATTGCTCAGGGAATAATGGCAGAAGTCTCTGTTCAGTACAGACACAACCATTCATTATTTCCCCCCTGAATATTTTCAATCTGAAGTTGGATGAATATAGATTCGGAACCCATGGATACAGAGGGCTGACTTGACTGTGCAGTTAAAAGTTTCAAAGTCTTTTCTGCTCACATTGTGGGATCTCCACCCTCTATTCCTGGGGTGGAGGACCTACTGAGAATCCCTAGAAAGTTCTACCTGCCAGCTGAGTTCTCTGCCCTGTATATGATTTCATTCTTGCATGCAACCAACGTGTGACTGGTAGACAGTGAATACTAGAAAGAGAGAAAATGGGGGCCGGGTGCAGTGGCTCATGTCTGTAATCCCTGGCATGAGCCATCGGGTTGAGACCAGGAGTTCAAGACCAGCCTGGCCAATGTGGCAAAACTCTGTATCTACTAAAAATACAAAAATTAGCTGGGTATGGTGGTGCATGCCTGTAATCCCCGCTATTCGGGGGGCTGAGGCATGAGAATTGCTTGAGTACCGGAGGTGGAGTTTGCAGTGAGCTGAGATTGGGCCACTGCACTCCAGCCTGGGCAACAGAGCGAGACTCCATCTCAAAAAAAAAAAAAAAAGAGGAAAAGGGCAGTTTGGTGTCAGTGACCACCAGCCACCTTAAAACCTGTTGCTGATTATTCTAGGTGAAGCTGTTCATTTGGCTAGGGACTTCGCCTATGTCTGTGAAGCCGAATTTCCTAGTAAACCAGTGGCAGAATATTTAACCAGACCTCATCTCGGAGGACGAAATGAGATGGCAGCTAGGAAGAACATGCTATTGGCGGCCCAGTAAGTATCTGAACTTGAATTTGATGATGACTCAATGCTCCAGACCTTGAGGTTGAGAAGATTCCCCCTCCACAGTCCCGATGGCTCAACAAAGAAATATTCTTGAAATAAAATAGGGCGGAGCAAAAGAAAATGGCAAGGAAGCTGCTTTTACAAAGTCAAATACATTAACTTTTTGTCTGATTTAGAAGAGTGCATGACTCAGCCATGAGTACTTTTGAGCTGCTTAGTTATTCAGCTCAAAATAGTTGAGCTGCCCTTTCATTATTGTGTTTGCATACTTCCAAAAATGTGTTGAAAACCCGATTTGTTTTGTCCCAACCAGTAAAGAGAGATTGTGTGCCTTCTACCTCCTGATAGCAAGATTTTTGTCTTTCAAATGTAAAGATCAGGGTGGGTTTGTAGGAGATGTGGGCAAATTAGCTGTCTCGAAAACGACTTAATGCAGCTGTGGATTTTCCCATAGAAACCAACAGCAAGTTGATTTTAAAATCATGGTAAATGAAGCAGAACTAGTCAAGCCAGGAAATGGGGTAAAAGAGAGCGCAGTGAACCAGGCTGTGTCAGGAGTGAGTGTTTCAGGGGGATGCTTCATTCTCCGGGTTCCTCAGGGAATTTGTTTTTTGGAACCAACTTGTACCAAGGTAAACTGTCCCTTAAGCTTTGGGTTGGAATCCAGGCCCCACTACTTTTACCAGTCCTGGTGACCTTGGCCAGTTAACTGGGGTTAAGTTAATCCTGTTATCTTTTCTAATTGCGTGAGGATTAAACAAGATAGTGCTTTAAAACAGCTTAACTCAGGGCCTGGCGCAGAATAGGTGCTAAGCGCAGCAGTTGGCTATTAGTATTAAATTCTCCTTCCTTGGTTGAAGCGGTTCTGCTTGCCTCCCAGGCGTCATCCTCAGGGTAGTTGGTTCTATGCTCTTGACCTGTAAGGAGCTAGATGGAACTCACGGAGTCAACTGACTGTCTTCACAGGCAACTGTGTAAAGAATTCACAGAACTTCTCAGCCAAGACCGGACACCCCACGGGACAAGCAGGCCCGCCCCAGTCTTGGAGACGAACATACAGAACTGCTTGTCTCATTTCAGCCTGATTACCCACGGTTTTGGCAGCCAGGCCATCTGTGCCGCGGTGTCTGCCCTGCAGAACTACATCAAAGAAGCCCTGATTGTCATAGACAAATCCTACGTGAACCCCGGAGACCAGAGTCCAGCTGATTCTAACAAAACCCTGGAGAAAATGGAGAAGCACAGGAAATAAAATTGGGACGAAGAAAGGTTCGGAGAGTCGGGAAGGAACAGGACTGCAAAAATCCTTCTCCACCGCACAGACTGGGAACCCCTCTTGGCCTGGGGAAGAGTTTCTTACCTACCTTACTCTTTAAGGGGTCTTCACTGGTTCTGGATCGCAGCGATCACCCGCTCCTGGATTCCTTAGTTGCTTCTCTAGCGCTGAGCTGTCTCCTAACTTTGGACCTATTATCAGAAGGTGACAAGTACTGGCTCTTTATTCATTAAGCTTTTATTATTATTATTTTTGAACCCCATTCTTTCCTTCTCTGAAAGTGGTGCTACGAGTTTTAGAATCTTTTAAATACATTCCCTGGGCTAACAGACCCACACACTTAGCCATTGAAATGTCAGATTGATGTGTTCTAGATCAACAGATGAACAATTCCTTTTTTTTTTTTTCAGTGTTAAGGTAATGGCTGGTTTTTGTGTTCGCTAAATATTTACCTTGAAAAAAAGAAAATGTGTATCTAGCTTCTTCGGAGATCAAGTCCTCTGGTAGGAGGCAAAGGTTCTATCTGCTTAGCAACTAGTTAATAGGTGGTATTTGACACACTCTAAACCCCGTGTTCAAAGGGGGCCTTCTGGTTTTAGGAAACTTGTAGAAAACGAAGCCTGCTGATGATTTTTTTCCTCCCTTTTTTTTTTTTTTTTAACTTTGAAAGTTAACTCTTCAAATGGGAGACTCTTTGAAATGACATGTTCCTTTAAGGTACTGAAGCTTTATTTGCATATTTATTTCAGATGTTTCGAGTAAACTTGAAAAGGGTAGGCATGAAGCAATTTGTTGCTGCTTGTCACCCCCAAGTCCCCGTGGAGGTTCTGTATTTTAAGAAACAGTGCGTTGAGTGTACAGATTTTATTTATGCATAATTTAATGGGGTCTGTAAATACTGGTGCACTTCTTACAACTTTTTTGAGACATGGGATCCAATTTTAATATTAACTTTTAATGGTGATGGGGTAATCTATAACACATCGTAAGCTTTTATTCAGATATATACAGGGTATTAAGAATTAGAGGATGCTGGGCTCTGTTCTTAGCTTGGAAGATTCTATTTAATTGAAGCTCTCTGTTCAGAAAGCAATAACTTTGTCTCGTTCCTGTTGGGCTGAACCTTAAGGTGAGTGTGCAGTACAGTGTGTGTGGGCGAAGTGGAGATTTGGAATTGAACTCTCTGCCTGTAAATGTTCCCCAAATAATTGTTGTGTGTATGATAAGTGTATAATAAAAGTATTCTTGTTAGAATTGGAAAGTCTGGCTATAGGTTTTTTTTTTTTTTTTTTTAGTCTTTCGGGTGAATGGAATTAGGGCAGAGCTGATTTATGGCTTGACTGTGGCTTAGTTAATATCCTGAGCAGGCAAGTTTTGTGTGCGGTTGGGGAGGAACCTGAAGTTTCATTCTCTCTCCCTAGTGAGACTGTTCAGCTACCCCAGGTCTTACGCTCTCATCAGTGTCTCTCAACTGCAGGTGGATAGAATCATCTTCCCCACCCTGGAGGGGTTGGGAAATGCCTGAGGGACAGTTTATTGACTCTAAGAGGGGCCGGTGTTTTGGGAACAATGTCTCATGGAAGGTTACTCTATTGAGAACAGGTGCACTGACATACCGTACTCAGTATACTGTACGCTGGTCAAGAATGGAAGTGAAATGATTATGGATTTTCTTTGGGTAGGTGTTTCTTTTTTTTTTTTAAGGTGAAGTCTCACTCTTCTCCCCCAGGCTAGGGTGCAATGGCACGTTCTCGGCTCACTGCAACTTCCGCCTCCCAGGTTCAAGCAATTCTCCTGCCTCAGCCTCCCGAGTAGCTGGGATTACAGGTGCGAACCACCACGCGCGGCTAATTTTTGTATTTTAAGTAGAGACAGGGTTTCACCATGCTGGCCAGGGTGATCTCGAACTCCTGACCTCAGGTGATCTACTCGCCGTGGCCTCCCAAAGTGCTGGGATTACAGGTGTGAGCCACCACGCCTGGCTAAGTAGGTGTTTCTTAGGAGGACTTGGCATTCAGTCGAATGCAAGCAGTGGAAGTGTAGCATGTCAGTGTTTTCCATTCATCTAAGTTCTCTTTGGAAATGAGATCGTGCTCATCCACCCAGGACATCCTCTTCATTTCGTCTGCCTGCAGGGTAAACCAGAGATTGCGTCTTTGTTCTACTCTGGGAGCAGAGGAGTCTGGCAGGGGTAATGTACTTGCTGGGTGTTTGCGATGCACACTGCGGGTACTTGATCTCCAGTTGAAGCGACCTGGCATCTCCTCCAGGAAGTGATGTGTTTAGAGTTTGCCATGTGTGACCTGGCTTCAAAGGGAACTGGGAGCCATAGGATTTTCCCCATTGGATAAGGCCATTGCTTCAATGCCAGTTTTATAATCCTTCATTCATAATTCTCTACCAAATGCCCAGCGATTCCTGACTTAATGTTGGCATTGGATGTTTTTAAGTAACTTAAACTCTGCCAACCCAATACTTTGCTCTTGGCACCTCGTCCTTGGCCACCAAACATTCCCATTAAGTTGGATTTATTTGGTTGATATGACAAGATCACAATTGCTTTGCTTTGGAGCAGTGAAAAGAGACCTTAGGTTGGCAGTTATTTCTCAATCAAGGCTTGAAATGTTGAGTGTTAAGAGGAAGTTATGGGGGTAAAGGGCTGAAGGAAAAAGGGCTATTCTGTTATCAGCATCTTGACTTGCTTTTGGACCAGAGTCTGGCTTTTAGGAGCTGTGCCGAACTGCAACACAGACAGTGTTCTGGAAATGCTCCCAAATCAACCAGGGATTGAAGTGAATCATAAGCTGTGCTTCTTACTTGCCCGGTTCTTTCTCCGCATCCCCACTGGAAGTCTGGGGACTGCCACTGAGCTCTTGGGTCTGATGCACAATAATAAGTTTTTCTTCCCAACACCTGAGCTGACGCTGTGGCCCAAAATCAGGCCCCCTCAAGAGGATCCTACTGAAACATTAGCTCCCTTGCAGATTTTCCTGGAAACTTCTTGCTTGCTTGTGAAAGAAGGGTGCAGTGCCCTTTGGCATTAGGTTGGTGGACCCCTTGCTTCTCATGACCCAGGGTAGGTTTTGTTTCAAGCCCCATATGAGTGAGGATCACCTTCCCTTTCCCTCTTCCCTGTGCTGTTGTGGCACACTGGCTGTGGAGGCACATGATATCACTGATGTCTTGGCCCTCTGACAGAAGAAATGAAGATATGCTTCCTTTTTTTCCCTGGTTGCACTGAAAGAAACTCCATCAGTTGTCTGAAGGTACATGCTGCCTAGAATTCCACTTATGTGAGAGACTGTATCAGCAGGATTGCCCATCTGTTGACTGGGTACTTGGCCATCCCGGTACCTGGCACTTGGAAGGTGTCCCAGGCCCTGGAGATAGGGCACCTATAGATTTCCTGAAAGGGCAGAGAGAGTGTTTTCAATAGCAGTTCTCGGTTGTTTTACCTTCCACGTGTGCACAATTTAAGTTGTGGGTTAGAAGAGGGATGACTGCTCTGTTTTTCACTGAAATGATTCCATACAATGGCCGTCATTCTTTTCTTTTTGGGGGTCCAGTGTCAGGGTAAGCTCTGAGACCTAAGGTTCCTATATTTGAATGTTAAAAAACAAAACAAGGTAGGGTCATGGGTGTGTGAGAAACAAAGAGAAACTTCTCTGATGACATGGCAGCGGTTGGGTTTCTGGAGCCCGTCGAGATTCCCTGGGGAAACGTTGGCTGCTGTGCCTGACTAAGGAGGTTGCTGTTACTTCCGAGGACTTCTGAGTGTTTTCCAGTCTTTTCCTTTTGCAAGTTGGTAGGGGGTGTCATGGAGTGGCAGTTTAATTTGCCTTCCTTAACAAGCAGGTGAAGAACTTGGAAACAGCTGCCGATGCCACAAAGGGGAAGAACAGCCCTGAGATTCTTTTGCTTGTGTTTGACAGGTGATGGAGTGAAGTCGGGACCCTTAGCAGAGTCCTCCCTAGCCAGCTGAGCTCAGTGGGCAGTACGGGTTTTCCCCTGGTTGGAGATAAAGAGTTTGCTTTTGGCATTCTGATGTTGCAATACGTGGATACTACTCTTCCCAGGAGTAGATCTTGCTCTTGGATGATAATGGTAATTTTTTTTTCCCCCTGAGACGGAGTTTCACCCCTGTTGCCCAGGCTAGAGTGCAATGGCGCAGTCTCAGCTCACTGCAACCTCTGCCTCCTGGGTTCAAGTGATTCTTCTGCCTCAGCCTCCCAAGTAGCTGGGATTACAGGCATGCACCACCATACCCAGCTAATTTTTGTATTTTTAGTAGAGACAGGATTTTACCATGTTGGTGAGGCTGGTTTTGAACTCCTGACCTCAGGTGGTCTGCCCTTCTTTGGCCTCCCAAAGTGTTGGGATTACAGACATGAGCCACTGCGTCCCGCTGATAATGGTAATTGTTGACTTACCTTTTTCAGATCTCAGTATAGCCTGGGTTTCTCTTCCAGTTGACAGTAGTCCTCAGTCGCTTTTCTGAAATCTGCAGGTCACCACCCTGGGAGGCTTGATGATGCTTGGAGCCATCAAAACCTCGCCCCTCCCAGGTGTGCCAATACAGACTGCTGTCTCGCGCAAGGTCCATAGTGATACAAGGCAGATCATACCTTGAAAGTCTCTGTCCACTAGTAACACGGAACATGATCTTCTGCAGAAACACACCTGACCTTAGGCTTTACAAAAAGTAACTCTTAGTTGGAGCCCATAGGAACGCTCAATTATTTTTGGCACAGACATAAATGCTGTAATTTCCTGGCTTCTTTTGGATAACATCTAGATGGGGGAAATGGGTAGGAGAAAAGCATGGAAACCAAATAGAATTGAAAGGCATAATTCCAGGGCCCTGTCCAAGGAATGTTTACGAGGTCAAATCTGTGTTGTGTGTGTATTTTAAGACACATGGAGTGTTACTGTGGCTTCTCAACGTTTTCCAGGAAGATCTTGGCCTTCAGGCTTGACAAAGAGCATGTGAATGTGGGTGAGTTGAAGAGGACACCTTGGCTTCTGGCCTTTGCTGAGGCTGGAAAGCATTTGGGGCTTCATAGTTGTTGTCGGTTGAATGCTGCCTCCGAAAGATGTGTCCAAGTCCTAATTCCCAGTACCTCAGATGTGACCTTATTTGGAAATAGGGTTGGTGCAGGTAATTTAAGCCAAGGTCATACTGGAGTAGGGTAGGCCTTCATCCAATAAGACATGTTCATATAAGAAGAGAATAAGAGGCTGGGTGTGGTAATGCCTGTAATCCCAGCAATTTGGGAGGCCGAGGTGGGCAGATTACCTGAGGTCAGGAGTTCAACACCAGCCCGGCTAACATGGTGAAACCCCATCTCTACTCAAAATAAAAAATTAGCTGGGCGTGATGGTGAGTGCCTAATCCTAGCTACTAGGGAGGCTGAGGTGGGAGAATCGCTTGAACCCGGGAGGTGGAGGTTGCAGTGAGCTGAGATCATGCCATTGCACTCCAGCCTGGGTGATAGAGTGAGATTCCATCAGATGATGCTGGGCGTGGTGGCTCATGCCTTTAATCCCAGCACTTTGGGAGGCCGACGTGGGCGGATCACCTGAGGTTGGGAGTTCGAGACAGCCTGACCAACGTGGAGAAACACTGTCTCTACTAAAAATACAAAATTAGCCAGGCATGGTGGCGCATGCCTGTAATCCCAGGTACTCAGGAGGCTGAGGCAGGAGAATTCCTTGAAATCGGGAGGTGGAGGTTGTGCCAAGATCGTGCCATTGCACTCCAGCCTGGGCAACAAGAGTGAAATTCCAACTCAAAAAAAAAAAAAAAA
>NW_012101920.1:6148174-6156136 GCF_000951045.1 Mandrillus leucophaeus
TTCCAACTCAAAAAAAAAAAAAAAAGGCCAGGCACAGTGGCTCACTCTTGTAATCCCAGCACTTTGGGAGGCTGAGGTACGCGGATCATGAGGTCAGGAGATCAAGACCATCCTGGCTAATGTGGTGAAACCCCGTCTCTACTAAAAATACAAAAAATTAGCCGGGTGAGGTGGCGGACGCCTATAGTACCAGCTACTCAGGAGACTGAGGCCAGGAGAATGGCATGAATCCAGGAGGCAGAGCTTGCAGTGAGCCGAGATTAGGCCACTGCACTCTAGCCTGGGCAACAGAGCGAGACTCCAACTCAAAAAAAAAAAAAAAATAGAAGAAGAGACGACACAGATAGGATAATGCTGTGTGACAGGGGAAGTGGAGATTGGAGGGATGCAGCTAAAAACCAGGGAACATTAAGGATTGCCGGCTACCACGAGAAGCTGGAAGAAGCAAGGAAGGGTTCTCTACTCCAGGTTTCAGAAGGAGCACAACCCTGCTGAGATTGGGATTTTGGATTTCTAGTCTCTAGAGCTGTGAGACAATAAATCCGTATCTGTTTTTTCAGTGAGACAAGGTCTTGCTGTGTCACCCCGGCTGGAGTACAGAAGTATAATCCTAGCTCAGTATAGCCTCAACCTCCCAGGCTCAAGGGATCCTCCCACTTCAGCCTCCCAAGTAGCTGGGACCACAAGTGCGCACCACCATGCCTGGTTAGTTTTAAAATTTTGTATGCAGACAGCATTTCTCCATATTGCTCAGGCTGGTTTTGAACTCCTGGGCTCAAGTGATCCACCTGCCTCTGCCTCCCAAAGTGCTGGGATTACAGGTGTGAGCCACCACGCCCAGTCTGCTTGTTTCTTTTAATTGGGTTCTTCAAGGTATGCCCTCCAAACAGTGACTGCTAGACCTGTCAGGTCTTCAGAAGTGTATGGAAGGATTAATACTGATGCCCTTGTGTGGCCTTTGACTTACTGAATCAGGAACTCGGTTTAGGATCCAGGAATCTGTATTTTATTAAAAACAGACTTGGTGATCTTGACCATGAGCTGAGTTTAGGGACCACTGCCTTCCATCTTCTAGTTCAAAAATGCTATTGAGTCACATCCATTCTGGAGAGTGGCGTAACTTGCTCTGTGTCCCCAGCATCTTCTCCAGGGGATGTCCTCCTACTCTTGGGCTCCTATGGCACCCACCAGACACCAAGGAGTTGGGACACTCTGTGGTTCAAGGCCAGCCTGGGGAAGATGGGGAGACTGTCTCTACAAAAAAATAAAAATAAAAAACATTAGGCTTGGTGGTGCTTGCCTGTAGCTCTAACCACTTAGGAGGCTGAGGTGAAAGGATCCCTTGAGCCCAGGAGGCTGAGGCTGCCGTGAGCTGTGACGGTGCTGCTGTACTCCAGCCTGGGCAACAGAGCGAGACTCTATTTCAAAAACAGTCTGGCTTCTTCGGTAGACCCTAAGCTCATGAGGGCCGGGACCACGTCTGATGGTGCTTTAGGGTCTCCGCATGCACTAACTGGTTCAATGCCCAGTAAATACCCACATTGAATCATACGGCTGAGCTGGGGCTATGGGGTGGGGTCTCTGGGCAGTTCCTTTTCCAGAGCCTCTTCAGGGCTCGGGGCCATGTGTGGATCTGGGGCTGACCCATCGGAAGGAATTTCACCTCGGCCTCCCAGAGTGCTGGGATTACAGGCCTTAACCCCCGCACCCAGCCCTTTCATGTATTTTTAGGCTTCTATCTTGCTTCCTTCAAATCTCCCATCTTTTCCAAACTTAGGATCTCCAGGTCTTTCAGTGAGGCCCTCTGTGCCTTGGTTACTGGAATGTGTTCCTCTTTTGGAGAAAGTAAAAATAAACGTTCCAGGTGGGAACACACACACACACTTGAGCCAAAGCCAGAACGTGAGAGGGCACGCCGTGCAGATCCTTGAGGAGGGAATCCCAGAGAGGGAGCAGCATGTGCAAAGGCCCTGGGGTGGGGTGTGCTGGATATTTTCATGGGAGAGCAGAGGACCCTGTGACGAGTGGGGAGGGGAGGGTGAACAGCAGATGTGGGGAGCACGCAGACTCTGGATCTTACTCCCAGGGACATGGGGAAGCCAATAGGGTTCGGGCCACGGAAACTTCTGAATCTTGTGTTTTGAAAGGAGCACTCAGCCGCTGGGTGCTGAACAGACTGGGTTGTGTGTGTGTAATTCCAGCTCCGTTCATTTCTCTTGAGCACTGAGCACACCTTCCTTTCTCTGTACTTCTTTGGAGGGGCAAGGAGGGGTGAAGTCTTGCTGGTTGCGTTTCCATGTATTCAACAAATGTTTATCGAATACCTCCTCGATGCTGGGCTCTGTTCTAAGCATGGAGGTCTTAGATGTGAACTGGGTAGAGTCTGGCCTGCTGGCAGGGAGCTCAGTCTAGTGGTGGAGCCAGACAATAAACAAAGAGCATGTTATTTTATTTATTGACACGGGGTCTCTGTTGCCCAAGCTAGCGTGCAATGGCTGATCTCTGCTCACTGCAGCCTCTGCCTCCCGGGTTCAAGTGATTCTCCTGCCTCAGCTTCCCGAGTGGCTGAGATTAAAGGCACCTGCCACCACGCCCGGCTAATTTTTTGTATTTTTGGTAGAGATGGAGTTTCACCATGTTGGCCAGGCTGGGTCTCGAACTCTGTACCTCAGGTGATCCACCTGCCTTGGCCTCCCAAAGTGCTGGGATTACAGGCGTGAGCCACTGTGCCCGGCCCCCAAAGAGCATTTTAGAGAGCGGTAGCGCTTGGAAGAAAAAACAGGTAGTGACTGGGCCAGCTCATTTCAGGCAGGTGCAGTCATGGCAGCTTCATGGAAGAGGTGACATCTGAGCTGAGCATTGACTGATGCAAAGGTCTGCCTGAACCTACTGTGTGTGCTTTTTAGCCAAGTTCCCATTGACCTATGAAGATTATACATCCAAACCCCAGGGGTTACCGCAGCCCTCCTGTTGGAACAGCTACAGTTTCACTTACCCTGTCCAAGGCATGCTAGTACCCAGGAAGGCAAGAGGGAATTGAGGCTGTGTGACACCTGGACCTAACACCTTTGAGGCAGTTATGAGACCGTATTAGAAGATCCCATGTTAAATCCTGCCTAGGTCAGTGACATGGAACCGATGTTGGTTTAGGTTTCTTGAGACAGGGTCTTGCTGACAGGTGCTTGCGTGTCGCTGAGACTGGAGTGCCATGATGCAATCTTGGCTCACTGCAGCCTTGACCTCCTGGGCACAAGTGATCCTCCTGCCTCATCCTCCTGAGTAGCTGGGACTACAAGCATGTACCGCTACATCTGGGCTAATTTTGCTTATTTTTTATAGATGAGATCTCACTAGGTTGCCCAGGCTGGTCTTCACCTCCTGGGCTCAAATCATCCTCCCACCTTGACCACCCAAAATGTTGAGATTACAGGCGTGAGGCACTGCACCCAACTCTATCAGGTTTTTAAAGCTTTTTGTAGAAAGTGATGCGAAAAGAAGAAGTGGGTATTCCATGTTCTGGTACCTCTGGCTGCCAGAGGAAAGGAATGAGAGCTATTTCTTACCATCTTCCTGTGCTGTCTTTGGTAGTTCTCTCCCTGGGACGAGTCTTTCCCTCAGTATTTGATGTGATGGGATGCCTGTGGCCCTTGTGATGTGGGGATCAGCTGCTAGAGTAGGTCCAGCTGCACATCAGGACTCACACTACTTGTGGCTAGTGGTCCCCAAGGAAACTGCTTCCTTAGGGAAGATGAGGATTTGATATAACAGTAATGATAATCATCATTATCATCATCATACCATAATAGCTTCCATCAACAAAGAATTTACTATGTGTCAAGAGTTTTGTTGTTTTGAAAAAAAAAATTGTAGGGCCAGGTACGGTGGCTCAGGCCTGTAATCCCAGCACTTTGGGAGGCCAAGGCGGGCGGATCACGACGAGGTCAGTAGATCGAGACCATCCTGGCTGACATGGTGAAACCCCGTCTCTACTAAAAATGCAAAAAATCAGCAGGGCGTGGTGGCAGGCGCCTGTAATCCCAGCGACTCCGGAGGCTGATGCAGGAGAATGGCGTGAACCCAGGAGGCAGGAGCTTGCAGTGAGCTGAGATCGCACCACTGCACTCTAGCTGGGGCGACAGAGCGAGACTCCATCTCAAAAAAAAAAAAAAAAAAAAAGAAAAACAAAATTGTAGGTATTATTGACTGGACATGGTGGCTCACACCTGTAATCTCAGTTGGGAAGCTGAGGTGGAGTTCAGGCCTCCTCGCTTGAGCCTAGGAGTTCAAGACCAGCCTGGGCAACATAACAAGACCCCATCTCTACAAGAAATTAAAAAATTAGCTGGGCATGGTGGTGCCTTCCTGTAGCCCCAGCTACTTCAGTGGCTGAGGTGGGAGGATGGCTTGAGCCTGGGAGTTGACACTACAGTGAGTTGTGATCGTGCCACTGCATTCCAGCTTGTGTGACAGAGATTGACCGTGTCTCTAAAATAAATAAATGAAATAAAAATTAAAAATTCTAGGTATTATGTTCTCAGGGCTCCACATTCACAAGGGACCAGTGAAAAGTCCCTCTAGCCACTGCTCCAGCATCCTAGCTCCGTTCTCCAGAGGCAGCCACTGTTTCTGGTTCCTTGTGTCTCCTCTCAGAGACATTTTATGAACATGTAACAACATATGTATTTTTCTTTTCTTTTTTTCCACAAATGGTAGCATATGGTATTCACATTATGCTTTTTTTTGGAGGGGACAGGGTCTCTCACTCTTGTCACCCAGGCTGGCATGCAGTGGTGCAGTCTCTGCTCACTGCAACCGCTGCCTACCAGGCTTAAACGATCCTCTGACCTCAGCCTCCTGAGAAGCTGGGACTACAGGCAGGTGCCACCATGCCCAGCTAACTATTTTATGTTTTGTAGAGATGGGGTTTCTCCACGTTGCCAGGGCTGCTCTTGAACTCCTGAGCTCACGGCCTTCCAAAGTGCTGGGATTAAAGGCATGAACCACTGCGCACCTGGCCTACACCGTGCTTTTTTACTTAATGTATTTTTAAAAGTCATTTTAGGAGCTTTAAAAAAGTCAGTAATGGCCAGGCGCGGTGGCTCACACCTGTAATTATAGCACGTTGGGAGGTGGAGGCGGGCACATTGCCTGAGCTCGGGAGTTTGAGACCAGCCAGGGCAACGAGGAGAAACCCCGTCTCTACTAAAATACAAAAAGTTAGCCGGGCGTGGTGGCAGGTGCCTGTAGTCCCAGCTACTTGGGAGGCTGAGGCAGGAGAGTCGCTTGAACCCGGAAGGTGGAGGTTGCAGTGAGCCAAAATCGCACCACTGCCCTCCAGCCTGAGCAAAAGAGTGAGACTGTCTCAAAGAAAGCCGCAAAAAACCCAGTAATAATAGGTTTTATTTATTGAGAGTTTATTATCTGCTAGGCATTGTGCCACTTTAAATAGTGAGGTATGTTGTAAACATGATCTATAGTGACGTATATTGTATAGTGATATGTACTATATATGTCATATAGTGACACATGTGACATACTGTGCATGCATACAGTGATAGATGTCATGTATGTGATGTCCACTGTAAACATGACATATAGTAGATAGTTTTGTTTATCAGGCGCTTAACTGACTGCTGTACCCTCCGTGGGCATTCTTCCATCTAGTTGGCCCATTGTCAATTCCTTGCTCTTCCATCCACTCTTCCTACACAAGACCCATCCCTAAGAAAAATATTTTCAAAAATTAGCTGGGTGGGTGCGGTTGCTCACGCCTGTAATCACAGCACTTTGGGAGGCTGAGGCGGGTGGATCACTTGAGCCAGGAGTTCAAGACCAGCCTACCAAAAATACAAAAATTAGCTGGGCATGGTGGTGAGCACCTGTAATCCCAGCTACTCAGGAGGCTGAGGCAGGAGGATTGCTTGAACCCAGGAGGCGAAGGTTGCAGTGAGCCGAGATGGTGCCACTGGACTCAAGCCTGGGTGACAAAGTGAGACCCTGTCTCAAAAAAAAAAAAAAAAAAAAATGAGCTGGGTGTGATGGGGCATGACTACTATAGCGCCAGCTACTCAGGAGGCTGAGGTGGGAGGATCACTTGAGTCCAAGAGTTGGAGGCTGCAGTGAGTTATGATCACTGCACTGTATTCCAGCCTGGGCAACAGAGCAAGACTATCTCTAAAAATAAAAATTAAAAATAAATAAAAAAAAAAAGAGGTCTGGTGCCATGATGCCTGTAATCCCAGCACTTTGAGAGGCCAAGGTAGGTGGATCACCTGAGGTCAAGAGTCCGAGACCAGCCTGGCCAACATGGTGAAACCCATCTCTACTAAAAATACAAAAAAATTAGCTGGTCTGGTCTGGCATGGTGGCTCATGCTTCTAATCCCAGCACTTTGGGAGGCTAAGGTGGGCGAATCATGAGGTCAGGAATTTGAGACCAGCCTGACCAACATGGTGAAACCCCATCTCTACTACAAATACAAAAATTAGCTGGGTGTGGTGACGCGCTCCTGTAATCCTAGCTACTCAGGAGGCTGAGGCAGAAGAGCTGCTCGAACCCGGGAGGCGGAGGTTGCAGTGAGCCGACATTGTGCCACTGTTCTCCAGCCTGGGTGACAGAGCGGGATTCTGTCTCAAAAAACAAACAAAAAAACCCAACAAATTAGTTGGGTACGGTGGCACACACCTGTAATCTTAGCTACTTAAGAAACTGAGGCAGGAGAATCACTTGAACCAGGAGGTGGAGGTTGCACAGTGAGCCGAGATCGTGCCACTGTACTCCTGGGCGACAACAGCAAGACTCTGTCTCAAAAACAGAAAAGAAAAAAGAAAAAGAGAGACAATGGTACAACAAGAATAAATACACAATTTTGTGTTTTTGTCTTGTTTTGAGACAGAGTCTCACTGTGGCATCCAGGCTGGCATTTCGTGATGTGATCACAGCTCACTGCAGCCGTGATCTCTTGGGCTCAAGTAATCTTCCTGCCTCAGCCTCCTGAGCACCTGGAACTACAGGTGTGCACTGTTACACCCACTAATTGATTTTTTGTAGAGGTGGTGTCTCCCTGTGTTGCCCAGGTTGGTTTCAAACTCTTGAGCTCAAGGAATGTTCCTGCCCTGGCCTCCCCAAGTGCTGGCATTACAGGTGTGAGCAATCACATCCACCACAATTTAGTGTTTTGTGAAACCATCACCATAGTCAACGTAATGGACACACCCGTCGCCCCGAAATACAGTTCCCTTGTGTTCTTTTATCATCCTTCCTTCCACCCCTCCTCACAACTCTGCCCCCAGCCAACTACTGACCTGCTTCCTGCCACTTCGGATTCATTTGCCTTCGTAGAATTGTACATAAACAGAAGCATACAGAAAAAGAGACAATGCGTTATTTTTATTTTGTCTGGCCGCTTTCATTCAGCACAATGCAGTTGAGATCTCCATGTTGTTGCTTGTATCTGAAGTTTGTCCTTTTTATTGGCAAGCACTACCCCGTTGTACAGCTATGCAGCTATGCCACAATTTGTTTATCTAATCCCCAGTTGATGGACATTTGGGTTGTCTCCAGTTCTCCAGTTGTTGTCTTTTACAAATACAGCTGCTGAGAATTCCTGTGTGCATCTCTGTGTAGACATGTGCTTTCTTCTTCTTCTTTTTTTTTGAGATGGAGTCTTGCTCTGTCGCCCAGGCTGGAGTGCAATGGCGTGATCTTGGCTCACTGCATACTCTGCCTCCTGGGTTCATGCCATTCTCCCGCCTCAACCTCTCGAGTAGCTGGGACTACGGGTGCCTGCCTCCACACCCAGCTAATTTTTTGTATTTTTTTTTTTTTCAGTAGGGACGGGGTTTCACTGTGTTAGCCAGGATGGTCTTGATCTCCCGACCTCGTGATCTACCCGCCTCGGCCTCCCAAAGTGCTGGGATTACAGGCATGAGCCACTTTGCCTGGGCTTTTTTTTTTTTTTTT
>NW_012101920.1:6156975-6158719 GCF_000951045.1 Mandrillus leucophaeus
CCTTTTTTCCACCCAGGGAGCTTGGGTTGTGGATGGGGAAATAGAAAAGGAATAGTTGGGTTACCATCTTTCCCCATGGTCTGAAAATCATCTTGTTACCTTGGGAATTTTGATGTGGTACTGAATCCTGGGAACCAGCCTCTCCCTTTTTCTTGTTCCTTCTCTTCTCACCCCTTGCCAGGTTGAGGTTGATGAGAATCAACTTTCACTTTGACATCAAAGAAAACCCGGCTTGGGGTTAAGTCCTGGCTCTGTCACTTGACAGCTTCATGACTAAGTGAGTCTGCACCTCTCACTGCTGCACATTGATCTCTGCTTATTTTTTTTCTGAGTTTATAAATAACATGGTGCCTACCTACCTTGCAAAGTTTTTTTGTTTGTTTGTTTGTTTTGAGACAGAGTCTCTCTCTGTCACCCAGGCTAGGGTGTAGTGGTGCAATCTCGGAATTTCAGTGGTGCGATCTCAGCTCACTGCAATCTCCATCTTCCGGGTTCAAGTGATTCTCATGCCTCAGCCTCCTCAGTAGCTGGGACTACAGGCACCCGCCACCATGCCCGGCTAATTTTTGTATTTTTAGTAGAGAAGGGGATTTCACCACGTTGGTCAGGCCAGTCTCAAACTCCCGACCTCAGGTGATCCGCCTGCCTCGGCCTCCCAAAGTGCTGGCATTACCGCACCTGGCCCCTTGCAAAGTTATTGAGAGGATCAAATAATAAGAGGGCAGAAAGGGGAGATGGTGTGGTATCTGAGGAAGAAAACAAAAGGAATCGAGTAAAAGCAGAAGGATTTGTTTTTAGGCAGAACAATGATAAGAATTGCTTCTTGGTTGATGGAGAGGTGGGTCACAGTCTGCATCACCCTTGGCACCCTTGGAAACTTAGGCAGGTCTGCCATTTTCTATCAGTTGGGTCTGCGAGGACCACCTACTGGTCCCTGGGGGGCTCATGAGAGTGAGATGGAGAAGGCGAAAGGGCCCAGCACACTGGAGTGTCAGGTGGCCTCTGTGTGTGGCTTTCAGTCGCCATCAGTCTGTGGCTCCCTCATTTGAACCTCTGGAGAGCCTGGATCGGAGGCATCAGCTTGTACTGCTGGCCCCACAACCAGATCACACTGAGTGCAGCTGTCTCCTCCTCCCCACACACACCCATCGTCTTCCTCTACATCACTGGCATCTGCCGTCTGGCCATATCCCCTGAGTGTATATGGCCTTTCCCATCAGGCAGCCTGAGGGATCCTGTTGAAATGGAACCAGGATTTGTCATGCCACTGCCTAACACTATGCAATCATGTCTCATTCCGCTCGGAAGAAAGTTCCAGTCTGCTTACCTGGCCTACTTACAAGTGGTCCCCTGTCCATTCCATGCCAGCCGTGCATCTTGCTGCCGATTGTGGAATCACGCTTGGTCCTTTCTCTGAATCTTGCATCTGCTGTCCCCCTGCCTCAGAGATTCTTTCTGGAAGTCCCTGTGCCTAACTCCTCACGCAGCTCTGAGCTGGACACACCCCCTCAGAGACCCTGCAGGCTACAGCAGCTCCCAAGTCACTCTCTCCTATCTTCACTGCAGAGACCAGGATCTGGAATGGTCTGCCTCAGCTTTTGATGTTTGCATGGGCTGTTCCTGGACTAGAGTGTAAGCTCCATGTGGGGTGCCCTGTGTCACCAGCATGTCAACAAGATCCAGAATCAAGGGTGGCAAGCTATTCTTGTAAAGGGCCAGATGGTAAATATTTGAGACTTTGGGC
>NW_012101920.1:6159474-6164913 GCF_000951045.1 Mandrillus leucophaeus
GCAGCCTTTAGAAGCCAGGTGGTCTAGTGCAACCTCAGACCATGTGCAAAAAAATGGCATGGCCGTGTCCAGTAAAACTTTATCCACAGATGCTAAGAATGTAAATTTCACATAATTTTCACTTGTCATAAAATATTCTTTCAACATTTTTTCAACCATTAAAAAATGTATCACACCTTTAAATCCCAGCACTTTGAGAGGCCAAGGTAGGACGATCACTGGAGCCCAGGAGGTCGAGACCAGCCTGGGCAACATAGTAAGACCTCATCTACAAAAAAATAAACAAAATAAGCTGGGTATAGTGGTGCATGCCTGTAGTCTCAGCTACTTTGGAGGCTGAGGAGGAAGGATCACTTGAACTGAGGAGTGTGAGGCTGGAGTAAACTATGATCATGCCACTGCACTCCAGCCTGAGCAACAAAGTGAGACCCTGACTTTTTAAAAAAAGGAAAAAACAAGAGTAAAAACCATTCTCAGCTTGTGAGCTGTGCAAAAACAGGTGATGGGCCAAATGAGGTTTGCTAACCCCTGCCCTAAGTTACTACTGGTTAATGAGACAATAAAAAACCTGCCCCATGGTGAGATCACAGGTTAAAAACATTTTTGGTGGGGATGGGGGGATATTTGAATCTCTGTAGAGTGTGCTGTGAAAATAACTCACACAGTCTCATCCACAGACAGGTGGCAGATCAAGTTTTCTGGCCCCTGGCCTGGAGCACTACTTGGCACAGAGCGGTTGCTAAGTAATTAGTAAAACAGTTGCAAGAATAAATGAAATTTGAGCATCATAGGAAATGTTAGTCCCATTTTAGGTGCAAATGCAAAAGCTTAGAGCTGCAAAGGGACTTAGGATCTTGAACATTCCCAAGTCAGACACGGCTGAGTTTGAGGGATGAGGTTGAAAGCTCCTCTGCCTCTCCAGGCAGCTGGGCTGGCTGGTTGAGGTGGGACTCGGTCACTTCCTGGCTGTGTGACCTCAGGCAAGTTTCTTCACTTTTCTGAACCAATTGCCTCCTGTCTAAACTGAGGATCTTAGTCATCCCCCCTGTGAGGATGTTTTGGCGACAGATGAGATGGTGGTGGCTACAGAGCTTGCAGCATCTGGCCGGCTGCTGGTGGGTGCTGTGCACATAGCAGCTGCTAGTATTATTAACCCCTCTCTTGCCAGAAGGATTTGCAAGGTGTCAGGAGAACTTTTGTGCCTTAAATGGCTCAGGAAACTGGCAGTTGGGCTGAGAGCTGGCCTTGCTCTTATTTAGTGCCAATGCCCTGCCAACCACTCCAGCGTCTGTCCTGAGTTAGGGGACCTCACCAGCATCCTCTCTACCCATAACTGCAGTTTACTCTGATGCACTGGGCTCAACTCCAGACTGCGAGTTCCCCCTCCCTCCCTCAGCTCTGTAATGACATGGTTGGAGGCCATTATTTTACAGAAAACTTAGAACTTACAGAGTCTTTTACAAGACCAAATTGATGCCCAGTTGAAGGATCCTGTAGGTGCTAAGGTTTCAGATCTAGGACTTACCTTCTAAGCCTTCATTAAGTTTTCATTAATAATCACTTGGCAAGGGCTTGTTTTAGGGCATCCAGGCTTCTAGGCTGATCAGTGGAAGAGCAGACAAGCATCCAAGAAGCTCCCCAGACCTTCCTCCTAGTGGGGAAAGCTGAAGACATCAGGCAGGAGGGAAGTTTCTAGCATGCTAAGTACCACGGTGCAAATAAAATGAGGACTTGCAATGGGGAGGTGGTGGCGACAGAGATGGCAGGGAGTCCCTTAGTGAGAGTGGTCAGGGAAGGCTTCTCAAAAGAGGGGGCATTTTTTTTAAGCCCTGAAAAATGGGAGTGAGCCAGCCACAAGTGGCCTGGGTGGAAAGATGCTCAGGAATAGAGACGAGGAATAGAGATTAGTGATAGCAAGGCATGAGAGGTGGGGAAGCGCAGGGGACACGATGTGCTCAGAGTCAACGCATGAGGCTTGGATTTTATTCCAGTTGCCGTTTGGTTTTGAGCAAGGAAAAAATAAAATCGAACTTGGCTTTTAAACAGAGAGTTCCCTCTGCTGTGGGAGAAATAGGTTAGTGTGGATTCAGGGAGGTCAGTTACCAGACTCCAGCAGTGATCCAGGGAGGTGGGGGAGCAGGCTGGAGTGGCAGAGGGGAGTTGGGGAGCCGGGGGCCGCCATGTTTTGCTGACGGACCTGATGGAACTTGCTGCCGGGTGGACAGGAGATACCTCTAGCACTTTTCAAGCGGTTGTAAACTATATATAGCAGCTTCTGGCACTCGGCAGTTCTCCTGGGTCTTGGTGATGACAGAGGGAGAGCTGCCAATTTATGTTCCTTCAGTCAGAATGGCTAGCCAGCCTCCTGGGTCAAATGCCTTGGAGGAGGATACCGTGGGGCCGATGGATTTCTTCCAAAATGAAGATGGTGATAATGGCCGCAAGGAACTGTGTCATTACTCTGTTCGCAGGCCCCAGTCCTCTTCCCACCAATTCACCTCTTTCTCTTCCATCTCCCCTTGGGAGAAGGGTGGGGGTTGGGGGGTGGGGGCACAGCTTGACCCAGTGGTTCCTATTTCATGAACCAGGAGGAAGTCAACCTTTGAGCATGAGGGCTCTGAGAGAGGGTGGAATTTCTCTCTAGATGACATTTGGCAGTGTTATAACTTTGGGGGTGGGGTGGGGCTTGGGGGCTGCAACTATTATATAATAGGGAGATGCTGCCCATCCACCCATGCACAGGACATCTCCCCACATCAAAGAATTATCCAACCTCAAATGTCAGTCCAGAGGTTGAGAAATGCTGTCACAAACATAGAAAAAAATCTGGAGGCCTTGTTTTTTTGTTTTTTTGTTTTTTTGTTTTTTTTTTTTTTTGAGACAGAGCCTCACGTAATTCTCTTGGCGCAGCCTCCCCAGTAGCTTGGACTACAGGTGCACACCACCATGCCCAGCTAATTTTTTTTTTTTTTTTGAGACAGAATCTTGCTCTGTCACCGGGGCTAGAGTGCAGTGGCACGATTTTGGCTTACTGCAACTTCTGCCTTTGGGGTTCAAATGATTATCCTGCCTCAGCCTCCCAAGTAACTGGGATTATAGGCGAGCACCACCATGCCTGGCTAATTTTTTGGATTTTTAGTAGAGATGGTGCTTCACCATGTTGTCCAGGCTGGTCTCGAACTCCTAACCTCAAGTGATCCACCCGCCTTGGCCTCCCAAAGTGCTGGGATTACAGGCACGAGCCACTGCGCCCAGCTTTTGTTTTTGTTTTTGTTTTTGTTTTGAGATGGAGTCTAATTCTGTTGCTCAGGCTGGAGTGCAGTGGCATGATCTCTACTCACTGCAACCTCTACCTCCTGGGTTCAAGTGATTCTTCTATCTCAGCCTCCCGAGTATCTGGGATTATAGTCACCTGCCACCACACCTGGCTAATTTTTGTATTTTTAGTAGAGATGGGGTTTCACCATGTTGGCCAGGCCAGTCTTGAACTCCTGACCTGAGGTGATCCACCCGCCTCGGCCTCCTGAAGTGTTAAGATTATAGGTGTGAGTCACTGTGCCTGGCCCCATGAACAGAATTGACTTTGCATGGTGGATTATCACATCACTTTTTACTGATATTATTTTATATAGTCTAAGAATTTAAAAAACAAATACATGTTACTTTGATAATTAGAGAATTCATGTAATGTTTATATAATGAATAAAGGTAGCCTGTGCAAAGATTTGGGGAGAGGAGAACAGCTGCACCCCGATGCAATTTTTTTTTTTTTCTTTGAGACAGAGTCTTGCTCTGTCGCCCAGGCTGGCGTACAGTGGCGTCATCTCGGCTCACTGCAAGGTCCGCCTCCCAGGTTCACACCATTCCCCTGCCTCAGCCGCCCAAGTAGCTGGAACTACAGGCGTCCACCACACCTGGCTAATTTTTGTATTTTTAGTAGAGACGGGGTTTCATCATGTTAGCCAAGCTGGTCTCAAACTCCTGACCTCAGGTAATCCGTTCGCCTTAGCCTCCCAAAGTGCCGGGATTACAGGTGTGAGCCACCGTGTGGGCCGCAATTGTTTTCTAAATTTGGAGTTGGTGCTGTGGTTTCTCACCTGAGGCAATTTTCCATCGGGTTTTTCAGCTTGATTTCCATCTGATCAATGTTGCAGTAGATTCAGGTAAACTTGCAGAAGTTCCTGTATGTCTTCCCTTTACTTTTCCAACTGGGAGATAGAAGGGGAAACGGAGGGGCCTTGTGAGGTGAAGGGTGTCCTTATACAGGTGTGACAGCCCCTGGCCCGCAGCCCCCTCCCATCCCTGCTCTTGTCCTCAGCCCGCTTGGAGGGAACCGCCCCTTCCCCACAGCATCCACCGCACTCTGAGCCATGGGGGTCTTCATTCTCTCCCGTTTCTTTTCTTCTTTGGTCCAGGAATACTAATTTTCTGCAAGCGGAAGACACTATTCTACTGCTAATATCCATGAATAGTCTTCTCCCACAAGACAGAAAAAAATTTAATGGTGGAAGGCACCAACCATTTAAGAAAATCTTCAGGAAGGCAGAATTTTCTCAACTCTTTCTTTTTAATTATTATTTTCTTTATTTGTTGATGCTAACTAATTCTAGTCAATGACAGAATGATTTAAGGTGTCATAATATCATTTTAATTGTTTTACTTCTTAAAATGTTTATTTATTATTTTTTTTCAAGACAGAGCCTCACTCTGTCACCCAGGCTGGAGTGCGGTGGTGCAATCTCGGCTCACTGCAACCTCCGCTTCTCGGGTTCAAGTGATTCTTGAACCATGCCCGGCCAATGTCTTTATTTTTGACAAAAGTGCTGCAGGTAGGCCGGGTGTGGTGGCACACGCATGTAATCCCAGCACTTTGGGAGGCTGAGGCAGGCAGATCACGAGGTCAGGAGATCGAGACCATCCTGGCTAACACAGTGAAACCCCATCTCTACTAAAAAATAAAAAAATACAAAGAATTAACCTGGCATGCTGGTGCACGCCTGTAATCCCAGCTACTCAAAAGGCTGAGGCAGGAGAAATGTTTGAATCTGGGAGGCGGAGGTTGCAGTGAGCTGAGATGACGCCACTGCACTCCAGCCTGGGCAACAGAGTGAGACTCAGTCTCAAAAAAAAAAAAAAAGTACTGCAGGTAACATGCCTGTTTCTACTTAGAATATCTTTAAGGATGCTAGACAAGCACCCACTAAGAGGTTACCGCTGGGGTGGGGACTGTGGGACTGAAACTGGGGGCGGAGGGTCGTGGATGACATGGAGGCTGACCTTTCACTTTGTCTCTTTTACTTTTTTAAATTAAATTTGTTTTTTTTTAACATATTTTGAGATGGAGTCTCACTGTGCTGCCCAGGCTGGCCTCAAACTCCTGGGGTCAAGCAATCCTCCCACCTTGGCCTCCCAAAGTGCTGGGATGACACATGGGAGCCA
>NW_012101920.1:6166623-6168852 GCF_000951045.1 Mandrillus leucophaeus
GGTGTGGTGGCGGGTGCCTGTAATCCCAGCTACTTGGGAGGCTGAGGCAGGGAAAATTGCTTGAACCTGGTAGGCAGAGGTTGCAGTGAGCTGAGATTGCAACACTGCACTCCAGCCTGGGTGACAGAGCAAAACTCCATCTCAATAAATAATAAATAAATAAATAGATAAATGAATAAAAGGAGCTGCTTGTTCGGGTGGCTTCATGGAGTATCTTATGGGTGGACCCCTAAAAGCCAAATTGCATTTCACTTTGGTGAATGAACCCCACTGTGTTACCCTCATCCCAGGGCCCTATTCACACTCCGGTGTGCATGAATGGGCCTGCTGAAAGTGCTGCTTTCTTTCTTTTTTAGAGACAGAGTCTGTTACCCAGACAAGAGTGGAGTGCAGCCTGGACCACCCAGGCTCAAGTGATCCCCCCACCTCAGCCTCCCAAGCAGCTGGGACCACAGGCATGCACCACCACACCTAGCTAATTTTTTTATTATTTATTTTTTTTGTAGAGATGGAGTCTTGCTGTGTTGCCCAGGCCGATCTTGACCTCCTGGGCTCAAGTGATCTGCCTAGCTCAGCCTCCCAAAGTGTTGGGATTACGGGTGTGAGCCACCGTGCCTGACTGAGGTGCTGCTTTCCACAGGTGTTCAGGGAGTCCTCTCCAGGAGACAACACCTGGGCTGGTGGCTGAGCAGAGCCCTTGGTGCAGAGCTGGTGACAGAAGGGCTATCAAGGACAAGTTCAGGGAGCAGAAGGCCTGGAGACTGGAGGAAGAGTAGACTGCGATGGGGCCGGAGGGAGTTGGAGGCTTCTGGGTCCTAGAACGGAATTGAAATTCTACTCTTGATGTTGTAGGAAGCTGTTGCAGAGTTACAAGCAGGGAGAGACACGACTGGCGTTCATATTTATTTATGTGTTATTTTTATTTCTTTTGAGATGGAGTCTCACTCTGTCACCTAGGCTGGAGTGCAGTGGCGCAATCTCGGCTCACTGCAACCTCTGCCTCCCAGGTTCAAGCGATTTTTGTGCCTCAGCCTTCCAAGTAGCTGGGATTACAGGCTCGCGCCATCATACGCAGCTAATTTTTGTATTTTTAGTAGAGACGGGGTTTTGCCATGTTGGCCAGGCTGGTCTGGAACTCCTGATATCAGGAGATCTGCCCACTTCAGTCTCCCAAAGTGCTAGGATTACAGGCGTGAGCCACCATGCCCTGGCCATGGCTTTCATTTTAAAAAACCACTTTGCATGAAGAATGAACCTCTGTGGGTAAGAGTGGAAGCCAGGAGCCTGGTAGGAAGCCACGCAGGCGCTGAGGCAAGAGATGGTGGCTCACCAGCTGGTAGGAGCCATGATGGAGGGCCGGAAGGACCTGGAAAGTATTTTGAAGGCGGAACTGACAGAACTTGCTGATGAGTTGGATGGGCTCAGGAGCAGGGTGAGGAATCAAGACGGGATGGTGTAAAACTCCCAGGACTGGGCCTCAGCAAAGTTTACCAAGTTAGAGAAGGCTCAATAAACCAGCTGTGTGCAAGTAAGACCACGCAGGGAGGCCTAGGGAAGGAAATTTCCATGGGAGCTGCTCTTGGTGTCATTTCGATGGGCCCCAAGTTGTTCAGGTAGGGTCCTGTGGCTGGTGTGTCCCTGGAGGTGGCCTGTTTTGGAGCTCCAAAGCCTATGATGGATGGGCTTTATGGTGGCTCTGAAGCCTGGGACCTCTACTTGCCCCTGACGCACCAGGGCCGGGGATGGGGGAAGCTGCATTCTGGGTGGGGCTGGCATTGTCTAGCTCACAATCAAAATTCCTCAAGCCAAAGTAACCAGAGGAGGTAGGACAGGGCTGTGCCCAAGGGTGAGGCTCGTTAGAGCTTTATTGACTGTCAACATTGACAGGAACCTTGGAGGTCATTGGCCAAGCAGTTGATTTGGGGGGAAAAAAGTTTAAATGGCAAATTATACCATTTAAATAATTATTTAAAAGGATTAAAATAACAACAGATTTTATTTTATTTTATTTTATTTTTGAGACGGAGTCTTACTCTGTTGCCCAGGCTGGAGTGCAGTAGCGCAATCTTGGCTCACTGCAACCTCCACCTCCTGGGTTCAAGTGATTCTCCTGCCTCAGCCTCTTGAGTAGCTGGTATTACAGGCATGCACCACTATGCCCGGCTAATTTTTATAATTTTAGTGGAGACAGGGTTTCACCATGTTGGCCAGGCTGGTCTTGAACTCCTG
>NW_012101920.1:6170872-6171944 GCF_000951045.1 Mandrillus leucophaeus
TCTTGCTCTGTCACCCAGGCTGGGCGACAGAGCGAGACTGTCTCAATAAATAAATAAATAAAATAAAATAAAATAAATAAAAATAAATAAAAAAAAATAAAATGCAGCAAATGGCGCCACAGAAAGGAGTGCGTTTTCCTCCCATGCTTGACCCCCAGGCCACCTGCTTCCCTGGCTGGAGACAAACTTCATTACCAATTAGGTGTGTGCAAAGCTACTTTAGGCACATACACACAACTCCATGTATTTACTTTTTTAACCCAAATGTCGGTGTATGGTACACACCACCTGGCACCTCACTCTCTTCACTGGAGTTTTCACGTGGGTGGCTCCTTTCCTTTCAAATAGAGCTGACTTGTTTTGAAGGTGTCCTCGGGTGTGTGCCTGGAGGGTGACACACATATAACTCATCTTTTCCTGACAGGGTTTGGGATGTTTCTTATCCCCTGCTGTTATAAAGGAGCTGCTGGGCCAGGCGCAGTGGCTCACGCCTGTAATCCCAACACTTTAGGAGGCTGAGATGGGTGGATCATTCCAGGTCAGGAGTTCAAGACCAGCCTGGCCAACATGGTGAAACCCCATCTGTGCTAAAAATACAAAAATTAGCCAGGCATGGTGGCAGGCGCCTGTAATCCCAGCTACTTCGAGAGGCTAAGGCAAGAGAATTGCTTGAACCCAGGAGCAGGAGGTTGCAGTGAGGTGAGATCGCTCCACTGCACCCCAGCCTGGGTGACAGAGCGAGACTCTGTCTCATAAATAAATAAATAAATAAAGGAGCTGGCCGGGTGTGGTGGCTCACACCTATAATCCCAGCACTTTGGGAGGCAGAGGCGGGCAGATCACCTGAGGTCAGGAGTTCAAGACCAGCCTGGCCAACATGGCGAAACCTTGTCTCTACTAAAAACTATAGAAATTAGCCTGGTGTGGTGGCGGGTGCCTGTAATCCCAGCTACTTGGGAGGCTGAGGCAGGGAAAATTGCTTGAACCTGGTAGGCAGAGGTTGCAGTGAGCTGAGATTGCAACACTGCACTCCAGCCTGGGTGACAGAGCAAAACTCCATCTCAATAAATAA
>NW_012101920.1:6174734-6175478 GCF_000951045.1 Mandrillus leucophaeus
CGGGGATGGGGGAAGCTGCATTCTGGGTGGGGCTGGCATTGTCTAGCTCACAATCAAAATTCCTCAAGCCAAAGTAACCAGAGGAGGTAGGACAGAGCTGTGCCCAAGGGTGAGGCTCGTTAGAGCTTTATTGACTGTCAACATTGACAGGAACCTTGGAGGTCATTGGCCAAGCAGTTGATTTAGGGGAAAAAAAGTTTAAATGGCAAATTATACCATTTAAATAATTATTTAAAAGGATTAAAATAACAACAGATTTTATTTTATTTTATTTTTGAGACGGAGTCTTACTCTGTTGCCCAGGCTGGACTGCAGTAGCGTAATCTCGGCTCACTGCAACCTCTACCTCCTGGGTTCAAGTGATTCTCCTGCCTCAGCCTCTTGAGTAGCTGGTATTACAGGCATGCACCACTATGCCCGGCTAATTTTTATAATTTTAGTGGAGACAGGGTTTCACCATGTTGGCCAGGCTGGTTTTGAACTCCCGACCTCAGGTGATCGGCCCACCTCAGCTTCTCAAAGTGCTAGGATTATAGGCGTGAACCACTGCTCCCAGCCCAGATACTGTGTATTAAGCACTTAGTATGCACCAGGGTCCAAGCCAAATGTTTTATATCCATTATTACTTTTTTTTTTTTGAGACCGAGTCTCACTCTGTTGCCCAGGCTAGAGTGCTGTGGAGTGATCTCAGCTCACTACAACCTTTGCCTCTTGGGTTCAAGTGATTCTCCTGCCTCAGCCTCC
>NW_012101920.1:6179828-6194347 GCF_000951045.1 Mandrillus leucophaeus
CTGGGCCACTCTTGCCCTCTCCCCAACTATCTTTATTGGTGGGCTTCAGGCTCTGGGCACCCTCTGTTTTGTTTTCTGGCATAAGTACATTCATGTAGTCATTCAACATAGTCATTCAACACGTCTTTAAACTCTGTTCGCTTCAGCAGCACACATACTAAAATTGGAACGATACCGAGATCAGCATGCTCCCTGCGCAAGGATGACATGCAAATTCATGAACCGTTCCATGTATTTTAAAAATTTAATATATTAAAAAATTTAAAACTCAATAGAGTGTCCGTTGTGTGCCAGACACTGTTCTGGGTGCTGAGGACACAGCAGAAAGAGATTTGCCCTCAGGCAGTTCATCCTGGTGAGGACCTAGACAGCTCACACCACGGATGTGTAAAATGCACTGAGTGTTCCCGGGGTGAGAAGCGCTTCGGAGAAAACATTAAAAGGGGCAGGAATGGGCATTTCTGGGGCTTCGGAAAGTTTCACGGAGGGGAGGGGAGAGAGCCAGTTTAGAAGAAACAGAAGTCTAGGAAAAAGCTACCAAGTGCAAAGGCCTGGAGAGGGGGACCGTGCCCAACAGATTGGAGGAACAGCTGGGACAGCAGAGGCTGCAAAGCAGGGACTGGGAGGACTGTGGGACCTCGTGGCCCCTCGGAAGAAGTCTGCCTTTTGCTCCAGATGAGGTGGGGACCTTTGAGGGTTGACACAGCAGGGATGAGACCTGATATTTTCACCAGGATCACTTTGGCTACTGTCTTGTACATTGACTGTAGGAGGTCAAGGTCAGAAACCCAAGACAGTTGGAGGCTAGAGAAATCGTCAAACAAAAGATGCTGGTGAGTTGGTGTGCTGGGTTCAATAGTTTTTCTCCCAAATTCTTGTCCACCTGGGATCTCAGAATGTGACCTTGTTTGGTCTTAGAGTCTTTGCAGATGTAGTTAAAGATCTGGAGAAGAAATTATCCTGGATTTAGGACCCACCCTAAATGACTGGTATCCTCATAAAAAGGGGAAGCCACAGGAAGATACACAGAGAGAGGGGATGTGGAGACGGAGGCAGAGATGGCAGTGATGCCCAGGAACACCAGGAAGTACCAGAAGTTGGAAGAAGCCAGGAGGGGCCCTCCCCTGGAGGCTTCAGAGGGAAGGTGGCCCTGCCCACACCTTTATTTCAGACCTCTCACCTCCAGAACCCTGGGAGAAAAAGATTCTGTTGTTTGAAGCCATCAGTTTTGGACAATTTGTTATAGCAGCCCTGAGAAATGAATACAGTTGTGCCAACACAAGAGTAGAGGAGAAGGTGAAAATTGGTCAGAGGTGGGATATATTTTGTAGGTAAAGCCAAGAGGATTTGCTGAAAAATAGGAACGAGAGAACAAGAAGTGTCCAGGCTGACTCCAAAGTTTTTGCCCTGGGCATCTAGCAGGCTGACTGGGTATCAGAAGGGCTGTTTGGGACTGGACATGGTGGCTCACGCCTGTAATCCCAGGACTTTGGGAAGCTGAGGCTAGAGTTTGAGCTCAGGAGTTTGAGACCAGCCTAGGCAACATAGGCTCTACAAATAATACAAAAATTAGCCAGGCATGGTGGTGTGCGCCTGTAGTCTCAGCTACTTGGGAGTCTCAGGTGGCAGGATCCCCTGAGCCCAGGAAGTCGAGGCTGCAGTGAGCCATGATCGAGCCACTGCACTCTAGCCTGGGCAACAGAGCGAGAGCCTGTCTCAAAAACAAAACACAAAAAGCAAACAACAATGACAAAAGGGCTGTTTATGAAAGAAGGGAACATGCTCCCCTTTGGATAAATTAAATCTAAGTTGCCTATTAGACATCTAAGTGGAAGCCAGCTGTGCATACATTTTGTTTGCTTCAAGACATGTCTTAAGATCTTTCCATGTCAACCCACAAAGAAATGCCTCATTTTTGTTGTTGTTGTTGCTGTGTATTTCGTTATATGCATAAACCATCTTTTTTTTTTTTCTTTTTGAGATGGAGTTTCACTCTTGTTGCCCAGGCTGGAGTACAATGGTGTGATCTCAGCTCACAGAAACCTCTGCCACTCAAGTTCAAGCAATTCTCCTGCCTCAGCCTCCCAAGTAGCTGGTATTACAGGCGCCCACCACCATGCCCAGCTAATTTTTTTTTGTATTTTTATTAGAGACAGGGTTTCACTATGTTGGTCAGGCTGGTCTTGAACTTGACCTCAGGTGATCCATCCGCCTCTACCTCCCAAAGTGCTGGGATTACAGGCGTGAGCCACCATGCCTGGCCAAACCATCTTATTTAACCAGAATTGGGCATGTTTCCAAACGCTTAGCTGGAGAGAGTCTGTCTACGACAGTTTGTTCTTCCATTGAAATCAGTACTCACTAATTTTTCTTTTTTTGGAAATGGGGGTCTCGTTCTATCACCCAGGCTGGAGTGCAGTGGCACAATTAGCAGTGTAGCCTTGACCTGCTGGGCTCAAATGATCCTCCTGCCTTAGCTTCCTGGGTAGCTGGGACCACAGGCACACACCACCATGCCCTGCTAATTTTTTTTTTTTTTTTTTTTTTGTAGAGATAGGGTCTGGCTATGTTGCCCAGGCTGGTCTCAAACTCCTGAGCTCAAGCAATCTTCCTGCCTCTGCCTTCCAAAGTGCTGGGATTACAGGTGTGAGCCACCGCACCCGGCCAGTGCTTACTAATTTTTGAGTACTTGCCGTGTGCCTGTTCTGAGAGGAATGGCCTCACGAGGGAGATGGTTTGGTGTAGTGGCCACAGTATTCCAGTTTCAGACCATCATCTTCAGTGAAACAGGGCTGTGGCCAGGTACAGTGGTTTACGCCTGTAATCCCACCACTTTGGGAGGCTGAGGAGGGTGAATCACCTGAGGTTAGGAGTTCGAGACCAGCTGGCCAACATGGCAAAAACCTGTCTCTAATAAAGTACAAAAATTAGCCAGGTATGGTAGCACATGCCTGTAATCCCAGCCACTCAGGAGGCTAAGGCAGGAGAATCTCTTGAACCCGGGAAATGGAGGTTGCAGTGAGCCAAGATTGCGCCACTGCACTCCAGCCTGGGTGAAAGAGTGAGACTCTGTCTCAATAAATAAATAAATATAAAGAAAAATAAAATCACAAAATTGGCCAGGCATGGTGGTGCATGCCTATAATCCCAGCTACTTGGGAGGCTGAGGCAGGAGAATCGCTTGAATCCAGGAGATGGAGGTTGCAGTGAGCCAAGATTGTGCCACTGTACTCCAGCCTGGGTGAAAGAGTGAGACTCCATCTCAATAAATAAACACATAAAAATAAAAATACAAATTGACCAGGCAAGGTGGCACATGCGTGTAATCCCAGCTACTTGGGAGGCTGAGGCAGAAAAATCGGCTTGAACCCAGGAGACAGAGTTGCAGTGAGCCAAGATCGTGCCACTGCACTCCAGCCTGGCCGACAAGAGTGAAATTCTGTCTCAAAAAACAAACAAACAAACTAGGACTGCTATGTCATCTAAAGACATAACCAGCACAAAGCCCCAAGCTCAGCATTTGAAACAGGCATTGTGCACCTGGAGGCTTTGCTACCATTTCTCATGTAACCGTGTTCCAGAGGCCTGAGACATGAGAGGTGTTCTGTGGGTACCAATTCCATCTTCCCTGAAAAATGACTTGCCTGGTCCAGCAGCTCCCTTTTGGGGCTTCATAGTCCTCCCCAGCACATGGAGGGCTCTGAGAAATTCTGCACTCAAGACAGTTTTGCTTATCCAAGTGTTACTCACACGTGTTTGAGGACATCACTCAATTCCTCCTCCTTCCTGCAATTGCATTCAGCATCTCAAGACGCCAGAGCCTGACAGGCTGAGAAAAACTTGCTTTGGTTGACACACCAGAGATCAGAAAAAAGATCACAAAAACCAGGTTTGTGTTATGTTTTCAGTGAGTGATCACTCCCCCTCTTAGGTGGGATCTCTTTGGAGTCTCAAATTTTTTCTCCATTTTTCACTTGGAGATGATAAAATAGCCTCTGCCAGATCACCAGGCACTGTCTCTCTGTGGGCTCCCAGCCATCCACTGCCATCCCTCTCTTTATCTCATGGGGCAAGGGGGGCACAGTGTGCAAATTAAAGAGTACTCATTATGCCAAGTAGATAGCACCCTACCCAAAGAGCTTTCTCCCAAGGATGGGAAATAAGAGCTAACTTGGGTCCCTCAGGAGAACATTTTCGCCTTGGGGGATTTCAAGGTTTATTTTCGGGTATCAGAATGTAAAGGGAATGGCTTTAAAACTTCAGCACTGGAAGGAACTTTTTGGGTGAAACTTTTTTTTGAGACAAAGTCTTGCTCTGTTGCCCAGGCTGGAGTGCAGTGACATGATCTTGGCTCACTGCAAGCTCCACGACCTGCCAGGGGTGATACAAATATTTAAAAACTGGATTATGATAATGATTATGCATATGCAAAAAATATTAGAAGTCACAGAATTGTGCACTAACAATGGGTATTGAATTTTATAATATGTAACTTATACATCAATGAAGTTTATTTATTTTTTTATTTTTGAGATAGGGTCACACTCTGTCATCCTCTCTCATCCAGGCTGGAGTGCAGTGGTGCAATCTCAGCTCACTGCAACCTCCACCTTCCAGGCTTAAGTCTGCCTCAGCCTCCAGAGTAGCTGGGACCACAGAAGCGTGCCAGCATGCCTGGCTAATTTTTTTATTTTTATTTTTTTGAGTCAGGGTCTCATTCTGCCACCCAGGCTGGAGTGCAGTGGCACAATCTCGGCTCACTGCAGCCTCCGCCTCCCAGGTTCAAGCAATTCTTTGCCTCAGCCTCCCACGTAGATGGGATTCCAGGCACCCGCCACTACAGCTGGCTGATTTTTGTAGCGACAAATTTTTTGTAGAGATGAGGTTTTGCCGTGTTGCCCAGGCTGATGTCAAGCTCCTGAGCTCAAGTAATCCACCTGCCTTGGCCTCCCAAAGTGCTGGATTATGGGTGTATACCACCACGCCTGGCTAATAAAGTTGTTTTTTTAAAAAAACAAAAAGGTTAAAAGTCAGGGCTGGGCACAATGGCTCAAGCCTGTAATCCCAGCATTTTGGGAGGCCTAGGTGGGAGGATCACCTGAGCCCAGAAGTTCAAGACCAGCCTGGGCAACGTGGAAAGACTGTGTCTCTATTGTTTTTTGGAGATGGAGTCCTGCTCTGTTGCCCAGGCTGGAGTGCAATGGTGTGATCTTGTCTCACTATAAGCTCCACCTCCCGCGTTCAAGCGATTCTCCTGCCTAAGCCTCCTAAGCAGCTGGGATTACAGGCACTGCCACCATGTCCGGCTAATTTTTGTATTTTTAGTAGAGACGGGGTTTCACCATGTTGGCCAGGCTGGTCTTGAACTCCTGCCCTCAAGTGATCCACCTGCCTCCGCCTCCCAAAGTTCTGGGATTACAGGTGTGAGCCACCATGGCTGTCCAGGCGAAATGTTTTGTGCCCACATCAGCCCCTCCCTCCCACTTTCCATTGTGCCCCATGTCAAGGCTACACCCTTGCTCCACTCACAGCAAAGCACACATGGGCATCCTGACTGATCCTGGAGGTTTGAAATCACCTTTTAGTAAATTTCTGGGTCCTCCATCTTACCAGCCCTTCATGTATAAGGTATTTATTGATCCTTTACTATGTGCCGGCTCATTTATAGCACATGGTGATGAACAGAATAGATCTGGTCCCTGCCACGGAGGTGACTGTCCAGCGAGGATGGTGGCCACTAGTGGTAGAGCATTTATGACACTGATGCCCTTTGCCCTTTGGCCCTACTACCATGAATCCTTGCAGTGACTCCTCTCCAAGGAAGACACCATCATGCTCTCGTTTCCCAGATGGGATCATCAAATGGTGGGTGGGAGCTAGGATCCCAGCCGGCCCCTCCTCATGTCACTTGCATTGGAATACTGATTACCCAGCCTCCCTGTTCAGGAAACCTCCCTGCCGCGGATGAACTGTGTGCATCCCAGGCTAGAACTCAGTGGTCCCATCCTGCGGTCTCTACTGGGAAAAGCTGGAGAATCCGTAGGCCATCAGGGAAGAAGGGCAGACACATTTGCATAAGAAATGAAAATCCTATCTGAGCTCCCGCCCTGCCTAGAGATTTACAATTCCCCAACAGTTCTGGGAAGGAATAGAGAGAATGTTGGTGGGGGATGGGTACTTCAGACCTGGCCATCTGAGCTGCCTGGAAGAGGCATCTTTAGAGCGGACACTTGAAGGATGACACAGACCTGCCATGGGAAGGATGTGGAAAAGCATTCCTGGCAGAGGGAACAGCATATGCAAAAGTATGGTGGGAACAAGGCCTGGCCCGTGTCAGAAGCAGACTGAAGGCCTGGGCGACTGGGCTGGCAGCACAAAGAGCCAGTGGTGGGGATGAGGCCAGACGATGGGCAGGCCTTGGTCAGGCAGCACCTTGCAGGCTGAGGTGTGGGCTTTGGACTTAGTTCACTGGGAAGCCACTGGAGAGTTTTGGGGTTTTGTTTTCAGATCACTGCTCTCAGGCAGAGGGTGGGTGGAGACCAGGTAGGAGCCCCTTTGATGAATCAGTGAGGAGTGGACGGGGCCGGGATGGAGGTGGAAATTCTCAGGTACACAGTAGGCGCTCAATAAACTCCATCTACCTAGAGTTGAAATTCAGAGATGCAGGTTTCAGGAATTAAATGTGGGGGACCCTGAGGATGACTGCGCCCCCACCCCACAAGTATCCATGACCAGCACTTGGCCATCTATCAGGTGGGGGCTCAGTCCTGTTTATTTTCAGTCTGTCACTCAGCAAGACTTTTATAAAATACAACAACAATGAATGACTTAGACAAACAAAAGGGGAGCCTGAAGCGGTGGTGCATGCCTGTGATTCCTGCTCTGTGGGAGGCTGAGAGGCAGGATTGCTGGAGCCTGGGAGTTTGAGGTTGCAGGGAGCTATGATCCTGCCACTGCACTCCAGCCTGAGTGATAGGCAAGATCCAGTCTCTTTTTTTTTTTTTTGGCAGCGGGGAGGTCCTCTTTGTTTTTTTGAGACTGAGTCTTGCCCTGTTAAACAGGTTGGAGTGCAGTGATGTGATCTCATCTCACTGCAATTTCTGCCCCCCACCCAGGTTCAAGTGATTCTCATCCCTCAGCTTCCCAAGTAGCTGGGACTACAGGTGTGCACCCCCACGCCTGGCTAATGTTTTGTATTTTTAATAGAGATGGGGTTTTGCCATGTTGGCCAGGCTGGTCTTGAATTCCTGACCTCAAGTGATCCGCCCGCCTCCCAAAGTGCTGGGATTACAGGTGTGAGCCACTGTGCCCAGCCGAAATCCAGTCTCAAAAAAAAAAAAAAAAAGAAAGAAAGAGAAGAAACGAAAGAAGGGCCGGGTGTGGTGGCTCTTGCCTATAGCACTGTGGGAAGATCACTGAGCCCAGGAGGGGCAACATAGTGAACCCCCAACCCAAAAAATAAAGAAAAAAAGAAGAAAGCCCACTGGTGTAAATCAATTTAAAAATGTGGAGAAGGGACAGTAGGATGCTAATGAGCGGCTGGGAAGGTGAGATGGAATAAGAAAGCAATCTTTGGCACTTGGCAAATCATCATAATGATGAGTTCAGGCAAGACTCATCAACGAATGCCACAATGAGTGGGCCTCAGGGGTTGAACGGAAATAAATGTCCACGACCTAATAAGGCCCTTGTGAAAGCCATCTTATTTGGAAAAACAATCTTTGTAAATGTGTTTAAATTAGTGATCTTGAGATAAGATCATCCTGGATAACTGGTGGCCCTAAATCCAATGACACCTATTCTTCTTTCTTTTTCTTTCTTTTCTTTTTTTTTTGATAAGAGGTCTTGCTCTGTTGCCCAGGCTGAAGTACAGTGGAGTACAGTGGTGCAATCTTGGCTTCCTGCAACCTCCACCTCCTGGGCTCAGGCAATCCTCCCACCTCAGCCTCCAGAGTAGGTGGGACGATAGGCACACACCACCATGCCTGGCTAATTTTTTTAATATTTTTGGTAGAGATGGGGTTTTGCCATGTTGCCCTGGCTGGTCTTGAACTCCTGAGCTCAAGCCATCTGCCCACTTTGGCTTCCCAAAGTGCTGGTGTTACAAGTGTGAGCCACTACACTTGGTCTGACACATACTATTTTTTTATTTTAGAGATAGTGTCTCACTCTGTCACCCAGTCTGGAGTGCAGTGGTGTGATCATAGCTCACAGCAGCCGCCAGCCTTGAACTCCTGGGATCCAGTGATCCCCTTGCCTCAGCCTCCCGAGTAGCTCTGACTAGAAACACACATCATACCTGTCTAATTTAAAACTTTGTGTGTGTGTGTGTAGAGATGGGGTCTTGTTATATTGACCAGACTGGTCTCAAACTCCTCGGCTCAAGTGATCCTCCCGTCTTGGCCTCCCTAATTGCTGGGATCCACCATGCCCGGCTGACATATGTTTTTGTAAGAGATAGAAGAGACAGACATGTGACAAGGAGTGCCATGGGACTACAGAGGCAGAGACGGCACGATGCAGCCACAAACCACGAACACCTGGGGCCACCGGGAGCTGGAAGAGGTGAGGAGCTGATTCTCCCCTTGAGCCTTTGGAGGAAGCACAGCTCTGCTGAAACTTTGATTTTAGACTCTGACTGCCAGAGCTGTGCGAGAATAAATTTCTGTTGTTTTAAGTCATCCAGCTTGTGGTAATTTGTTAGGGCAGCCATAGGAAACAAATAGAGTGGATGTGGCCAGGAGTGGTGGCTCACACCTGTAATCCCAGCACTTTGGAAGGCGGAGGCAGGTGGATCACATGAGTCCAGGAGTTTGAGACCAACCTGGGCAACATAATGAGACCCTGCTGCTCAAAAAAATAAAAAATAAAAAATAAATAAATCAAAATAAGAAACGAATAGAGTGGTTGTGAAGTTGGAGAGCAATGGGACAGTTACATGGTCTCAAAGTACCTTCCCACAGGGGAAGCATAGGAACTTTACAGTGGAGAAGCCTGGCCAATGCCATGAGCATGTGAGCGGTGCTAATCTCACCAGAAAAGGGGCCCAGGCAGCATGTGCCTCCTGCCAGGGTGCACCGGGAGCCGGGCATCTGGTCAGTCTGAGGTGCCCGCCTGACGGCAGAGCGGAGTCCCACCCAGACCTGCTCCCTCCAAGGCATCGGGGTACTCTGCACATCCCAGGTTTTGGGAACATGCCTTCCTTTTGCACAGTGTCTCCCTCCCATCGCAGACATCTGGGGCTACAGGTCAGGCATCTGAGAACGAGGCCGCTGGGAGGTGCAGGTGCAGGACAGACACTCAGTGCGCACTGTTAACCATGGGCAAGGAGAGGTGTTTGCCTTCCCTCTCTGCATATGCTCTGTGGGAGGGCTTCCTAGTAACCCCGCCAGCTTCTCCATTGCTCGGGGAGGAAGACAGAGCTAGCGCATCATAGCCATCAGCAGGTGCACTGGCCAGTAAGCAGCAGAGCTGGGCGTCTCGTGAGGGCTGGGTCACGCAAAAGCCTATGCTCTCTCCTCTCCAGGGGCACTGGGCCCTTTGGTAGGAGGAAAGTTCTCAGAAAGGGTTCTGTTAGCTGCATTCAGGCCAGTAGGACAGGAAGGTATCTTTCGCAGCTAGGGGGTGAATCTTTTAAAATTAAATTAAAATTTTTTTGAGGCAGGGTCTTGCTCTGTCGCCTAGGCTGGAGTGCAGTGGTGTGATCTCAGCTCACTGTAACCTCCACCTCCTGGGTCTCAAGTGATTCTCCCGCCTCAGCCTCCAGGCTAGCTGGGACCACAGGAGTGTGCCACCACACCCGGCTAATTTAAAAAAGTCTTTTGTAGAGACAGGGTCTTGCTATGTTGCTCAGGCTGGGCTTTCAGCATTTAAACTACATCCAACTCACACCCGAAGGGATGTCTCACCTGTTGTTGGGAAGAACACTAAAGCTCACGCGCAGTTGCCCTGTCCATATTAATAATGTCCATGAAGTGCCAGTTTAGCTGTGCTACTTACACTTTTTTTTCTAACTCACCTTAAAAGAAACGTAGAATTGTTGGAATAAAAGCTAAAATGGCCATTGGAATACTACTTAAAACATTCATGGGCCAGGCACGGTGGTTCAGCACTTTGGGAGGCTGGGGCGGGCAGATCACCTGAGGTCAGGAGTTTGAGATCAGCTTGGCCAGCATGGTAAAACCCTGTCTCTACTAAAAATACAAAAATTAGCTGGACGTGGTGGTGGGCGCCTGTGGTCCCAGCTCCTCAGGAGGCTAAGGAGGCTTGCTTGAACCTGGGATGCAGAGGTTGCAGTCAGCTGAGACGGCACCACTGCACTCCAGCCTGGGTGACAGAGCAAGACTCCATCTCAGAAAAAAATTCATGAATGCCACTAGATGGCTGGTTCTCAAACTTTGCTGCACAGTGGAATCACCTGCAGAAATTTACGAAACCAAGATACCTGGGCCCCACCCCTGCAGATTCTGATGAATGGGTCTGGGCTGCAGCCCAGGGCAGTGGGGTTTAAAAAGCTTCCTCTAGGGTTTCAATAGGCAGCCAAGGTTGAGAACCCTGCAGCTGACAAACAGATGTGACCCAACAACGGACTTGGGGTCACATGCTACTGCCTTAGTAAATCTGTATAGCAGGAGGATGGAGAGGACCTCCCTAAGCTTACCCCTACTCCCTGAAGTCTCCCTAAACTTGCCCACCCAGCCTGCCCTTTCCTTTTCGGACATACTGAACCATGGCATCACTTGCTAATTGCCTCCTATGTGGAGGACTCGGCTCCCCAAGGAGAGACTGTAAGAAGGTGGGGGTGGCATCATCACCAGATTGTTGGAGGACAACACACAGCACTTCGTGTTATTTATTTATTTATTTTATTTTTTTGAGACCGAGTATTGCTCTGCTGCCCAGGCTGGAGTGCAGTAGTGCGATCTCAGCTCACTGCAACCTCTGCCGCCCAGGTTCAAGCCATTCTCCTGCCTCAGCCTCTCGAGTAGCTGGGACTACAAGTTCCTGCCACCACACCTGGCTAATGTTTGTATTTTTAGTAGAGACGGAATTTCACCATACTGGCCAGGCTGGTCTGGAACTCCTGAACTCAAGTGATCCGCCCACCTTGGCCTCCCAATGTGCCGGGATTACAGGTGTGAGCCACCGCACTCGGCCAACACACACCGTTTCTGAATCCACCACAGTGTGCAGCCTAGGCCCACAGTAGGAGCTTATTAAAGACAAAAGCTGGATGGTCATGAATTGGAGCTGTAAACTTGGCTGCTTCATGGGATTATCATGGACTCCCAGAAATGCCGATTACAAACTCAATCAAATGTCAAAAATGTCCCTGCTCAGGTTTCCTGATGCACGGGACTCAACAGCATGTCAGGCATTCTGGAGGACGTGGAGCTGTTTTCTGCCCTGAGCTGTGACTGCAGGCACTGGGAAAGGGAAGATACATTTCCTGCCTGGAGGAGGGGAGGATGCCAGGGGAGGATGCCAGGGGAGGATGCCAGGGGAGGAGGAGGAGGATATTGGTGGTGATGGTGGTGACTCCATCTGCTTCGCTGGGGGCTCACTGTGTACAGGCATGGCGCTAAGCCCCCTGCATGCATTTTCTCACTGAATTCTCCTGTCCCCCACAAACTTAGGAGACCAAACTCTTAGTCTCCACACGAGGCCAGGTGCTCCTGAGTGTGGAGGCATTTCACTGCGGTGCCTAGAATGGAGCCTGGTGTGTTGTGGGTGCCCAAGAAACATGTGGAGAGCTATTCTCAGGAGGTGTTTGTCGAATCAAGCTGTTTCTACACATGGTCTGGAAGTGGCAGAAGAGAAGCGTGACCTCTGGGTCGGCTCAGACCCCACTCCAGGACTTGCTTCAGTCCCTGACAAGCAAACGGGGATGCGGGGAAGGGAACCAGACAGGAACTCCGAGAGAGCGGCTGGTGGCGGGGGCTGAGGTGCTGTTAGTGCCAGCCGTTGGAATTGTAAGGGTTTACATTTCAACTCCTGGCTTTAAGTTCCCGAGACAGGCAGGGACCAGGGCACTGAGGGAGTGTAGGCGTCGACGGAGGACTTTTGGCTAGGGCAAGGGTCATTTGTTTGGAAAGTCTGGCTCCTCGTGGAATGGTACACATGGCCCAGAGAGAGTAAGAATGTGTTTCTGCCTTACAGGGATTTATCAGTTGGAGTTGGGGGACTCCACTCTGGATTGGTATTTTACATTTTATTATTTATTTTACTTTATTTTATTTAATTAATTTATTTTCTGAGGAGTTTTTGCTCTTGTTGCCCAGACTGGAGTGCAGTGGCGCGACCTCGGTTCACTGCAATGGTGGGTTCAAGTGATTCTCCTGCCTCAGCTTCACTTGTAGCTGGGATTACAGGCACGCGCCCGCCACCATGCCCAGGTAATTTTTTGGTATTTTTTAGTAGAGACAGGGTGTCACCATGTTGGCCAGGCTGGTCTTGAACCCTTGAGCTCAAGTGATCCGCCCACCTTGGCCTCCCAAAGTGCCGGGATTACAGGAGTGAGCCACCATGCCTGGCCAGTTATTTTTAATTTAAAAAATCTCTAGATTAAAAAAAAAGTTAGCATGGTAAAAATATTCCAACAGAACCAAAGAGCTATATTTGTTGGAAAGTAAACTTTGTTGTCCTCTCTGACCCCATCCTTCCCCCTGGAGGCAGCCACTCTTAACTGTTAACACTTTCCTTCTGGAAAGTCTGCACAAATACAAGCGCATGAGACAGACCTCTTCTTTTATCTACAAACGGGCACATACTTCGCACATTCCTTTGCATTTTGCCTTTTTTCTTTCTTTAAAATAATAGTGGTTAGCCATTATAGCTCTATTATTTCCATGGTTGCATGCTATTCTATTGTGCATGTATAACATAATTTATTGACTAACATCAGCATTATTTTTCTTTTGCTGTTACAAACTATGCTGCAAAGAACCTACATTTCACTCATCTTTCTGAATATGTGGAAGAATAGATGCACATTCTATTACATAAACATACATATTATATAGTAGGAGGAGTTCGGGAATAAAGGGCATATGCATTTAAAAGGATTATAGTTATTGCCAAATTGTCCTCCTGAGAAATTGTATTAATGTTTATCACAACAGATCTCATGAATATGACTCTTTCCCCATCTCCTTTTTTTTTTTTGAGATGGAGTTTTTCTCTTGTTGCCCAGGCTGGAGTGCAATGGTGTGATCTTGGCTCACCACAACCTCCGTCTCCTGGGTTCGAGTGATTCTCCTGCCTCAGCCTCCCGAGTAGCTGGGATTACAGGCATGCACCACCACACCTGGCTAATTTTGTATTTTTAGTAGAGACAGGGTTTCTCCATGTTGGTTAGGCTGGTGTCGAACTCCCGACCTCAGCTGATCCACCTGCCTTGGCCTCCCAAAGTGCTGGGATTACAGGCGTGAGCCCCCGCGCCGGCCCCATCTCCTTATAAACACTGCATTGTCAAACTCTTTGATATTTGTGAATCTGATGGGTAAAAATGGCATCTCCTTGTTTACCTGAACATTTACTATGAGGCTGATAATTTTTTCATGTATTTGCTTTTATTTTTGTGAGCTGCCTGTTTGTGTTTCTGGTCTTTGTTTTTTTTTTTTTTTGAGATAGAGTATCGCTCTGTTGCCCAGGCTGGAGTGCAGTGGTGTGATCTCAGCTTACCGCCACCTCTGCCTCCTGGGTTCAAGTGATTCTTCTGCCTCAGCCTCCCAAGTAGCTGGGACTACAGGTGCCTGCCACCATGTCCAGATAATTTTTTATATTTTTAGTACAGATGGAGTTTCACCTACGTTGCCCAGGGTGGTCTCAAACTTCTGACCTCAAGTGATCCACCTGACTTGGCCTCCAAAGTGCTGAGATTATAGGCGTGAGCCACTGTGCTCAGCCTTTTTTTTTTTTTGAGACAGGGTCTCACTCTGTTGCCAGTGCAGTGGAGTGCTTGCAGCTTTGACCTCCTAGGCTCAGGCGGTCCTCCTACCTCAGTCTCCAGACTAGCTGGGACCACAGGTGCACGCCACCACACTTAGCTAATTTTAAATTTTTTGTAGAGGTGGGATCTTGCTATGTTGCCCAGGCTGGTCTTGAACTCCTGGACTCATTTGATCTTCTTTTTCTACTGGAATGTTTGTTTTTTAATATTGGTTTGTAGGAGTTTTTATATATTAAGCAGCTTAATACTTTCTCTGTCTTACCATATTGGATGGCAGTCTGTTTTGGGGTCTTTGTGTAGTGATGGAGATGAGCCCAGAATAATACAGGATCAAAGGCCAGGGGTCCCAGTGCTGTGTGAATTTGTGTCAGTCAGGAGAGGCTTTGTGGGGAGATGGTGTGGAGAGGAGGTTTTTTTTTTTTGTTTTTGTTTTTGTTTTCTATTGCCCAGACTGGAGTGCAGTGGTGCGATTTCTGCTCACTGCAACCTCCACCTCCTGGGTTCAAGTGATTCTCCTGTCTCAGCCTCCCCAGTAGCTGGGATGACAGGCACGTGCCACGAAGCCCAG